>NC_073716.1:0-306500 GCF_023634085.1 Falco cherrug
TTTTTACGCCGGAATTCCGACGGTAACGCCAATGCCACGTGTTAGCCTTTCTCCAGCAGCTCCTCAAAGCAGAGTGAGCCTTAAGAATCGGATTGCCCTTTTAACGAAATTCGAAACAAAGCGGCGGGGTGAAGCGGCTGGAAGCGTCCTGCCAGTCTGCCGTGGGTATCGCTGCGTGCGTGTTACCTGCCTGTCTGCCGATCGCTCCTGCCTCTTGTGGTGCCCCGTAATTCCTCTGGGGAAGGCGTTGGGCTCTGACCGCAGCGCACCCCGACTCCCTCCTGACCCCGGCGAGACGTGATCGGTGTTTGCCTTCCTCCCCTTTCACAGGGCCTCGGCTGTTGCGTGCAGAGAAGCTGTCAGCCTTGTGAGAGAGCACGCCGCCGGCAAGCGCATCGTGGTGCTTCGGTACCGAGCTGAGGCCGCAGGCGTCCGTCTTTTGTTTGCGAAAAGGGATCGCGAGGAAAGGTGCTGGCCTCGGAGGGGGAGAGGTGGCGGGGGAACAGGTAGGAGGCAGCTCTTTCAGCCGGTTTTAGGCTTAACTCCTGGGTGCCTGAGGCACGGTTCTGGGCTTTCGGGGGGGTTGGCTTTCGGCTTTTCGCCTTCAGCGCGTCCTCCGTCACCGCTGTCGGCGCGCGCTGAGCTGCGGCTCAGGGGACTGCGGCGATACAGGCCGTGTGCGTGCCAGCCGTCCTCGAGGCTAGAGCTGTATTCTGCTTGTTACCCTGATGAAAGCGTTTCTTTTTTTCTAGGGGCGTCCCACAAGGCAGTGGTGTGGAGCCGAAGGGGACTGCGATGGAACGGTGACGGAGCCGTTTGGACCGAGTCTTGAAGATAGATCGCATCGGGTTTTTGTCCGAGGAAACTTCGTCTCGAGACGGTCCTATCGCTCGCTGGCAACGTGGTAGGAAACTGCTTTGTTGATCTTGACGGCGCAGTGTGTTGGGAGTATTAAGATTCCTCGAGAGATCAGAAGCGAGTAGGTTGTTTCTCTAAGGGAAAGGGGAATAGGCCTGTATCGTTAAAGGAAAGACTCAGAGTGGGTTTTGTTTCTCTCAAGTACAAAGCGCCCCATCTCGAGGGATTGCAAAGTCTGAAACGATGGTTCAAAAGCAGACTTGTGCTGTTTGCAAAGCGTCTGTTGCACTGCTCAAAGACAAAAGACGCTCACCCGAGAAAGTTTTTGGAAACCGATGTCCGATAGGCACGGGGAAAGAGCTGCAGAGGTTTACGTATCGTCTGTCGAATTCTGTTCTCTTTCGTGCCCTTCCATTTTACGATAAAAACTTTCGTGACCCCTTTTCCCGTTCAGGCACTGTTGCTAGTGTTTTTATAAGGGGGGAAAAAAAAGCGTAAGCCTGGTCTCTCGAGTGATTTTTTTTTTTTTTTTTTTTTTTTTTTTCTTTTTCGCTAGACTAGTGGAATCGAGAATGTTCGCTGCCAGAACTTCATCCACCGAGATGGGAAGCCAGGCAACTTCCTAACGGGCCGTGGGCAGAGTTCCCCTCTTGATGCCGTGCCTATATAATAAAGTGTGCAGTCCGTTAGCTAGACGGGCTGCAGTACCCAATTTTTTTCGCCAGGCGGCAGCACCGCGCCCCCCCCCGGCGGAGTAAGGGCAGCGCATGCGCAGACGCGGCTTGACGCCGAAGGGGGCGTGGCTTGCGGGCACGTCGCGGGCCGATGACGCAATCCGGCTTCGGCGCATGCGCAGAAGGGGTTTCTGGCAAACTAAGGGCAGCGCATGCGCAGACGCGGCTTGACGCCGAAGGGGGCGGGGCTTCCGGCTTCGTCGCAGCCCGATGACGCAACACGCCTCGGCGCATGCGCAGAAGGGCTTTCTGGCAAACTAAGGGCAGCGCATGCGCAGACGCGGCTTGACGCCGAAGGGGCGGGGCTTCCGGCCTCGGGCGTACGGGCAGATGACGCAATCCCGCTTTGGCGCATGCGCAGAAGCCTTTCTGGCCGACCGAGGGCGGCGCATGCGCAGAAGCGGCTTTGACCCCCCCCCCCCCCTAGGGGCGGGGCTTCCGGCCTCGTGCGTAGGGGCAGATGGCGCATCCGGCCCGGGAAAGGCGGGTTCACTTCCGGCCCGCGCGGCGCGCTGGAGCGGCCGTGGAGGTACGGAGCCTTCGCCGGGAGCCCGGAAGACTTTCGGGCCGGGACGTGCGGCGGCGCGCTCGGGCTGAAGGGCGGCCGGGGGCCGGCGGGCAGCGGCCCGGTCGGGGGGGGGGGATGTGGCGGCCCGGCGCTCGGCCGCGGCAGGGAGCGCCTGGTGCCGGCGGCGGGCGGGCTGAGGCAGGCGGGCGGCCCGGCCCGGGACCGGCGGGGCTGCCGCCGGTTCTCGTCTCCCCGGCAGGGACGGTGGTCAGCGGGCTCCTCACGGGGCTGCCCTTTTCTGGGTGGGTGGTTTTTTGTTTGTTTGGGTTTTTTTGTTTGTTTTTTTTTTTTTTTTCTCTCGGAGCCGCGCCGCTACCTCGGCGAGGAGCGGCGGCGGGGCGGCCCCGGTGCTCGCTCGTGGCGGCGGCGCCCGGGAGAGGGGTCGGCCCGCGCCGCCCCGCCGCCCACCCGCCGCCGCCTGCGGGCTGCCCGGGCAGCCGCCGCAGCCCTGCGCGGGGCTTTGTCTTTCCCCCAGCCGCTGGCCTGAGCCGTGGCAGCCGGCTGGGGCTGCCGGCCCCCGCGGGCCGCAGAGAGGCTGCCTCGGGGGCCTGCGGTAACGCTGTCGCGGGGGGGGGGGGGGGTGTGGGGGTGTGGGGGTGTGGGGGTGTGGCTCAGGAGCCTCTTCCCGCCCCTGCGAGCGGGCCAGAGCAAGAAAAGGCAGCCGGCAGCGGAATCCCCAGCCGTCGCCCCCGACTGCTGCTTTCTCCGCAAGCCTTTTAACTGCCGGGGAGGGCTGGGAGGCAGCGGCAGCTCAGGTGTCTGGCTGATCTTGTGTCGTGACAGTCAGCTCCGGGGCCGGAGCAGCCGAGGGGAAGAGGCCTTTTGGTTTGCTTCCCAGCGAAACGGGGGTCTTTTGTTTTCCCTTTGTCCCTAGGTTCGTCCGGAAGCGTCCGTCGACAAGTCAAGGGGAGCGGAACCGAAGGTCGCTCGAGATGTTACTTCGCCACGCGTGCCTCGTGCTTGCGAGCCGGACTGCTGACTACGGAGGGATCCCTTTTGTAGCCGCCGAGGGCCCGCGAGGCTCCGTGTGCCCGCCGCTGCCGAGTGCTGCGCTGCGGCTCGGGCAACGGCCGGGGAGGAATTGTCGGTCCCTCGTGGTAACGCAGCCGGGCCTGCTAGGCGCTTAAAGCAGCGCGTCCGGCCGGGCAGTATTGTTTTCCGAGGCTGTAAAGGAGCCCGAGGTATAAACCCGCTTTACGTTTCCGTACGGCGGTGCGCTTTGTCGGAGAGCTCGGCCGTACTGACGGAGCTGGCACAGGGTTCCCGCGGGACTCCGGCTTTGCCCGTCTCGTGGAAAGGCTCCAGAGCCTGCTTGGGAAGGCGCTTGACAAGGCACGGCTTTGCCGTGATTTTTACGCCGGAATTCCGACGGTAACGCCAATGCCACGTGTTAGCCTTTCTCCAGCAGCTCTTCAAAGCAGAGTGAGCCTTAAGAATCGGATTGCCTTTTAACGAAATTCGAAACAAAGCGGCGGGGTGAAGCGGCTGGAAGCGTCCTGCCAGTCTGCCGTGGGTATCGCTGCCGTGCGTGTTACCTGCCTGTCTGCCGATCGCTCCTGCCTCTTGTTGTGCCCCGGTAATTCCTCTGGGGAAGGCGTTGGGCTCTGACCGCAGCGCACCCCGTCTCCCTCCTGACCCCGGCGAGACGTGATCGGTGTTTGCCTTCCTCCCCTTTCACAGGGCCTCGGCTGTTGCGTGCAGAGAAGCTGTCAGCCTTGTGAGAGAGCACGCCGCCGGCAAGCGCATCGTGGTGCTTCGGTACCGAGCTGAGGCCGCAGGCGTCCGTCTTTTGTTTGCGGAAAGGGATCGCGAGGAAAGGTGCTGGCCTCGGAGGGGGAGAGGTGGCGGGGGAAACAGGTAGGAGGCAGCTCTTTCAACCGGTTTTAGGCTTAACTCCTGGGTGCCTGAGCACGGTTCTGGGCTTCGGGGGGTTGGCTTTCGGCTTTTCGCCTTCAGCGCGTCCTCCGTCACCGCTGTCGGCGCGCGCTGAGCTGCGGCTCGGGGGACTGCGGCGATACAGGCCGTGTGCGTGCCAGCCGTCCTGGAGGCTAGAGCTGTATTCTGCTTGTTACCCTGATGGAAGCGTTTCTTTTTTTCTAGGGGGCGTTCCCACAAGGCAGTGGTGTGGAGCCGAAGGGGACTGCGACGGAACGGTGACGGAGCCGTTTGGACCGAGTCTTGAAGATAGATCGCTCGGGTTTTTGTCCGAGGAAACTTCGTCTCGAGACGGTCCTATCGCTCGCTGGCAACGTGGTAGGAAACTGCTTTGTTGATCTTGACGGCGCAGTGTGTTGGGAGTATTAAGATTCCTCGAGAGATCAGAAGCGAGTAGGTTGTTTCTCTAAGGGAAAGGGGAATAGGCCTGTATCGTTAAAGGAAAGACTCAGAGTGGGTTTTGTTTCTCTCAAGTACAAAGCGCCCCATCTCAAGGGATTGCAAAGTCTGAAACGATGGTTCAAAAGCAGACTTGTGCTGTTTGCAAAGCGTCTGTTGCACTGCTCAAAGACAAAAGACGCTCACCCGAGAAAGTTTTTGGAAACCGATGTCCGAGAGGCACGGGGAAAGAGCTGCAGAGGTTTACGTATCGTCTGTCGAATTCTGTTCTCTTTCGTGCCCTTCCATTTTACGATAAAAACTTTCGTGACCCCTTTTCCCGTTCAGGCACTGTTGCTAGTGTTTTTATAAGGGGGGAAAAAAAAGCGTAAGCCTGGTCTCTCGAGTGATTTTTTTTTTTTTTTTTTTTTTTTTTTTTTTTTTTCTTTTTCGCTAGACTAGTGGAATCGAGAATGTTCGCTGCCAGAACTTCATCCACCGAGATGGGAAGCCAGGCAACTTCCTAACGGGCCGTGGGCAGAGTTCCCCTCTTGATGCCGTGCCTATATAATAAAGTGTGCAGTCCGTTAGCTAGACGGGCTGCAGTACCCAATTTTTTTCGCCAGGCGGCAGCACCGCGCCCCCCCCCGGCGGAGTAAGGGCAGCGCATGCGCAGACGCGGCTTGACGCCGAAGGGGGCGTGGCTTGCGGGCACGTCGCGGGCCGATGACGCAATCCGGCTTCGGCGCATGCGCAGAAGGGGTTTCTGGCAAACTAAGGGCAGCGCATGCGCAGACGCGGCTTGACGCCGAAGGGGGCGGGGCTTCCGGCTTCGTCGCAGCCCGATGACGCAACACGCCTCGGCGCATGCGCAGAAGGGCTTTCTGGCAAACTAAGGGCAGCGCATGCGCAGACGCGGCTTGACGCCGAAGGGGCGGGGCTTCCGGCCTCGGGCGTACGGGCAGATGACGCAATCCCGCTTTGGCGCATGCGCAGAAGCCTTTCTGGCCGACCGAGGGCGGCGCATGCGCAGAAGCGGCTTTGACCCCCCCCCCCCTAGGGGCGGGGCTTCCGGCCTCGTGCGTAGGGCAGATGGCGCATCCGGCCCGGGAAAGGCGGGTTCACTCCCGGCCCGCGCGGCGCGCTGGAGCGGCCGTGGAGGTACGGAGCCTTCGCCGGGAGCCCGGAAGACTTTCGGGCCGGGACGTGCGGCGGCGCGCTCGGGCTGAAGGGCGGCCGGGGGCCGGCGGGCAGCGGCCCGGTCGGGGGGGGGGATGTGGCGGCCCGGCGCTCGGCCGCGGCAGGGAGCGCCTGGTGCCGGCGGCGGGCGGGCTGAGGCAGGCGGGCGGCCCGGCCCGGGACCGGCGGGGCTGCCGCCGGTTCTCGTCTCCCCGGCAGGGACGGTGGTCAGCGGGCTCCTCACGGGGCTGCCCTTTTCTGGGTGGGTGGTTTTTTGTTTGTTTGGGTTTTTTTGTTTGTTTTTTTTTTTTTTTTCTCTCGGAGCCGCGCCGCTACCTCGGCGAGGAGCGGCGGCGGGGCGGCCCCGGTGCTCGCTCGTGGCGGCGGCGCCGGGAGAGGGGTCGGCCCGCGCCGCCCCGCCGCCCACCCGCCGCCGCCTGCGGGCTGCCCGGGCAGCCGCCGCAGCCCTGCGCGGGGCTTTGTCTTTCCCCCAGCCGCTGGCCTGAGCCGTGGCAGCCGGCTGGGGCTGCCGGCCCCCGCGGGCCGCAGAGAGGCTGCCTCGGGGCCTGCGGTAACGCTGTCGCGGGGTGGGGGGGGGGTGGGGGGGGTGGGTGGGGGGGGGGGGTGGGGGGCGGGGCGGGTGTGTGTGGCTCAGGAGCCTCTTCCCGCCCCTGCGAGCGGGCCAGAGCAAGACAAGGCAGCCGGCAGCGGAATCCCCAGCCGTCGCCCCCGACTGCTGCTTTCTCCGCAAGCCTTTTAACTGCCGGGGAGGGCTGGGAGGCAGCGGCAGCTCAGGTGTCTGGCTGATCTTGTGTCGTGACAGTCAGCTCCGGGGCCGGAGCAGCCGAGGGGAAGAGGCCTTTTGGTTTGCTTCCCCGCGAAACCGGGGCCTTTTGTTTTTCCCTTTGTCCCTAGGTTCGTCCGGAAGCGTCCGTCGACAAGTCAAGGGGAGCGGAAACCGAAGGTCGCTCGAGATGTTACTTCGCCACGCGTGCCTCGTGCTTGCGAGTCGGACTGCTGACTACGGAGGGATCCCTTTTGTAGCCGCCGAGGGCCCGCGAGGCTCCGTGTGCCCGCCGCTTCCGAGTGCTGCGCTGCGGCTCGGGCAACGGCCGGGGAGGAATTGTCGGTCCCTCGTGGTAACGCAGCCGGGCCTGCTAGGCGCTTAGAGCAGCGCGTCCGGCCGGGCAGTATTGTTTCCCGAGGCTGTAAAGGAGCCCGAGGTATAAACCCGCTTGACGTTTCCGTACGGCGGTGCGCTTTGTCGGAGAGCTGGGCCCTACTGACGGAGCTGGCACAGGGTTCCCGCGGGACTCCGGCTTTGCCCGTCTCGTGGAAAGGCTCCAGAGCCTGCTTGGGAAGCCGCTTGACAAGGCACGGCTTTGCCGTGATTTTTACGCCGGAATTCCGACGGTAACGCCAATGCCACGTGTTAGCCTTTCTCCAGCAGCTCCTCAAAGCAGAGTGAGCCTTAAGAATCGGATTGCCTTTTAACGAAATTCGAAACAAAGCGGCGGGGTGAAGCGGCTGGAAGCGTCCTGCCAGTCTGCCGTGGGTATCGCTGCCGTGCGTGTTACCTGCCTGTCTGCCGATCGCTCCTGCCTCTTGTGGTGCCCCGGTAATTCCTCTGGGGAAGGCGTTGGGCTCTGACCGCAGCGCACCCCGACTCCCTCCTGACCCCGGCGAGACGTGATCGGTGTTTGCCTTCCTCCCCTTTCACAGGGCCTCGGCTGTTGCGTGCAGAGAAGCTGTCAGCCTTGTGAGAGAGCACGCCGCCGGCAAGCGCATCGTGGTGCTTCGGTACCGAGCTGAGGCCGCAGGCGTCCGTCTTTTGTTTGCGAAAAGGGATCGCGAGGAAAGGTGCTGGCCTCGGAGGGGGAGAGGTGGCGGGGGAACAGGTAGGAGGCAGCTCTTTCAGCCGGTTTTAGGCTTAACTCCTGGGTGCCTGAGCACGGTTCTGGGCTTCGGGGGGGTTGGCTTTCGGCTTTTCGCCTTCAGCGCGTCCTCCGTCACCGCTGTCGGCGCGCGCTGAGCTGCGGCTCAGGGGACTGCGGCGATACAGGCCGTGTGCGTGCCAGCCGTCCTCGAGGCTAGAGCTGTATTCTGCTTGTTACCCTGATGAAAGCGTTTCTTTTTTTCTAGGGGGCGTTCCCACAAGGCAGTGGTGTGGAGCCGAAGGGGACTGCGATGGAACGGTGACGGAGCCGTTTGGACCGAGTCTTGAAGATAGATCGCTCGGGTTTTTGTCCGAGGAAACTTCGTCTCGAGACGGTCCTATCGCTCGCTGGCAACGTGGTAGGAAACTGCTTTGTTGATCTTGACGGCGCAGTGTGTTGGGAGTATTAAGATTCCTCGAGAGATCAGAAGCGAGTAGGTTGTTTCTCTAAGGGAAAGGGGAATAGGCCTGTATCGTTAAAGGAAAGACTCAGAGTGGGTTTTGTTTCTCTCAAGTACAAAGCGCCCCATCTCGAGGGATTGCAAAGTCTGAAACGATGGTTCAAAAGCAGACTTGTGCTGTTTGCAAAGCGTCTGTTGCACTGCTCAAAGACAAAAGACGCTCACCCGAGAAAGTTTTTGGAAACCGATGTCCGATAGGCACGGGGAAAGAGCTGCAGAGGTTTACGTATCGTCTGTCGAATTCTGTTCTCTTTCGTGCCCTTCCATTTTACGATAAAAACTTTCGTGACCCCTTTTCCCGTTCAGGCACTGTTGCTAGTGTTTTTATAAGGGGGGAAAAAAAAGCGTAAGCCTGGTCTCTCGAGTGATTTTTTTTTTTTTTTTTTTTTTTTTTTTCTTTTTCGCTAGACTAGTGGAATCGAGAATGTTCGCTGCCAGAACTTCATCCACCGAGATGGGAAGCCAGGCAACTTCCTAACGGGCCGTGGGCAGAGTTCCCCTCTTGATGCCGTGCCTATATAATAAAGTGTGCAGTCCGTTAGCTAGACGGGCTGCAGTACCCAATTTTTTTCGCCAGGCGGCAGCACCGCGCCCCCCCCCGGCGGAGTAAGGGCAGCGCATGCGCAGACGCGGCTTGACGCCGAAGGGGGCGTGGCTTGCGGGCACGTCGCGGGCCGATGACGCAATCCGGCTTCGGCGCATGCGCAGAAGGGGTTTCTGGCAAACTAAGGGCAGCGCATGCGCAGACGCGGCTTGACGCCGAAGGGGGCGGGGCTTCCGGCTTCGTCGCAGCCCGATGACGCAACACGCCTCGGCGCATGCGCAGAAGGGCTTTCTGGCAAACTAAGGGCAGCGCATGCGCAGACGCGGCTTGACGCCGAAGGGGCGGGGCTTCCGGCCTCGGGCGTACGGGCAGATGACGCAATCCCGCTTTGGCGCATGCGCAGAAGCCTTTCTGGCCGACCGAGGGCGGCGCATGCGCAGAAGCGGCTTTGACCCCCCCCCCCCCCCTAGGGGCGGGGCTTCCGGCCTCGTGCGTAGGGGCAGATGGCGCATCCGGCCCGGGAAAGGCGGGTTCACTTCCGGCCCGCGCGGCGCGCTGGAGCGGCCGTGGAGGTACGGAGCCTTCGCCGGGAGCCCGGAAGACTTTCGGGCCGGGACGTGCGGCGGCGCGCTCGGGCTGAAGGGCGGCCGGGGGCCGGCGGGCAGCGGCCCGGTCGGGGGGGGGGATGTGGCGGCCCGGCGCTCGGCCGCGGCAGGGAGCGCCTGGTGCCGGCGGCGGGCGGGCTGAGGCAGGCGGGCGGCCCGGCCCGGGACCGGCGGGGCTGCCGCCGGTTCTCGTCTCCCCGGCAGGGACGGTGGTCAGCGGGCTCCTCACGGGGCTGCCCTTTTCTGGGTGGGTGGTTTTTTGTTTGTTTGGGTTTTTTTGTTTGTTTTTTTTTTTTTTTTCTCTCGGAGCCGCGCCGCTACCTCGGCGAGGAGCGGCGGCGGGGCGGCCCCGGTGCTCGCTCGTGGCGGCGGCGCCCGGGAGAGGGGTCGGCCCGCGCCGCCCCGCCGCCCACCCGCCGCCGCCTGCGGGCTGCCCGGGCAGCCGCCGCAGCCCTGCGCGGGGCTTTGTCTTTCCCCCAGCCGCTGGCCTGAGCCGTGGCAGGCGGCTGGGGCTGCCGGCCCCCGCGGGCCGCAGAGAGGCTGCCTCGGGGCCTGCGGTAACGCTGTCGCGGGGGGGGGGGGGGGGTGTGGGGGTGTGTGTGTGTGGCTCAGGAGCCTCTTCCCGCCCCTGCGAGCGGGCCAGAGCAAGAAAAGGCAGCCGGCAGCGGAATCCCCAGCCGTCGCCCCCGACTGCTGCTTTCTCCGCAAGCCTTTTAACTGCCGGGGAGGGCTGGGAGGCAGCGGCAGCTCAGGTGTCTGGCTGATCTAGTGTCGTGACAGTCAGCTCCGGGGCCGGAGCAGCCGAGGGGAAGAGGCCTTTTGGTTTGCTTCCCAGCGAAACGGGGGTCTTTTGTTTTCCCTTTGTCCCTAGGTTCGCCCGGAAGCGTCCGTCGACAAGTCAAGGGGAGCGGAACCGAAGGTCGCTCGAGATGTTACTTCGCCACGCGTGCCTCGTGCTTGCGAGTCGGACTGCTGACTACGGAGGGATCCCTTTTGTAGCCGCCGAGGGCCCGCGAGGCTCCGTGAGCCCGCCGCTGCCGAGTGCTGCGCTGCGGCTCGGGCAACGGCCGGGGAGGAATTGTCGGTCCCTCGTGGTAACGCAGCCGGGCCTGCTAGGCGCTTAGAGCAGCGCGTCCGGCCGGGCAGTATTGTTTTCCGAGGCTGTAAAGGAGCCCGAGGTATAAACCCGCTTGACGTTTCCGTACGGCGGTGCGCTTTGTCGGAGAGCTGGGCCCTACTGACGGAGCTGGCACAGGGTTCCCGCGGGACTCCGGCTTTGCCCGTCTCGTGGAAAGGCTCCAGAGCCTGCTTGGGAAGCCGCTTGACAAGGCACGGCTTTGCCGTGATTTTTACGCCGGAATTCCGACGGTAACGCCAATGCCACGTGTTAGCCTTTCTCCAGCAGCTCTTCAAAGCAGAGTGAGCCTTAAGAATCGGATTGCCTTTTAACGAAATTCGAAACAAAGCGGCGGGGTGAAGCGGCTGGAAGCGTCCTGCCAGTCTGCCGTGGGTATCGCTGCCGTGCGTGTTACCTGCCTGTCTGCCGATCGCTCCTGCCTCTTGTTGTGCCCCGGTAATTCCTCTGGGGAAGGCGTTGGGCTCTGACTGCAGCGCACCCCGTCTCCCTCCTGACCCCGGCGAGACGTGATCGGTGTTTGCCTTCCTCCCCTTTCACAGGGCCTCGGCTGTTGCGTGCAGAGAAGCTGTCAGCCTTGTGAGAGAGCACGCCGCCGGCAAGCGCATCGTGGTGCTTCGGTACCGAGCTGAGGCCGCAGGCGTCCGTCTTTTGTTTGCGGAAAGGGATCGCGAGGAAAGGTGCTGGCCTCGGAGGGGGAGAGGTGGCGGGGGGAACAGGTAGGAGGCAGCTCTTTCAACCGGTTTTAGGCTTAACTCCTGGGTGCCTGAGCACGGTTCTGGGCTTCGGGGGGTTGGCTTTCGGCTTTTCGCCTTCAGCGCGTCCTCCGTCACCGCTGTCGGCGCGCGCTGAGCTGCGGCTCAGGGGACTGCGGCGATACAGGCCGTGTGCGTGCCAGCCGTCCTCGAGGCTAGAGCTGTATTCTGCTTGTTACCCTGATGAAAGCGTTTCTTTTTTTCTAGGGGGCGTTCCCACAAGGCAGTGGTGTGGAGCCGAAGGGGACTGCGATGGAACGGTGACGGAGCCGTTTGGACCGAGTCTTGAAGATAGATCGCTCGGGTTTTTGTCCGAGGAAACTGCGTCTCGAGACGGTCCTATCGCCCGCTGGCAACGTGGTAGGAAACTGCTTTGTTGATCTTGACGGCGCAGTGTGTTGGGAGTATTAAGATTCCTCGAGAGATCAGAAGCGAGTAGGTTGTTTCTCTAAGGGAAGGGGGAATAGGCCTGTATCGTTAAAGGAAAGACTCAGAGTGGGTTTTGTTTCTCTTAAGTACAAAGCGCCCCATCTCAAGGGATTGCAAAGTCTGAAACGATGGTTCAAAAGCAGACTTGTGCTGTTTGCAAAGCGTCTGTTGCACTGCTCAAAGACAAAAGACGCTCACCCGAGAAAGTTTTTGGAAACCGATGTCCGATAGGCACGGGGAAAGAGCTGGAGAGGTTTACGTATCGTCTGTCGAATTCTGTTCTCTTTCGTGCCCTTCCATTTTACAATAAAAACTTTCGTGACCCCTTTTCCCGTTCAGGCACTGTTGCTAGTGTTTTTATAAGGGGGGAAAAAAAAGCGTATGCCTGGTCTCTCGAGTGATTATTATTTTTTATTTTTTTTTTCTTTTTCTCTAGACTAGTGGAATCGAGAATGTTCGCTGTAAGAACTTCATCCACCGGGATGGGAAGCCAGGCAACTTCCGAACGGGCCGTGGGCAGAGTTCCCTTCTTGATGCCGTGCCTCTAATAAACTGTGCAGTCTGGTTAGCTAGACGGGCTGCAGTACCCAATTTTTTTCGCCAGGTGGCAGCACGGCCTCCCAGGCGGAGTAAGGGCAGCGCATGCGCAGACGCGGCTTGACGCCGAAGGGGCGGGGCTTCCGGCCCCGTGCGTCTGGGCCGATGACGCAATCCCGCTTTGGCGCATGCGCAGAAGGGCTTTCTGGCCAAGGAAGGTCGGCGCATGCGCAGAAGCGGCTTTGACCCTTAGGGGCGGGGCTTCCGGCCCCGTGCGTCTGGGCCGATGACGCAATCCCGCTTTGGCGCATGCGCAGAAGGGCTTTCTGGCCAAGGAAGGTCGGCGCATGCGCAGAAGCGGCTTTGACCCTTAGGGGCGGGGCTTCCGGCCCCCTGCGTCTGGGCCGATGACGCAATCCGGGTTTGGCGCATGCGCAGAAGCCTTTCTGGCCGACCGAGGGCGGCGCATGCGCAGAAGCGGCTTTGACCCCCTAGGGGCGGGGCTTCCGGCCTCGTGCGTAGGGGCAGATGGCGCATCCGGCCCGGGAAAGGCGGGTTCACTCCCGGCCCGCGCGGCGCGCTGGAGCGGCCGTGGAGGTGCGGAGCCTTCGCCGGGAGCCCGGAAGACTTTCGGGCCGGGACGTGCGGCGGCGCGCTCGGGCTGAAGGGCGGCCGGGGGCCGGCGGGCAGCGGCCCGGTCGGGGGGGGGATGTGGCGGCCCGGCGCTCGGCCGCGGCAGGGAGCGCCTGGTGCCGGCGGCGGGCGGGCTGAGGCAGGCGGGCGGCCCGGCCCGGGACCGGCGGGGCTGCCGCCGGTTCTCGTCTCCCCGGCAGGGACGGTGGTCAGCGGGCTCCTCACGGGGCTGCCCTTTTTTGGGTGGGTTTTTTTTTGTTTTTTTTTTTTTTTTTTGTGTCTCTCGGAGCCGCGCCGCTACCTCGGCGAGGAGCGGCGGCAGGCAGGGCGGCCCCGGTGCTCGCTCGTGGCGGCGGGGCCCGGGAGAGGGGTCGGCCCGCGCCGCCCCGCCGCCCACCCGCCGCCGCCTGCGGGCTGCCCGGGCAGCCGCCGCAGCCCTGCGCGGGGCTTTGTCTTTCCCCCAGCCGCTGGCCTGAGCCGTGGCAGGCGGCTGGGGCTGCCGGCCCCCGCGGGCCGCAGAGAGGCTGCCTCGGGGCCTGCGGTAACGCTGTCGCGGGGGGGGGGGGGGTGTGTGGGGGTGTGGGGGTGTGTGTGTGTGGCTCAGGAGCCTCTTCCCGCCCCTGCGAGCGGGCCAGAGCAAGAAAAGGCAGCCGGCAGCGGAATCCCCAGCCGTCGCCCCCGACTGCTGCTTTCTCCGCAAGCCTTTTAACTGCCGGGGAGGGCTGGGAGGCAGCGGCAGCTCAGGTGTCTGGCTGATCTAGTGTCGTGACAGTCAGCTCCGGGGCCGGAGCAGCCGAGGGGAAGAGGCCTTTTGGTTTGCTTCCCAGCGAAACGGGGGTCTTTTGTTTTCCCTTTGTCCCTAGGTTCGCCCGGAAGCGTCCGTCGACAAGTCAAGGGGAGCGGAACCGAAGGTCGCTCGAGATGTTACTTCGCCACGCGTGCCTCGTGCTTGCGAGTCGGACTGCTGACTACGGAGGGATCCCTTTTGTAGCCGCCGAGGGCCCGCGAGGCTCCGTGAGCCCGCCGCTGCCGAGTGCTGCGCTGCGGCTCGGGCAACGGCCGGGGAGGAATTGTCGGTCCCTCGTGGTAACGCAGCCGGGCCTGCTAGGCGCTTAGAGCCGCGCGTCCGCCCGGGCAGTATTGTTTTCCGAGGCTGTAAAGGAGCCCGAGGTATAAACCCGCTTTACGTTTCCGTACGGCGGTGCGCTTTGTCGGAGAGCTCGGCCGTACTGACGGAGCTGGCACAGGGTTCCCGCGGGACTCCGGCTTTGCCCGTCTCGTGGAAAGGCTCCAGAGCCTGCTTGGGAAGCCGCTTGACAAGGCACGGCTTTGCCGTGATTTTTACGCCGGAATTCCGACGGTAACGCCAATGCCACGTGTTAGCCTTTCTCCAGCAGCTCTTCAAAGCAGAGTGAGCCTTAAGAATCGGATTGCCTTTTAACGAAATTCGAAACAAAGCGGCGGGGTGAAGCGGCTGGAAGCGTCCTGCCAGTCTGCCGTGGGTATCGCTGCCGTGCGTGTTACCTGCCTGTCTGCCGATCGCTCCTGCCTCTTGTTGTGCCCCGGTAATTCCTCTGGGGAAGGCGTTGGGCTCTGACTGCAGCGCACCCCGTCTCCCTCCTGACCCCGGCGAGACGTGATCGGTGTTTGCCTTCCTCCCCTTTCACAGGGCCTCGGCTGTTGCGTGCAGAGAAGCTGTCAGCCTTGTGAGAGAGCACGCCGCCGGCAAGCGCATCGTGGTGCTTCGGTACCGAGCTGAGGCCGCAGGCGTCCGTCTTTTGTTTGCGGAAAGGGATCGCGAGGAAAGGTGCTGGCCTCGGAGGGGGAGAGGTGGCGGGGGAACAGGTAGGAGGCAGCTCTTTCAACCGGTTTTAGGCTTAACTCCTGGGTGCCTGAGCACGGTTCTGGGCTTCGGGGGGTTGGCTTTCGGCTTTTCGCCTTCAGCGCGTCCTCCGTCACCGCTGTCGGCGCGCGCTGAGCTGCGGCTCAGGGGACTGCGGCGATACAGGCCGTGTGCGTGCCAGCCGTCCTCGAGGCTAGAGCTGTATTCTGCTTGTTACCCTGATGAAAGCGTTTCTTTTTTTCTAGGGGGCGTTCCCACAAGGCAGTGGTGTGGAGCCGAAGGGGACTGCGATGGAACGGTGACGGAGCCGTTTGGACCGAGTCTTGAAGATAGATCGCTCGGGTTTTTGTCCGAGGAAACTGCGTCTCGAGACGGTCCTATCACCCGCTGGCAACGTGGTAGGAAACTGCTTTGTTGATCTTGACGGCGCAGTGTGTTGGGAGTATTAAGATTCCTCGAGAGATCAGAAGCGAGTAGGTTGTTTCTCTAAGGGAAGGGGGAATAGGCCTGTATCGTTAAAGGAAAGACTCAGAGTGGGTTTTGTTTCTCTTAAGTACAAAGCGCCCCATCTCAAGGGATTGCAAAGTCTGAAACGATGGTTCAAAAGCAGACTTGTGCTGTTTGCAAAGCGTCTGTTGCACTGCTCAAAGACAAAAGACGCTCACCCGAGAAAGTTTTTGGAAACCGATGTCCGATAGGCACGGGGAAAGAGCTGGAGAGGTTTACGTATCGTCTGTCGAATTCTGTTCTCTTTCGTGCCCTTCCATTTTACAATAAAAACTTTCGTGACCCCTTTTCCCGTTCAGGCACTGTTGCTAGTGTTTTTATAAGGGGGGAAAAAAAAGCGTATGCCTGGTCTCTCGAGTGATTATTATTTTTTATTTTTTTTTTCTTTTTCTCTAGACTAGTGGAATCGAGAATGTTCGCTGTAAGAACTTCATCCACCGGGATGGGAAGCCAGGCAACTTCCGAACGGGCCGTGGGCAGAGTTCCCTTCTTGATGCCGTGCCTCTAATAAACTGTGCAGTCTGGTTAGCTAGACGGGCTGCAGTACCCAATTTTTTTCGCCAGGTGGCAGCACGGCCTCCCAGGCGGAGTAAGGGCAGCGCATGCGCAGACGCGGCTTGACGCCGAAGGGGCGGGGCTTCCGGCCCCGTGCGTCTGGGCCGATGACGCAATCCCGCTTTGGCGCATGCGCAGAAGGGCTTTCTGGCCAAGGAAGGTCGGCGCATGCGCAGAAGCGGCTTTGACCCTTAGGGGCGGGGCTTCCGGCCCCGTGCGTCTGGGCCGATGACGCAATCCCGCTTTGGCGCATGCGCAGAAGGGCTTTCTGGCCAAGGAAGGTCGGCGCATGCGCAGAAGCGGCTTTGACCCTTAGGGGCGGGGCTTCCGGCCCCCTGCGTCTGGGCCGATGACGCAATCCGGGTTTGGCGCATGCGCAGAAGCCTTTCTGGCCGACCGAGGGCGGCGCATGCGCAGAAGCGGCTTTGACCCCCTAGGGGCGGGGCTTCCGGCCTCGTGCGTAGGGGCAGATGGCGCATCCGGCCCGGGAAAGGTGGGTTCACTCCCGGCCCGCGCGGCGCGCTGGAGCGGCCGTGGAGGTGCGGAGCCTTCGCCGGGAGCCCGGAAGACTTTCGGGCCGGGACGTGCGGCGGCGCGCTCGGGCTGAAGGGCGGCCGGGGGCCGGCGGGCAGCGGCCCGGTCGGGGGGGGGATGTGGCGGCCCGGCGCTCGGCCGCGGCAGGGAGCGCCTGGTGCCGGCGGCGGGCGGGCTGAGGCAGGCGGGCGGCCCGGCCCGGGACCGGCGGGGCTGCCGCCGGTTCTCGTCTCCCCGGCAGGGACGGTGGTCAGCGGGCTCCTCACGGGGCTGCCCTTTTTTGGGTGGGTTTTTTTTTGTTTTTTGTTTTTTTTTTGTGTCTCTCGGAGCCGCGCCGCTACCTCGGCGAGGAGCGGCGGCGGGGCGGCCCCGGTGCTCGCTCGTGGCGGCGGGGCCCGGGAGAGGGGTCGGCCCGCGCCGCCCCGCCGCCCACCCGCCGCCGCCTGCGGGCTGCCCGGGCAGCCGCCGCAGCCCTGCGCGGGGCTTTGTCTTTCCCCCAGCCGCTGGCCTGAGCCGTGGCAGGCGGCTGGGGCTGCCGGCCCCCGCGGGCCGCAGAGAGGCTGCCTCGGGGCCTGCGGTAACGCTGTCGCGGGGGGGGGGGGGGTGTGGGGGGGTGTGTGTGTGTGTGGCTCAGGAGCCTCTTCCCGCCCCTGCGAGCGGGCCAGAGCAAGAAAAGGCAGCCGGCAGCGGAATCCCCAGCCGTCGCCCCCGACTGCTGCTTTCTCCGCAAGCCTTTTAACTGCCGGGGAGGGCTGGGAGGCAGCGGCAGCTCAGGTGTCTGGCTGATCTTGTGTCGTGACAGTCAGCTCCGGGGCCGGAGCAGCCGAGGGGAAGAGGCCTTTTGGTTTGCTTCCCAGCGAAACGGGGGTCTTTTGTTTTCCCTTTGTCCCTAGGTTCGCCCGGAAGCGTCCGTCGACAAGTCAAGGGGAGCGGAACCGAAGGTCGCTCGAGATGTTACTTCGCCACGCGTGCCTCGTGCTTGCGACTCGGACTGCTGACTACGGAGGGATCCCTTTTGTAGCCGCCGAGGGCCCGCGAGGCTCCGTGTGCCCGCCGCTGCCGAGTGCTGCGCTGCGGCTCGGGCAACGGCCGGGGAGGAATTGTCGGTCCCTCGTGGTAACGCAGCCGGGCCTGCTAGGCGCTTAAAGCAGCGCGTCCGGCCGGGCAGTATTGTTTTCCGAGGCTGTAAAGGAGCCCGAGGTATAAACCCGCTTTACATTTCCGTACGGCGGTGCGCTTTGTCGGAGAGCTCGGCCGTACTGACGGAGCTGGCACAGGGTTCCCGCGGGACTCCGGCTTTGCCCGTCTCGTGGAAAGGCTCCAGAGCCTGCTTGGGAAGCCGCTTGACAAGGCACGGCTTTGCCGTGATTTTTACGCCGGAATTCCGACGGTAACGCCAATGCCACGTGTTAGCCTTTCTCCAGCAGCTCCTCAAAGCAGAGTGAGCCTTAAGAATCGGATTGCCTTTTAACGAAATTCGGAACAAAGCGGCGGGGTGAAGCGGCTGGAAGCGTCCTGCCAGTCTGCCGTGGGTATCGCTGCCGTGCGTGTTACCTGCCTGTCTGCCGATCGCTCCTGCCTCTTGTTGTGGCCCGGTAATTCCTCTGGGGAAGGCGTTGGGCTCTGACCGCAGCGCACCCCGACTCCCTCCTGACCCCGGCGAGACGTGATGGGTGTTTGCCTTCCTCCCCTTTCACAGGGCCTCGGCTGTTGCGTGCAGAGAAGCTGTCAGCCTTGTGAGAGAGCACGCCGCCGGCAAGCGCATCGTGGTGCTTCGGTACCGAGCTGAGGCCGCAGGCGTCCGTCTTTTGTTTGCGAAAAGGGATCGCGAGGAAAGGTTGCTGGCCTCGGAGGGGGAGAGGTGGCGGGGGAACAGGTAGGAGGCAGCTCTTTCAACCCGTTTTAGGCTTAACTCCTGGGTGCCTGAGAACGGTTCTGGGCTTCGGGGGGTTGGCTTTCGGCTTTTCGCCTTCAGCGCGTCCTCCGTCACCGCTGTCGGCGCGCGCTGAGCTGCGGCTCAGGGGACTGCGGCGATACAGGCCGTGTGCGTGCCAGCCGTCCTCGAGGCTAGAGCTGTATTCTGCTTGTTACCCTGATGAAAGCGTTTCTTTTTTTCTAGGGGGCGTTCCCACAAGGCAGTGGTGTGGAGCCGAAGGGGACTGCGACGGAACGGTGACGGAGCCGTTTGGACCGAGTCTTGAAGATAGATCGCTCGGGTTTTTGTCCGAGGAAACTTCGTCTCGAGACGGTCCTATCGCTCGCTGGCAACGTGGTAGGAAACTGCTTTGTTGATCTTGACGGCGCAGTGTGTTGGGAGTATTAAGATTCCTCGAGAGATCAGAAGCGAGTAGGTTGTTTCTCTAAGGGAAAGGGGAATAGGCCTGTATCGTTAAAGGAAAGACTCAGAGTGGGTTTTGTTTCTCTCAAGTACAAAGCGCCCCATCTCGAGGGATTGCAAAGTCTGAAACGATGGTTCAAAAGCAGACTTGTGCTGTTTGCAAAGCGTCTGTTGCGCTGCTCAAAGACAAAAGACGCTCACCCGAGAAAGTTTTTGGAAACCGATGTCCGAGAGGCACGGGGAAAGAGCTGCAGAGGTTTACGTATCGTCTGTCGAATTCTGTTCTCTTTCGTGCCCTTCCATTTTACGATAAAAACTTTCGTGACCCCTTTTCCCGTTCAGGCACTGTTGCTAGTGTTTTTATAAGGGGGGAAAAAAAAGCGTAAGCCTGGTCTCTCGAGTGATTTTTTTTTTTTTTTTTTTTTTTTTTTTTCTTTTTCGCTAGACTAGTGGAATCGAGAATGTTCGCTGCCAGAACTTCATCCACCGAGATGGGACGCCAGGCAACTTCCTAACGGGCCGTGGGCAGAGTTCCCCTCTTGATGCCGTGCCTATATAATAAACTGTGCAGTCCGTTAGCTAGACGGGCTGCAGTACCCAATTTTTTTCGCCAGGCGGCAGCACCGCGCCCCCCCCCGGCGGAGTAAGGGCAGCGCATGCGCAGACGCGGCTTGACGCCGAAGGGGGCGTGGCTTGCGGGCACGTCGCGGGCTGATGACGCAATCCGGCTTCGGCGCATGCGCAGAAGGGGTTTCTGGCAAACTAAGGGCAGCGCATGCGCAGACGCGGCTTGACGCCGAAGGGGGCGGGGCTTCCGACTTCGTCGCAGCCCGATGACGCAACACGCCTCGGCGCATGCGCAGAAGGGCTTTCTGGCAAACTAAGGGCAGCGCATGCGCAGACGCGGCTTGACGCCGAAGGGGCGGGGCTTCCGGCCTCGGGCGTACGGGCAGATGACGCAATCCCGCTTTGGCGCATGCGCAGAAGCCTTTCTGGCCGACCGAGGGCGGCGCATGCGCAGAAGCGGCTTTGACCCCCCCCCTAGGGGCGGGGCTTCCGGCCTCGTGCGTAGGGGCAGATGGCGCATCCGGCCCGGGAAAGGCGGGTTCGCTCCCGGCCCGCGCGGCGCGCTGGAGCGGCCGTGGAGGTACGGAGCCTTCGCCGGGAGCCCGGAAGACTTTCGGGCCGGGACGTGCGGCGGCGCGCTCGGGCTGAAGGGCGGCCGGGGGCCGGCGGGCAGCGGCCCGGTCGGGGGGGGGATGTGGCGGCCCGGCGCTCGGCCGCGGCAGGGAGCGCCTGGTGCCGGCGGCGGGCGGGCTGAGGCAGGCGGGCGGCCCGGCCCGGGACCGGCGGGGCTGCCGCCGGTTCTCGTCTCCCCGGCAGGGACGGTGGTCAGCGGGCTCCTCACGGGGCTGCCCTTTTTTGGGTGGGTTTTTTTTTGTTTTTTGGTTTTTTTTTGTGTCTCTCGGAGCCGCGCCGCTACCTCGGCGAGGAGCGGCGGCAGGCAGGGCGGCCCCGGTGCTCGCTCGTGGCGGCGGGGCCCGGGAGAGGGGTCGGCCCGCGCCGCCCCGCCGCCCACCCGCCGCCGCCTGCGGGCTGCCCGGGCAGCCGCCGCAGCCCTGCGCGGGGCTTTGTCTTTCCCCCAGCCGCTGGCCTGAGCCGTGGCAGGCGGCTGGGGCTGCCGGCCCCCGCGGGCCGCAGAGAGGCTGCCTCGGGGCCTGCGGTAACGCTGTCGCGGGGGGGGGGGGGGGTGTGGGGGTGTGTGTGTGTGGCTCAGGAGCCTCTTCCCGCCCCTGCGAGCGGGCCAGAGCAAGAAAAGGCAGCCGGCAGCGGAATCCCCAGCCGTCGCCCCCGACTGCTGCTTTCTCCGCAAGCCTTTTAACTGCCGGGGAGGGCTGGGAGGCAGCGGCAGCTCAGGTGTCTGGCTGATCTAGTGTCGTGACAGTCAGCTCCGGGGCCGGAGCAGCCGAGGGGAAGAGGCCTTTTGGTTTGCTTCCCAGCGAAACGGGGGTCTTTTGTTTTCCCTTTGTCCCTAGGTTCGCCCGGAAGCGTCCGTCGACAAGTCAAGGGGAGCGGAACCGAAGGTCGCTCGAGATGTTACTTCGCCACGCGTGCCTCGTGCTTGCGAGTCGGACTGCTGACTACGGAGGGATCCCTTTTGTAGCCGCCGAGGGCCCGCGAGGCTCCGTGAGCCCGCCGCTGCCGAGTGCTGCGCTGCGGCTCGGGCAACGGCCGGGGAGGAATTGTCGGTCCCTCGTGGTAACGCAGCCGGGCCTGCTAGGCGCTTAGAGCCGCGCGTCCGCCCGGGCAGTATTGTTTTCCGAGGCTGTAAAGGAGCCCGAGGTATAAACCCGCTTTACGTTTCCGTACGGCGGTGCGCTTTGTCGGAGAGCTCGGCCGTACTGACGGAGCTGGCACAGGGTTCCCGCGGGACTCCGGCTTTGCCCGTCTCGTGGAAAGGCTCCAGAGCCTGCTTGGGAAGCCGCTTGACAAGGCACGGCTTTGCCGTGATTTTTACGCCGGAATTCCGACGGTAACGCCAATGCCACGTGTTAGCCTTTCTCCAGCAGCTCTTCAAAGCAGAGTGAGCCTTAAGAATCGGATTGCCTTTTAACGAAATTCGAAACAAAGCGGCGGGGTGAAGCGGCTGGAAGCGTCCTGCCAGTCTGCCGTGGGTATCGCTGCCGTGCGTGTTACCTGCCTGTCTGCCGATCGCTCCTGCCTCTTGTTGTGCCCCGGTAATTCCTCTGGGGAAGGCGTTGGGCTCTGACTGCAGCGCACCCCGTCTCCCTCCTGACCCCGGCGAGACGTGATCGGTGTTTGCCTTCCTCCCCTTTCACAGGGCCTCGGCTGTTGCGTGCAGAGAAGCTGTCAGCCTTGTGAGAGAGCACGCCGCCGGCAAGCGCATCGTGGTGCTTCGGTACCGAGCTGAGGCCGCAGGCGTCCGTCTTTTGTTTGCGGAAAGGGATCGCGAGGAAAGGTGCTGGCCTCGGAGGGGGAGAGGTGGCGGGGGAACAGGTAGGAGGCAGCTCTTTCAACCGGTTTTAGGCTTAACTCCTGGGTGCCTGAGCACGGTTCTGGGCTTCGGGGGGTTGGCTTTCGGCTTTTCGCCTTCAGCGCGTCCTCCGTCACCGCTGTCGGCGCGCGCTGAGCTGCGGCTCAGGGGACTGCGGCGATACAGGCCGTGTGCGTGCCAGCCGTCCTCGAGGCTAGAGCTGTATTCTGCTTGTTACCCTGATGAAAGCGTTTCTTTTTTTCTAGGGGGCGTTCCCACAAGGCAGTGGTGTGGAGCCGAAGGGGACTGCGATGGAACGGTGACGGAGCCGTTTGGACCGAGTCTTGAAGATAGATCGCTCGGGTTTTTGTCCGAGGAAACTGCGTCTCGAGACGGTCCTATCACCCGCTGGCAACGTGGTAGGAAACTGCTTTGTTGATCTTGACGGCGCAGTGTGTTGGGAGTATTAAGATTCCTCGAGAGATCAGAAGCGAGTAGGTTGTTTCTCTAAGGGAAGGGGGAATAGGCCTGTATCGTTAAAGGAAAGACTCAGAGTGGGTTTTGTTTCTCTTAAGTACAAAGCGCCCCATCTCAAGGGATTGCAAAGTCTGAAACGATGGTTCAAAAGCAGACTTGTGCTGTTTGCAAAGCGTCTGTTGCACTGCTCAAAGACAAAAGACGCTCACCCGAGAAAGTTTTTGGAAACCGATGTCCGATAGGCACGGGGAAAGAGCTGGAGAGGTTTACGTATCGTCTGTCGAATTCTGTTCTCTTTCGTGCCCTTCCATTTTACAATAAAAACTTTCGTGACCCCTTTTCCCGTTCAGGCACTGTTGCTAGTGTTTTTATAAGGGGGGAAAAAAAAGCGTATGCCTGGTCTCTCGAGTGATTATTATTTTTTATTTTTTTTTTCTTTTTCTCTAGACTAGTGGAATCGAGAATGTTCGCTGTAAGAACTTCATCCACCGGGATGGGAAGCCAGGCAACTTCCGAACGGGCCGTGGGCAGAGTTCCCTTCTTGATGCCGTGCCTCTAATAAACTGTGCAGTCTGGTTAGCTAGACGGGCTGCAGTACCCAATTTTTTTCGCCAGGTGGCAGCACGGCCTCCCAGGCGGAGTAAGGGCAGCGCATGCGCAGACGCGGCTTGACGCCGAAGGGGCGGGGCTTCCGGCCCCGTGCGTCTGGGCCGATGACGCAATCCCGCTTTGGCGCATGCGCAGAAGGGCTTTCTGGCCAAGGAAGGTCGGCGCATGCGCAGAAGCGGCTTTGACCCTTAGGGGCGGGGCTTCCGGCCCCGTGCGTCTGGGCCGATGACGCAATCCCGCTTTGGCGCATGCGCAGAAGGGCTTTCTGGCCAAGGAAGGTCGGCGCATGCGCAGAAGCGGCTTTGACCCTTAGGGGCGGGGCTTCCGGCCCCCTGCGTCTGGGCCGATGACGCAATCCGGGTTTGGCGCATGCGCAGAAGCCTTTCTGGCCGACCGAGGGCGGCGCATGCGCAGAAGCGGCTTTGACCCCCTAGGGGCGGGGCTTCCGGCCTCGTGCGTAGGGGCAGATGGCGCATCCGGCCCGGGAAAGGCGGGTTCACTCCCGGCCCGCGCGGCGCGCTGGAGCGGCCGTGGAGGTGCGGAGCCTTCGCCGGGAGCCCGGAAGACTTTCGGGCCGGGACGTGCGGCGGCGCGCTCGGGCTGAAGGGCGGCCGGGGGCCGGCGGGCAGCGGCCCGGTCGGGGGGGGGATGTGGCGGCCTGGCGCTCGGCCGCGGCAGGGAGCGCCTGGTGCCGGCGGCGGGCGGGCTGAGGCAGGCGGGCGGCCCGGCCCGGGACCGGCGGGGCTGCCGCCGGTTCTCGTCTCCCCGGCAGGGACGGTGGTCAGCGGGCTCCTCACGGGGCTGCCCTTTTTTGGGTGGGTTTTTTTTTGGTTTTTTTTTTTTTTTTGTGTCTCTCGGAGCCGCGCCGCTACCTCGGCGAGGAGCGGCGGCAGGCAGGGCGGCCCCGGTGCTCGCTCGTGGCGGCGGGGCCCGGGAGAGGGGTCGGCCCGCGCCGCCCCGCCGCCCACCCGCCGCCGCCTGCGGGCTGCCCGGGCAGCCGCCGCAGCCCTGCGCGGGGCTTTGTCTTTCCCCCAGCCGCTGGCCTGAGCCGTGGCAGGCGGCTGGGGCTGCCGGCCCCCGCGGGCCGCAGAGAGGCTGCCTCGGGGCCTGCGGTAACGCTGTCGCGGGGGGGGGGGGGGGTGTGGGGGTGTGGGGGTGTGTGTGTGTGGCTCAGGAGCCTCTTCCCGCCCCTGCGAGCGGGCCAGAGCAAGAAAAGGCAGCCGGCAGCGGAATCCCCAGCCGTCGCCCCCGACTGCTGCTTTCTCCGCAAGCCTTTTAACTGCCGGGGAGGGCTGGGAGGCAGCGGCAGCTCAGGTGTCTGGCTGATCTAGTGTCGTGACAGTCAGCTCCGGGGCCGGAGCAGCCGAGGGGAAGAGGCCTTTTGGTTTGCTTCCCAGCGAAACGGGGGTCTTTTGTTTTCCCTTTGTCCCTAGGTTCGCCCGGAAGCGTCCGTCGACAAGTCAAGGGGAGCGGAACCGAAGGTCGCTCGAGATGTTACTTCGCCACGCGTGCCTCGTGCTTGCGAGTCGGACTGCTGACTACGGAGGGATCCCTTTTGTAGCCGCCGAGGGCCCGCGAGGCTCCGTGAGCCCGCCGCTGCCGAGTGCTGCGCTGCGGCTCGGGCAACGGCCGGGGAGGAATTGTCGGTCCCTCGTGGTAACGCAGCCGGGCCTGCTAGGCGCTTAGAGCCGCGCGTCCGCCCGGGCAGTATTGTTTTCCGAGGCTGTAAAGGAGCCCGAGGTATAAACCCGCTTTACGTTTCCGTACGGCGGTGCGCTTTGTCGGAGAGCTCGGCCGTACTGACGGAGCTGGCACAGGGTTCCCGCGGGACTCCGGCTTTGCCCGTCTCGTGGAAAGGCTCCAGAGCCTGCTTGGGAAGCCGCTTGACAAGGCACGGCTTTGCCGTGATTTTTACGCCGGAATTCCGACGGTAACGCCAATGCCACGTGTTAGCCTTTCTCCAGCAGCTCTTCAAAGCAGAGTGAGCCTTAAGAATCGGATTGCCTTTTAACGAAATTCGAAACAAAGCGGCGGGGTGAAGCGGCTGGAAGCGTCCTGCCAGTCTGCCGTGGGTATCGCTGCCGTGCGTGTTACCTGCCTGTCTGCCGATCGCTCCTGCCTCTTGTTGTGCCCCGGTAATTCCTCTGGGGAAGGCGTTGGGCTCTGACTGCAGCGCACCCCGTCTCCCTCCTGACCCCGGCGAGACGTGATCGGTGTTTGCCTTCCTCCCCTTTCACAGGGCCTCGGCTGTTGCGTGCAGAGAAGCTGTCAGCCTTGTGAGAGAGCACGCCGCCGGCAAGCGCATCGTGGTGCTTCGGTACCGAGCTGAGGCCGCAGGCGTCCGTCTTTTGTTTGCGGAAAGGGATCGCGAGGAAAGGTGCTGGCCTCGGAGGGGGAGAGGTGGCGGGGGAACAGGTAGGAGGCAGCTCTTTCAACCGGTTTTAGGCTTAACTCCTGGGTGCCTGAGCACGGTTCTGGGCTTCGGGGGGTTGGCTTTCGGCTTTTCGCCTTCAGCGCGTCCTCCGTCACCGCTGTCGGCGCGCGCTGAGCTGCGGCTCAGGGGACTGCGGCGATACAGGCCGTGTGCGTGCCAGCCGTCCTCAAGGCTAGAGCTGTATTCTGCTTGTTACCCTGATGAAAGCGTTTCTTTTTTTCTAGGGGGCGTTCCCACAAGGCAGTGGTGTGGAGCCGAAGGGGACTGCGATGGAACGGTGACGGAGCCGTTTGGACCGAGTCTTGAAGATAGATCGCTCGGGTTTTTGTCCGAGGAAACTGCGTCTCGAGACGGTCCTATCGCCCGCTGGCAACGTGGTAGGAAACTGCTTTGTTGATCTTGACGGCGCAGTGTGTTGGGAGTATTAAGATTCCTCGAGAGATCAGAAGCGAGTAGGTTGTTTCTCTAAGGGAAGGGGGAATAGGCCTGTATCGTTAAAGGAAAGACTCAGAGTGGGTTTTGTTTCTCTTAAGTACAAAGCGCCCCATCTCAAGGGATTGCAAAGTCTGAAACGATGGTTCAAAAGCAGACTTGTGCTGTTTGCAAAGCGTCTGTTGCACTGCTCAAAGACAAAAGACGCTCACCCGAGAAAGTTTTTGGAAACCGATGTCCGATAGGCACGGGGAAAGAGCTGGAGAGGTTTACGTATCGTCTGTCGAATTCTGTTCTCTTTCGTGCCCTTCCATTTTACAATAAAAACTTTCGTGACCCCTTTTCCCGTTCAGGCACTGTTGCTAGTGTTTTTATAAGGGGGGAAAAAAAAGCGTATGCCTGGTCTCTCGAGTGATTATTATTTTTTATTTTTTTTTTCTTTTTCTCTAGACTAGTGGAATCGAGAATGTTCGCTGTAAGAACTTCATCCACCGGGATGGGAAGCCAGGCAACTTCCGAACGGGCCGTGGGCAGAGTTCCCTTCTTGATGCCGTGCCTCTAATAAACTGTGCAGTCTGGTTAGCTAGACGGGCTGCAGTACCCAATTTTTTTCGCCAGGTGGCAGCACGGCCTCCCAGGCGGAGTAAGGGCAGCGCATGCGCAGACGCGGCTTGACGCCGAAGGGGCGGGGCTTCCGGCCCCGTGCGTCTGGGCCGATGACGCAATCCCGCTTTGGCGCATGCGCAGAAGGGCTTTCTGGCCAAGGAAGGTCGGCGCATGCGCAGAAGCGGCTTTGACCCTTAGGGGCGGGCCTTCCGGCCCCCTGCGTCCGGGCCGATGACGCAATCTCGCTTTGGCGCATGCGCAGAAGGGCTTTCTGGCCAAGGAAGGTCGGCGCATGCGCAGAAGCGGCTTTGACCCTTAGGGGCGGGGCTTCCGGCCCCCTGCGTCTGGGCCGATGACGCAATCCGGGTTTGGCGCATGCGCAGAAGCCTTTCTGGCCGACCGAGGGCGGCGCATGCGCAGAAGCGGCTTTGACCCCCTAGGGGCGGGGCTTCCGGCCTCGTGCGTAGGGGCAGATGGCGCATCCGGCCCGGGAAAGGCGGGTTCACTCCCGGCCCGCGCGGCGCGCTGGAGCGGCCGTGGAGGTGCGGAGCCTTCGCCGGGAGCCCGGAAGACTTTCGGGCCGGGACGTGCGGCGGCGCGCTCGGGCTGAAGGGCGGCCGGGGGCCGGCGGGCAGCGGCCCGGTCGGGGGGGGGATGTGGCGGCCCGGCGCTCGGCCGCGGCAGGGAGCGCCTGGTGCCGGCGGCGGGCGGGCTGAGGCAGGCGGGCGGCCCGGCCCGGGACCGGCGGGGCTGCCGCCGGTTCTCGTCTCCCCGGCAGGGACGGTGGTCAGCGGGCTCCTCACGGGGCTGCCCTTTTTTGGGTGGGTTTTTTTTTTGTTTTTTGTTTTTTTTTTGTGTCTCTCGGAGCCGCGCCGCTACCTCGGCGAGGAGCGGCGGCAGGCAGGGCGGCCCCGGTGCTCGCTCGTGGCGGCGGGGCCCGGGAGAGGGGTCGGCCCGCGCCGCCCCGCCGCCCACCCGCCGCCGCCTGCGGGCTGCCCGGGCAGCCGCCGCAGCCCTGCGCGGGGCTTTGTCTTTCCCCCAGCCGCTGGCCTGAGCCGTGGCAGGCGGCTGGGGCTGCCGGCCCCCGCGGGCCGCAGAGAGGCTGCCTCGGGGCCTGCGGTAACGCTGTCGCGGGGGGGGGGGGGGGTGTGGGGGTGTGGGGGTGTGTGTGTGTGGCTCAGGAGCCTCTTCCCGCCCCTGCGAGCGGGCCAGAGCAAGAAAAGGCAGCCGGCAGCGGAATCCCCAGCCGTCGCCCCCGACTGCTGCTTTCTCCGCAAGCCTTTTAACTGCCGGGGAGGGCTGGGAGGCAGCGGCAGCTCAGGTGTCTGGCTGATCTAGTGTCGTGACAGTCAGCTCCGGGGCCGGAGCAGCCGAGGGGAAGAGGCCTTTTGGTTTGCTTCCCAGCGAAACGGGGGTCTTTTGTTTTCCCTTTGTCCCTAGGTTCGCCCGGAAGCGTCCGTCGACAAGTCAAGGGGAGCGGAACCGAAGGTCGCTCGAGATGTTACTTCGCCACGCGTGCCTCGTGCTTGCGAGTCGGACTGCTGACTACGGAGGGATCCCTTTTGTAGCCGCCGAGGGCCCGCGAGGCTCCGTGAGCCCGCCGCTGCCGAGTGCTGCGCTGCGGCTCGGGCAACGGCCGGGGAGGAATTGTCGGTCCCTCGTGGTAACGCAGCCGGGCCTGCTAGGCGCTTAGAGCAGCGCGTCCGCCCGGGCAGTATTGTTTTCCGAGGCTGTAAAGGAGCCCGAGGTATAAACCCGCTTGACGTTTCCGTACGGCGGTGCGCTTTGTCGGAGAGCTGGGCCCTACTGACGGAGCTGGCACAGGGTTCCCGCGGGACTCCGGCTTTGCCCGTCTCGTGGAAAGGCTCCAGAGCCTGCTTGGGAAGCCGCTTGACAAGGCACGGCTTTGCCGTGATTTTTACGCCGGAATTCCGACGGTAACGCCAATGCCACGTGTTAGCCTTTCTCCAGCAGCTCTTCAAAGCAGAGTGAGCCTTAAGAATCGGATTGCCTTTTAACGAAATTCGAAACAAAGCGGCGGGGTGAAGCGGCTGGAAGCGTCCTGCCAGTCTGCCGTGGGTATCGCTGCCGTGCGTGTTACCTGCCTGTCTGCCGATCGCTCCTGCCTCTTGTTGTGCCCCGGTAATTCCTCTGGGGAAGGCGTTGGGCTCTGACTGCAGCGCACCCCGTCTCCCTCCTGACCCCGGCGAGACGTGATCGGTGTTTGCCTTCCTCCCCTTTCACAGGGCCTCGGCTGTTGCGTGCAGAGAAGCTGTCAGCCTTGTGAGAGAGCACGCCGCCGGCAAGCGCATCGTGGTGCTTCGGTACCGAGCTGAGGCCGCAGGCGTCCGTCTTTTGTTTGCGGAAAGGGATCGCGAGGAAAGGTGCTGGCCTCGGAGGGGGAGAGGTGGCGGGGGGAACAGGTAGGAGGCAGCTCTTTCAACCGGTTTTAGGCTTAACTCCTGGGTGCCTGAGCACGGTTCTGGGCTTCGGGGGGTTGGCTTTCGGCTTTTCGCCTTCAGCGCGTCCTCCGTCACCGCTGTCGGCGCGCGCTGAGCTGCGGCTCAGGGGACTGCGGCGATACAGGCCGTGTGCGTGCCAGCCGTCCTCAAGGCTAGAGCTGTATTCTGCTTGTTACCCTGATGAAAGCGTTTCTTTTTTTCTAGGGGGCGTTCCCACAAGGCAGTGGTGTGGAGCCGAAGGGGACTGCGATGGAACGGTGACGGAGCCGTTTGGACCGAGTCTTGAAGATAGATCGCTCGGGTTTTTGTCCGAGGAAACTGCGTCTCGAGACGGTCCTATCGCCCGCTGGCAACGTGGTAGGAAACTGCTTTGTTGATCTTGACGGCGCAGTGTGTTGGGAGTATTAAGATTCCTCGAGAGATCAGAAGCGAGTAGGTTGTTTCTCTAAGGGAAGGGGGAATAGGCCTGTATCGTTAAAGGAAAGACTCAGAGTGGGTTTTGTTTCTCTTAAGTACAAAGCGCCCCATCTCAAGGGATTGCAAAGTCTGAAACGATGGTTCAAAAGCAGACTTGTGCTGTTTGCAAAGCGTCTGTTGCACTGCTCAAAGACAAAAGACGCTCACCCGAGAAAGTTTTTGGAAACCGATGTCCGATAGGCACGGGGAAAGAGCTGGAGAGGTTTACGTATCGTCTGTCGAATTCTGTTCTCTTTCGTGCCCTTCCATTTTACAATAAAAACTTTCGTGACCCCTTTTCCCGTTCAGGCACTGTTGCTAGTGTTTTTATAAGGGGGGAAAAAAAAGCGTATGCCTGGTCTCTCGAGTGATTATTATTTTTTATTTTTTTTTTCTTTTTCTCTAGACTAGTGGAATCGAGAATGTTCGCTGTAAGAACTTCATCCACCGGGATGGGAAGCCAGGCAACTTCCGAACGGGCCGTGGGCAGAGTTCCCTTCTTGATGCCGTGCCTCTAATAAACTGTGCAGTCTGGTTAGCTAGACGGGCTGCAGTACCCAATTTTTTTCGCCAGGTGGCAGCACGGCCTCCCAGGCGGAGTAAGGGCAGCGCATGCGCAGACGCGGCTTGACGCCGAAGGGGCGGGGCTTCCGGCCCCGTGCGTCTGGGCCGATGACGCAATCCCGCTTTGGCGCATGCGCAGAAGGGCTTTCTGGCCAAGGAAGGTCGGCGCATGCGCAGAAGCGGCTTTGACCCTTAGGGGCGGGGCTTCCGGCCCCGTGCGTCTGGGCCGATGACGCAATCCCGCTTTGGCGCATGCGCAGAAGGGCTTTCTGGCCAAGGAAGGTCGGCGCATGCGCAGAAGCGGCTTTGACCCTTAGGGGCGGGGCTTCCGGCCCCCTGCGTCTGGGCCGATGACGCAATCCGGGTTTGGCGCATGCGCAGAAGCCTTTCTGGCCGACCGAGGGCGGCGCATGCGCAGAAGCGGCTTTGACCCCCTAGGGGCGGGGCTTCCGGCCTCGTGCGTAGGGGCAGATGGCGCATCCGGCCCGGGAAAGGCGGGTTCACTCCCGGCCCGCGCGGCGCGCTGGAGCGGCCGTGGAGGTGCGGAGCCTTCGCCGGGAGCCCGGAAGACTTTCGGGCCGGGACGTGCGGCGGCGCGCTCGGGCTGAAGGGCGGCCGGGGGCCGGCGGGCAGCGGCCCGGTCGGGGGGGGGATGTGGCGGCCCGGCGCTCGGCCGCGGCAGGGAGCGCCTGGTGCCGGCGGCGGGCGGGCTGAGGCAGGCGGGCGGCCCGGCCCGGGACCGGCGGGGCTGCCGCCGGTTCTCGTCTCCCCGGCAGGGACGGTGGTCAGCGGGCTCCTCACGGGGCTGCCCTTTTTTGGGTGGGTTTTTTTTTGTTTTTTTTTTTTTTTTTTGTGTCTCTCGGAGCCGCGCCGCTACCTCGGCGAGGAGCGGCGGCAGGCAGGGCGGCCCCGGTGCTCGCTCGTGGCGGCGGGGCCCGGGAGAGGGGTCGGCCCGCGCCGCCCCGCCGCCCACCCGCCGCCGCCTGCGGGCTGCCCGGGCAGCCGCCGCAGCCCTGCGCGGGGCTTTGTCTTTCCCCCAGCCGCTGGCCTGAGCCGTGGCAGGCGGCTGGGGCTGCCGGCCCCCGCGGGCCGCAGAGAGGCTGCCTCGGGGCCTGCGGTAACGCTGTCGCGGGGGGGGGGGGGGGGGTGTGGGGGTGTGGGGGTGTGTGTGTGTGGCTCAGGAGCCTCTTCCCGCCCCTGCGAGCGGGCCAGAGCAAGAAAAGGCAGCCGGCAGCGGAATCCCCAGCCGTCGCCCCCGACTGCTGCTTTCTCCGCAAGCCTTTTAACTGCCGGGGAGGGCTGGGAGGCAGCGGCAGCTCAGGTGTCTGGCTGATCTAGTGTCGTGACAGTCAGCTCCGGGGCCGGAGCAGCCGAGGGGAAGAGGCCTTTTGGTTTGCTTCCCAGCGAAACGGGGGTCTTTTGTTTTCCCTTTGTCCCTAGGTTCGCCCGGAAGCGTCCGTCGACAAGTCAAGGGGAGCGGAACCGAAGGTCGCTCGAGATGTTACTTCGCCACGCGTGCCTCGTGCTTGCGAGTCGGACTGCTGACTACGGAGGGATCCCTTTTGTAGCCGCCGAGGGCCCGCGAGGCTCCGTGAGCCCGCCGCTGCCGAGTGCTGCGCTGCGGCTCGGGCAACGGCCGGGGAGGAATTGTCGGTCCCTCGTGGTAACGCAGCCGGGCCTGCTAGGCGCTTAGAGCAGCGCGTCCGCCCGGGCAGTATTGTTTTCCGAGGCTGTAAAGGAGCCCGAGGTATAAACCCGCTTGACGTTTCCGTACGGCGGTGCGCTTTGTCGGAGAGCTGGGCCCTACTGACGGAGCTGGCACAGGGTTCCCGCGGGACTCCGGCTTTGCCCGTCTCGTGGAAAGGCTCCAGAGCCTGCTTGGGAAGCCGCTTGACAAGGCACGGCTTTGCCGTGATTTTTACGCCGGAATTCCGACGGTAACGCCAATGCCACGTGTTAGCCTTTCTCCAGCAGCTCTTCAAAGCAGAGTGAGCCTTAAGAATCGGATTGCCTTTTAACGAAATTCGAAACAAAGCGGCGGGGTGAAGCGGCTGGAAGCGTCCTGCCAGTCTGCCGTGGGTATCGCTGCCGTGCGTGTTACCTGCCTGTCTGCCGATCGCTCCTGCCTCTTGTTGTGCCCCGGTAATTCCTCTGGGGAAGGCGTTGGGCTCTGACTGCAGCGCACCCCGTCTCCCTCCTGACCCCGGCGAGACGTGATCGGTGTTTGCCTTCCTCCCCTTTCACAGGGCCTCGGCTGTTGCGTGCAGAGAAGCTGTCAGCCTTGTGAGAGAGCACGCCGCCGGCAAGCGCATCGTGGTGCTTCGGTACCGAGCTGAGGCCGCAGGCGTCCGTCTTTTGTTTGCGGAAAGGGATCGCGAGGAAAGGTGCTGGCCTCGGAGGGGGAGAGGTGGCGGGGGGAACAGGTAGGAGGCAGCTCTTTCAACCGGTTTTAGGCTTAACTCCTGGGTGCCTGAGCACGGTTCTGGGCTTCGGGGGGTTGGCTTTCGGCTTTTCGCCTTCAGCGCGTCCTCCGTCACCGCTGTCGGCGCGCGCTGAGCTGCGGCTCAGGGGACTGCGGCGATACAGGCCGTGTGCGTGCCAGCCGTCCTCAAGGCTAGAGCTGTATTCTGCTTGTTACCCTGATGAAAGCGTTTCTTTTTTTCTAGGGGGCGTTCCCACAAGGCAGTGGTGTGGAGCCGAAGGGGACTGCGATGGAACGGTGACGGAGCCGTTTGGACCGAGTCTTGAAGATAGATCGCTCGGGTTTTTGTCCGAGGAAACTGCGTCTCGAGACGGTCCTATCGCCCGCTGGCAACGTGGTAGGAAACTGCTTTGTTGATCTTGACGGCGCAGTGTGTTGGGAGTATTAAGATTCCTCGAGAGATCAGAAGCGAGTAGGTTGTTTCTCTAAGGGAAGGGGGAATAGGCCTGTATCGTTAAAGGAAAGACTCAGAGTGGGTTTTGTTTCTCTTAAGTACAAAGCGCCCCATCTCAAGGGATTGCAAAGTCTGAAACGATGGTTCAAAAGCAGACTTGTGCTGTTTGCAAAGCGTCTGTTGCACTGCTCAAAGACAAAAGACGCTCACCCGAGAAAGTTTTTGGAAACCGATGTCCGATAGGCACGGGGAAAGAGCTGGAGAGGTTTACGTATCGTCTGTCGAATTCTGTTCTCTTTCGTGCCCTTCCATTTTACAATAAAAACTTTCGTGACCCCTTTTCCCGTTCAGGCACTGTTGCTAGTGTTTTTATAAGGGGGGAAAAAAAAGCGTATGCCTGGTCTCTCGAGTGATTATTATTTTTTATTTTTTTTTTCTTTTTCTCTAGACTAGTGGAATCGAGAATGTTCGCTGTAAGAACTTCATCCACCGGGATGGGAAGCCAGGCAACTTCCGAACGGGCCGTGGGCAGAGTTCCCTTCTTGATGCCGTGCCTCTAATAAACTGTGCAGTCTGGTTAGCTAGACGGGCTGCAGTACCCAATTTTTTTCGCCAGGTGGCAGCACGGCCTCCCAGGCGGAGTAAGGGCAGCGCATGCGCAGACGCGGCTTGACGCCGAAGGGGCGGGGCTTCCGGCCCCGTGCGTCTGGGCCGATGACGCAATCCCGCTTTGGCGCATGCGCAGAAGGGCTTTCTGGCCAAGGAAGGTCGGCGCATGCGCAGAAGCGGCTTTGACCCTTAGGGGCGGGGCTTCCGGCCCCGTGCGTCTGGGCCGATGACGCAATCCCGCTTTGGCGCATGCGCAGAAGGGCTTTCTGGCCAAGGAAGGTCGGCGCATGCGCAGAAGCGGCTTTGACCCTTAGGGGCGGGGCTTCCGGCCCCCTGCGTCTGGGCCGATGACGCAATCCGGGTTTGGCGCATGCGCAGAAGCCTTTCTGGCCGACCGAGGGCGGCGCATGCGCAGAAGCGGCTTTGACCCCCTAGGGGCGGGGCTTCCGGCCTCGTGCGTAGGGGCAGATGGCGCATCCGGCCCGGGAAAGGCGGGTTCACTCCCGGCCCGCGCGGCGCGCTGGAGCGGCCGTGGAGGTGCGGAGCCTTCGCCGGGAGCCCGGAAGACTTTCGGGCCGGGACGTGCGGCGGCGCGCTCGGGCTGAAGGGCGGCCGGGGGCCGGCGGGCAGCGGCCCGGTCGGGGGGGGGATGTGGCGGCCCGGCGCTCGGCCGCGGCAGGGAGCGCCTGGTGCCGGCGGCGGGCGGGCTGAGGCAGGCGGGCGGCCCGGCCCGGGACCGGCGGGGCTGCCGCCGGTTCTCGTCTCCCCGGCAGGGACGGTGGTCAGCGGGCTCCTCACGGGGCTGCCCTTTTTTGGGTGGGTTTTTTTTTGTTTTTTTTTTTTTTTTTTGTGTCTCTCGGAGCCGCGCCGCTACCTCGGCGAGGAGCGGCGGCAGGCAGGGCGGCCCCGGTGCTCGCTCGTGGCGGCGGGGCCCGGGAGAGGGGTCGGCCCGCGCCGCCCCGCCGCCCACCCGCCGCCGCCTGCGGGCTGCCCGGGCAGCCGCCGCAGCCCTGCGCGGGGCTTTGTCTTTCCCCCAGCCGCTGGCCTGAGCCGTGGCAGGCGGCTGGGGCTGCCGGCCCCCGCGGGCCGCAGAGAGGCTGCCTCGGGGCCTGCGGTAACGCTGTCGCGGGGGGGGGGGGGGGTGTGGGGGTGTGGGGGTGTGTGTGTGTGGCTCAGGAGCCTCTTCCCGCCCCTGCGAGCGGGCCAGAGCAAGAAAAGGCAGCCGGCAGCGGAATCCCCAGCCGTCGCCCCCGACTGCTGCTTTCTCCGCAAGCCTTTTAACTGCCGGGGAGGGCTGGGAGGCAGCGGCAGCTCAGGTGTCTGGCTGATCTAGTGTCGTGACAGTCAGCTCCGGGGCCGGAGCAGCCGAGGGGAAGAGGCCTTTTGGTTTGCTTCCCAGCGAAACGGGGGTCTTTTGTTTTCCCTTTGTCCCTAGGTTCGCCCGGAAGCGTCCGTCGACAAGTCAAGGGGAGCGGAACCGAAGGTCGCTCGAGATGTTACTTCGCCACGCGTGCCTCGTGCTTGCGAGTCGGACTGCTGACTACGGAGGGATCCCTTTTGTAGCCGCCGAGGGCCCGCGAGGCTCCGTGAGCCCGCCGCTGCCGAGTGCTGCGCTGCGGCTCGGGCAACGGCCGGGGAGGAATTGTCGGTCCCTCGTGGTAACGCAGCCGGGCCTGCTAGGCGCTTAGAGCCGCGCGTCCGCCCGGGCAGTATTGTTTTCCGAGGCTGTAAAGGAGCCCGAGGTATAAACCCGCTTTACGTTTCCGTACGGCGGTGCGCTTTGTCGGAGAGCTCGGCCGTACTGACGGAGCTGGCACAGGGTTCCCGCGGGACTCCGGCTTTGCCCGTCTCGTGGAAAGGCTCCAGAGCCTGCTTGGGAAGCCGCTTGACAAGGCACGGCTTTGCCGTGATTTTTACGCCGGAATTCCGACGGTAACGCCAATGCCACGTGTTAGCCTTTCTCCAGCAGCTCTTCAAAGCAGAGTGAGCCTTAAGAATCGGATTGCCTTTTAACGAAATTCGAAACAAAGCGGCGGGGTGAAGCGGCTGGAAGCGTCCTGCCAGTCTGCCGTGGGTATCGCTGCCGTGCGTGTTACCTGCCTGTCTGCCGATCGCTCCTGCCTCTTGTTGTGCCCCGGTAATTCCTCTGGGGAAGGCGTTGGGCTCTGACTGCAGCGCACCCCGTCTCCCTCCTGACCCCGGCGAGACGTGATCGGTGTTTGCCTTCCTCCCCTTTCACAGGGCCTCGGCTGTTGCGTGCAGAGAAGCTGTCAGCCTTGTGAGAGAGCACGCCGCCGGCAAGCGCATCGTGGTGCTTCGGTACCGAGCTGAGGCCGCAGGCGTCCGTCTTTTGTTTGCGGAAAGGGATCGCGAGGAAAGGTGCTGGCCTCGGAGGGGGAGAGGTGGCGGGGGAACAGGTAGGAGGCAGCTCTTTCAACCGGTTTTAGGCTTAACTCCTGGGTGCCTGAGCACGGTTCTGGGCTTCGGGGGGTTGGCTTTCGGCTTTTCGCCTTCAGCGCGTCCTCCGTCACCGCTGTCGGCGCGCGCTGAGCTGCGGCTCAGGGGACTGCGGCGATACAGGCCGTGTGCGTGCCAGCCGTCCTCAAGGCTAGAGCTGTATTCTGCTTGTTACCCTGATGAAAGCGTTTCTTTTTTTCTAGGGGGCGTTCCCACAAGGCAGTGGTGTGGAGCCGAAGGGGACTGCGATGGAACGGTGACGGAGCCGTTTGGACCGAGTCTTGAAGATAGATCGCTCGGGTTTTTGTCCGAGGAAACTGCGTCTCGAGACGGTCCTATCGCCCGCTGGCAACGTGGTAGGAAACTGCTTTGTTGATCTTGACGGCGCAGTGTGTTGGGAGTATTAAGATTCCTCGAGAGATCAGAAGCGAGTAGGTTGTTTCTCTAAGGGAAGGGGGAATAGGCCTGTATCGTTAAAGGAAAGACTCAGAGTGGGTTTTGTTTCTCTTAAGTACAAAGCGCCCCATCTCAAGGGATTGCAAAGTCTGAAACGATGGTTCAAAAGCAGACTTGTGCTGTTTGCAAAGCGTCTGTTGCACTGCTCAAAGACAAAAGACGCTCACCCGAGAAAGTTTTTGGAAACCGATGTCCGATAGGCACGGGGAAAGAGCTGGAGAGGTTTACGTATCGTCTGTCGAATTCTGTTCTCTTTCGTGCCCTTCCATTTTACAATAAAAACTTTCGTGACCCCTTTTCCCGTTCAGGCACTGTTGCTAGTGTTTTTATAAGGGGGGAAAAAAAAGCGTATGCCTGGTCTCTCGAGTGATTATTATTTTTTATTTTTTTTTTCTTTTTCTCTAGACTAGTGGAATCGAGAATGTTCGCTGTAAGAACTTCATCCACCGGGATGGGAAGCCAGGCAACTTCCGAACGGGCCGTGGGCAGAGTTCCCTTCTTGATGCCGTGCCTCTAATAAACTGTGCAGTCTGGTTAGCTAGACGGGCTGCAGTACCCAATTTTTTTCGCCAGGTGGCAGCACGGCCTCCCAGGCGGAGTAAGGGCAGCGCATGCGCAGACGCGGCTTGACGCCGAAGGGGCGGGGCTTCCGGCCCCGTGCGTCTGGGCCGATGACGCAATCCCGCTTTGGCGCATGCGCAGAAGGGCTTTCTGGCCAAGGAAGGTCGGCGCATGCGCAGAAGCGGCTTTGACCCTTAGGGGCGGGCCTTCCGGCCCCCTGCGTCCGGGCCGATGACGCAATCTCGCTTTGGCGCATGCGCAGAAGGGCTTTCTGGCCAAGGAAGGTCGGCGCATGCGCAGAAGCGGCTTTGACCCTTAGGGGCGGGGCTTCCGGCCCCCTGCGTCTGGGCCGATGACGCAATCCGGGTTTGGCGCATGCGCAGAAGCCTTTCTGGCCGACCGAGGGCGGCGCATGCGCAGAAGCGGCTTTGACCCCCTAGGGGCGGGGCTTCCGGCCTCGTGCGTAGGGGCAGATGGCGCATCCGGCCCGGGAAAGGCGGGTTCACTCCCGGCCCGCGCGGCGCGCTGGAGCGGCCGTGGAGGTGCGGAGCCTTCGCCGGGAGCCCGGAAGACTTTCGGGCCGGGACGTGCGGCGGCGCGCTCGGGCTGAAGGGCGGCCGGGGGCCGGCGGGCAGCGGCCCGGTCGGGGGGGGGGATGTGGCGGCCCGGCGCTCGGCCGCGGCAGGGAGCGCCTGGTGCCGGCGGCGGGCGGGCTGAGGCAGGCGGGCGGCCCGGCCCGGGACCGGCGGGGCTGCCGCCGGTTCTCGTCTCCCCGGCAGGGACGGTGGTCAGCGGGCTCCTCACGGGGCTGCCCTTTTTTGGGTGGGTTTTTTTTTTTGTTTTTTGTTTTTTTTTTGTGTCTCTCGGAGCCGCGCCGCTACCTCGGCGAGGAGCGGCGGCAGGCAGGGCGGCCCCGGTGCTCGCTCGTGGCGGCGGGGCCCGGGAGAGGGGTCGGCCCGCGCCGCCCCGCCGCCCACCCGCCGCCGCCTGCGGGCTGCCCGGGCAGCCGCCGCAGCCCTGCGCGGGGCTTTGTCTTTCCCCCAGCCGCTGGCCTGAGCCGTGGCAGGCGGCTGGGGCTGCCGGCCCCCGCGGGCCGCAGAGAGGCTGCCTCGGGGCCTGCGGTAACGCTGTCGCGGGGGGGGGGGGGGGTGTGGGGGTGTGGGGGTGTGTGTGTGTGGCTCAGGAGCCTCTTCCCGCCCCTGCGAGCGGGCCAGAGCAAGAAAAGGCAGCCGGCAGCGGAATCCCCAGCCGTCGCCCCCGACTGCTGCTTTCTCCGCAAGCCTTTTAACTGCCGGGGAGGGCTGGGAGGCAGCGGCAGCTCAGGTGTCTGGCTGATCTAGTGTCGTGACAGTCAGCTCCGGGGCCGGAGCAGCCGAGGGGAAGAGGCCTTTTGGTTTGCTTCCCAGCGAAACGGGGGTCTTTTGTTTTCCCTTTGTCCCTAGGTTCGCCCGGAAGCGTCCGTCGACAAGTCAAGGGGAGCGGAACCGAAGGTCGCTCGAGATGTTACTTCGCCACGCGTGCCTCGTGCTTGCGAGTCGGACTGCTGACTACGGAGGGATCCCTTTTGTAGCCGCCGAGGGCCCGCGAGGCTCCGTGAGCCCGCCGCTGCCGAGTGCTGCGCTGCGGCTCGGGCAACGGCCGGGGAGGAATTGTCGGTCCCTCGTGGTAACGCAGCCGGGCCTGCTAGGCGCTTAGAGCAGCGCGTCCGCCCGGGCAGTATTGTTTTCCGAGGCTGTAAAGGAGCCCGAGGTATAAACCCGCTTGACGTTTCCGTACGGCGGTGCGCTTTGTCGGAGAGCTGGGCCCTACTGACGGAGCTGGCACAGGGTTCCCGCGGGACTCCGGCTTTGCCCGTCTCGTGGAAAGGCTCCAGAGCCTGCTTGGGAAGCCGCTTGACAAGGCACGGCTTTGCCGTGATTTTTACGCCGGAATTCCGACGGTAACGCCAATGCCACGTGTTAGCCTTTCTCCAGCAGCTCTTCAAAGCAGAGTGAGCCTTAAGAATCGGATTGCCTTTTAACGAAATTCGAAACAAAGCGGCGGGGTGAAGCGGCTGGAAGCGTCCTGCCAGTCTGCCGTGGGTATCGCTGCCGTGCGTGTTACCTGCCTGTCTGCCGATCGCTCCTGCCTCTTGTTGTGCCCCGGTAATTCCTCTGGGGAAGGCGTTGGGCTCTGACTGCAGCGCACCCCGTCTCCCTCCTGACCCCGGCGAGACGTGATCGGTGTTTGCCTTCCTCCCCTTTCACAGGGCCTCGGCTGTTGCGTGCAGAGAAGCTGTCAGCCTTGTGAGAGAGCACGCCGCCGGCAAGCGCATCGTGGTGCTTCGGTACCGAGCTGAGGCCGCAGGCGTCCGTCTTTTGTTTGCGGAAAGGGATCGCGAGGAAAGGTGCTGGCCTCGGAGGGGGAGAGGTGGCGGGGGAACAGGTAGGAGGCAGCTCTTTCAACCGGTTTTAGGCTTAACTCCTGGGTGCCTGAGCACGGTTCTGGGCTTCGGGGGGTTGGCTTTCGGCTTTTCGCCTTCAGCGCGTCCTCCGTCACCGCTGTCGGCGCGCGCTGAGCTGCGGCTCAGGGGACTGCGGCGATACAGGCCGTGTGCGTGCCAGCCGTCCTCAAGGCTAGAGCTGTATTCTGCTTGTTACCCTGATGAAAGCGTTTCTTTTTTTCTAGGGGGCGTTCCCACAAGGCAGTGGTGTGGAGCCGAAGGGGACTGCGATGGAACGGTGACGGAGCCGTTTGGACCGAGTCTTGAAGATAGATCGCTCGGGTTTTTGTCCGAGGAAACTGCGTCTCGAGACGGTCCTATCGCCCGCTGGCAACGTGGTAGGAAACTGCTTTGTTGATCTTGACGGCGCAGTGTGTTGGGAGTATTAAGATTCCTCGAGAGATCAGAAGCGAGTAGGTTGTTTCTCTAAGGGAAGGGGGAATAGGCCTGTATCGTTAAAGGAAAGACTCAGAGTGGGTTTTGTTTCTCTTAAGTACAAAGCGCCCCATCTCAAGGGATTGCAAAGTCTGAAACGATGGTTCAAAAGCAGACTTGTGCTGTTTGCAAAGCGTCTGTTGCACTGCTCAAAGACAAAAGACGCTCACCCGAGAAAGTTTTTGGAAACCGATGTCCGATAGGCACGGGGAAAGAGCTGGAGAGGTTTACGTATCGTCTGTCGAATTCTGTTCTCTTTCGTGCCCTTCCATTTTACAATAAAAACTTTCGTGACCCCTTTTCCCGTTCAGGCACTGTTGCTAGTGTTTTTATAAGGGGGGAAAAAAAAGCGTATGCCTGGTCTCTCGAGTGATTATTATTTTTTATTTTTTTTTTCTTTTTCTCTAGACTAGTGGAATCGAGAATGTTCGCTGTAAGAACTTCATCCACCGGGATGGGAAGCCAGGCAACTTCCGAACGGGCCGTGGGCAGAGTTCCCTTCTTGATGCCGTGCCTCTAATAAACTGTGCAGTCTGGTTAGCTAGACGGGCTGCAGTACCCAATTTTTTTCGCCAGGTGGCAGCACGGCCTCCCAGGCGGAGTAAGGGCAGCGCATGCGCAGACGCGGCTTGACGCCGAAGGGGCGGGGCTTCCGGCCCCGTGCGTCTGGGCCGATGACGCAATCCCGCTTTGGCGCATGCGCAGAAGGGCTTTCTGGCCAAGGAAGGTCGGCGCATGCGCAGAAGCGGCTTTGACCCTTAGGGGCGGGGCTTCCGGCCCCGTGCGTCCGGGCCGATGACGCAATCTCGCTTTGGCGCATGCGCAGAAGGGCTTTCTGGCCAAGGAAGGTCGGCGCATGCGCAGAAGCGGCTTTGACCCTTAGGGGCGGGGCTTCCGGCCCCCTGCGTCTGGGCCGATGACGCAATCCGGGTTTGGCGCATGCGCAGAAGCCTTTCTGGCCGACCGAGGGCGGCGCATGCGCAGAAGCGGCTTTGACCCCCTAGGGGCGGGGCTTCCGGCCTCGTGCGTAGGGGCAGATGGCGCATCCGGCCCGGGAAAGGTGGGTTCACTCCCGGCCCGCGCGGCGCGCTGGAGCGGCCGTGGAGGTGCGGAGCCTTCGCCGGGAGCCCGGAAGACTTTCGGGCCGGGACGTGCGGCGGCGCGCTCGGGCTGAAGGGCGGCCGGGGGCCGGCGGGCAGCGGCCCGGTCGGGGGGGGGATGTGGCGGCCCGGCGCTCGGCCGCGGCAGGGAGCGCCTGGTGCCGGCGGCGGGCGGGCTGAGGCAGGCGGGCGGCCCGGCCCGGGACCGGCGGGGCTGCCGCCGGTTCTCGTCTCCCCGGCAGGGACGGTGGTCAGCGGGCTCCTCACGGGGCTGCCCTTTTTTGGGTGGGTTTTTTTTTTTTTTTTTTTTTTTTTTTTTGTGTCTCTCGGAGCCGCGCCGCTACCTCGGCGAGGAGCGGCGGCAGGCAGGGCGGCCCCGGTGCTCGCTCGTGGCGGCGGGGCCCGGGAGAGGGGTCGGCCCGCGCCGCCCCGCCGCCCACCCGCCGCCGCCTGCGGGCTGCCCGGGCAGCCGCCGCAGCCCTGCGCGGGGCTTTGTCTTTCCCCCAGCCGCTGGCCTGAGCCGTGGCAGGCGGCTGGGGCTGCCGGCCCCCGCGGGCCGCAGAGAGGCTGCCTCGGGGCCTGCGGTAACGCTGTCGCGGGGGGGGGGGGGTGTGGGGGGGTGTGTGTGTGTGTGGCTCAGGAGCCTCTTCCCGCCCCTGCGAGCGGGCCAGAGCAAGAAAAGGCAGCCGGCAGCGGAATCCCCAGCCGTCGCCCCCGACTGCTGCTTTCTCCGCAAGCCTTTTAACTGCCGGGGAGGGCTGGGAGGCAGCGGCAGCTCAGGTGTCTGGCTGATCTTGTGTCGTGACAGTCAGCTCCGGGGCCGGAGCAGCCGAGGGGAAGAGGCCTTTTGGTTTGCTTCCCAGCGAAACGGGGGTCTTTTGTTTTCCCTTTGTCCCTAGGTTCGCCCGGAAGCGTCCGTCGACAAGTCAAGGGGAGCGGAACCGAAGGTCGCTCGAGATGTTACTTCGCCACGCGTGCCTCGTGCTTGCGACTCGGACTGCTGACTACGGAGGGATCCCTTTTGTAGCCGCCGAGGGCCCGCGAGGCTCCGTGTGCCCGCCGCTGCCGAGTGCTGCGCTGCGGCTCGGGCAACGGCCGGGGAGGAATTGTCGGTCCCTCGTGGTAACGCAGCCGGGCCTGCTAGGCGCTTAGAGCAGCGCGTCCGGCCGGGCAGTATTGTTTTCCGAGGCTGTAAAGGAGCCCGAGGTATAAACCCGCTTTACATTTCCGTACGGCGGTGCGCTTTGTCGGAGAGCTCGGCCGTACTGACGGAGCTGGCACAGGGTTCCCGCGGGACTCCGGCTTTGCCCGTCTCGTGGAAAGGCTCCAGAGCCTGCTTGGGAAGCCGCTTGACAAGGCACGGCTTTGCCGTGATTTTTACGCCGGAATTCCGACGGTAACGCCAATGCCACGTGTTAGCCTTTCTCCAGCAGCTCCTCAAAGCAGAGTGAGCCTTAAGAATCGGATTGCCTTTTAACGAAATTCGGAACAAAGCGGCGGGGTGAAGCGGCTGGAAGCGTCCTGCCAGTCTGCCGTGGGTATCGCTGCCGTGCGTGTTACCTGCCTGTCTGCCGATCGCTCCTGCCTCTTGTTGTGGCCCGGTAATTCCTCTGGGGAAGGCGTTGGGCTCTGACCGCAGCGCACCCCGACTCCCTCCTGACCCCGGCGAGACGTGATGGGTGTTTGCCTTCCTCCCCTTTCACAGGGCCTCGGCTGTTGCGTGCAGAGAAGCTGTCAGCCTTGTGAGAGAGCACGCCGCCGGCAAGCGCATCGTGGTGCTTCGGTACCGAGCTGAGGCCGCAGGCGTCCGTCTTTTGTTTGCGAAAAGGGATCGCGAGGAAAGGTTGCTGGCCTCGGAGGGGGAGAGGTGGCGGGGGAACAGGTAGGAGGCAGCTCTTTCAACCCGTTTTAGGCTTAACTCCTGGGTGCCTGAGAACGGTTCTGGGCTTCGGGGGGTTGGCTTTCGGCTTTTCGCCTTCAGCGCGTCCTCCGTCACCGCTGTCGGCGCGCGCTGAGCTGCGGCTCAGGGGACTGCGGCGATACAGGCCGTGTGCGTGCCAGCCGTCCTCGAGGCTAGAGCTGTATTCTGCTTGTTACCCTGATGAAAGCGTTTCTTTTTTTCTAGGGGGCGTTCCCACAAGGCAGTGGTGTGGAGCCGAAGGGGACTGCGACGGAACGGTGACGGAGCCGTTTGGACCGAGTCTTGAAGATAGATCGCTCGGGTTTTTGTCCGAGGAAACTTCGTCTCGAGACGGTCCTATCGCTCGCTGGCAACGTGGTAGGAAACTGCTTTGTTGATCTTGACGGCGCAGTGTGTTGGGAGTATTAAGATTCCTCGAGAGATCAGAAGCGAGTAGGTTGTTTCTCTAAGGGAAAGGGGAATAGGCCTGTATCGTTAAAGGAAAGACTCAGAGTGGGTTTTGTTTCTCTCAAGTACAAAGCGCCCCATCTCGAGGGATTGCAAAGTCTGAAACGATGGTTCAAAAGCAGACTTGTGCTGTTTGCAAAGCGTCTGTTGCGCTGCTCAAAGACAAAAGACGCTCACCCGAGAAAGTTTTTGGAAACCGATGTCCGAGAGGCACGGGGAAAGAGCTGCAGAGGTTTACGTATCGTCTGTCGAATTCTGTTCTCTTTCGTGCCCTTCCATTTTACGATAAAAACTTTCGTGACCCCCTTTTCCCGTTCAGGCACTGTTGCTAGTGTTTTTATAAGGGGGGAAAAAAAAGCGTAAGCCTGGTCTCTCGAGTGATTTTTTTTTTTTTTTTTTTTTTTTTTTTTCTTTTTCGCTAGACTAGTGGAATCGAGAATGTTCGCTGCCAGAACTTCATCCACCGAGATGGGACGCCAGGCAACTTCCTAACGGGCCGTGGGCAGAGTTCCCCTCTTGATGCCGTGCCTATATAATAAACTGTGCAGTCCGTTAGCTAGACGGGCTGCAGTACCCAATTTTTTTCGCCAGGCGGCAGCACCGCGCCCCCCCCCGGCGGAGTAAGGGCAGCGCATGCGCAGACGCGGCTTGACGCCGAAGGGGGCGTGGCTTGCGGGCACGTCGCGGGCTGATGACGCAATCCGGCTTCGGCGCATGCGCAGAAGGGGTTTCTGGCAAACTAAGGGCAGCGCATGCGCAGACGCGGCTTGACGCCGAAGGGGGCGGGGCTTCCGTCTTCGTCGCAGCCCGATGACGCAACACGCCTCGGCGCATGCGCAGAAGGGCTTTCTGGCAAACTAAGGGCAGCGCATGCGCAGACGCGGCTTGACGCCGAAGGGGCGGGGCTTCCGGCCTCGGGCGTACGGGCAGATGACGCAATCCCGCTTTGGCGCATGCGCAGAAGCCTTTCTGGCCGACCGAGGGCGGCGCATGCGCAGAAGCGGCTTTGACCCCCCCCCCCCTAGGGGCGGGGCTTCCGGCCTCGTGCGTAGGGGCAGATGGCGCATCCGGCCCGGGAAAGGCGGGTTCGCTCCCGGCCCGCGCGGCGCGCTGGAGCGGCCGTGGAGGTACGGAGCCTTCGCCGGGAGCCCGGAAGACTTTCGGGCCGGGACGTGCGGCGGCGCGCTCGGGCTGAAGGGCGGCCGGGGGCCGGCGGGCAGCGGCCCGGTCGGGGGGGGGATGTGGCGGCCCGGCGCTCGGCCGCGGCAGGGAGCGCCTGGTGCCGGCGGCGGGCGGGCTGAGGCAGGCGGGCGGCCCGGCCCGGGACCGGCGGGGCTGCCGCCGGTTCTCGTCTCCCCGGCAGGGACGGTGGTCAGCGGGCTCCTCACGGGGCTGCCCTTTTTTGGGTGGGTTTTTTTTTTGTTTTTTGGTTTTTTTTTGTGTCTCTCGGAGCCGCGCCGCTACCTCGGCGAGGAGCGGCGGCAGGCAGGGCGGCCCCGGTGCTCGCTCGTGGCGGCGGGGCCCGGGAGAGGGGTCGGCCCGCGCCGCCCCGCCGCCCACCCGCCGCCGCCTGCGGGCTGCCCGGGCAGCCGCCGCAGCCCTGCGCGGGGCTTTGTCTTTCCCCCAGCCGCTGGCCTGAGCCGTGGCAGGCGGCTGGGGCTGCCGGCCCCCGCGGGCCGCAGAGAGGCTGCCTCGGGGCCTGCGGTAACGCTGTCGCGGGGGGGGGGGGGGGTGTGGGGGTGTGTGTGTGTGGCTCAGGAGCCTCTTCCCGCCCCTGCGAGCGGGCCAGAGCAAGAAAAGGCAGCCGGCAGCGGAATCCCCAGCCGTCGCCCCCGACTGCTGCTTTCTCCGCAAGCCTTTTAACTGCCGGGGAGGGCTGGGAGGCAGCGGCAGCTCAGGTGTCTGGCTGATCTAGTGTCGTGACAGTCAGCTCCGGGGCCGGAGCAGCCGAGGGGAAGAGGCCTTTTGGTTTGCTTCCCAGCGAAACGGGGGTCTTTTGTTTTCCCTTTGTCCCTAGGTTCGCCCGGAAGCGTCCGTCGACAAGTCAAGGGGAGCGGAACCGAAGGTCGCTCGAGATGTTACTTCGCCACGCGTGCCTCGTGCTTGCGAGTCGGACTGCTGACTACGGAGGGATCCCTTTTGTAGCCGCCGAGGGCCCGCGAGGCTCCGTGAGCCCGCCGCTGCCGAGTGCTGCGCTGCGGCTCGGGCAACGGCCGGGGAGGAATTGTCGGTCCCTCGTGGTAACGCAGCCGGGCCTGCTAGGCGCTTAGAGCCGCGCGTCCGCCCGGGCAGTATTGTTTTCCGAGGCTGTAAAGGAGCCCGAGGTATAAACCCGCTTTACGTTTCCGTACGGCGGTGCGCTTTGTCGGAGAGCTCGGCCGTACTGACGGAGCTGGCACAGGGTTCCCGCGGGACTCCGGCTTTGCCCGTCTCGTGGAAAGGCTCCAGAGCCTGCTTGGGAAGCCGCTTGACAAGGCACGGCTTTGCCGTGATTTTTACGCCGGAATTCCGACGGTAACGCCAATGCCACGTGTTAGCCTTTCTCCAGCAGCTCTTCAAAGCAGAGTGAGCCTTAAGAATCGGATTGCCTTTTAACGAAATTCGAAACAAAGCGGCGGGGTGAAGCGGCTGGAAGCGTCCTGCCAGTCTGCCGTGGGTATCGCTGCCGTGCGTGTTACCTGCCTGTCTGCCGATCGCTCCTGCCTCTTGTTGTGCCCCGGTAATTCCTCTGGGGAAGGCGTTGGGCTCTGACTGCAGCGCACCCCGTCTCCCTCCTGACCCCGGCGAGACGTGATCGGTGTTTGCCTTCCTCCCCTTTCACAGGGCCTCGGCTGTTGCGTGCAGAGAAGCTGTCAGCCTTGTGAGAGAGCACGCCGCCGGCAAGCGCATCGTGGTGCTTCGGTACCGAGCTGAGGCCGCAGGCGTCCGTCTTTTGTTTGCGGAAAGGGATCGCGAGGAAAGGTGCTGGCCTCGGAGGGGGAGAGGTGGCGGGGGAACAGGTAGGAGGCAGCTCTTTCAACCGGTTTTAGGCTTAACTCCTGGGTGCCTGAGCACGGTTCTGGGCTTCGGGGGGTTGGCTTTCGGCTTTTCGCCTTCAGCGCGTCCTCCGTCACCGCTGTCGGCGCGCGCTGAGCTGCGGCTCAGGGGACTGCGGCGATACAGGCCGTGTGCGTGCCAGCCGTCCTCAAGGCTAGAGCTGTATTCTGCTTGTTACCCTGATGAAAGCGTTTCTTTTTTTCTAGGGGGCGTTCCCACAAGGCAGTGGTGTGGAGCCGAAGGGGACTGCGATGGAACGGTGACGGAGCCGTTTGGACCGAGTCTTGAAGATAGATCGCTCGGGTTTTTGTCCGAGGAAACTGCGTCTCGAGACGGTCCTATCACCCGCTGGCAACGTGGTAGGAAACTGCTTTGTTGATCTTGACGGCGCAGTGTGTTGGGAGTATTAAGATTCCTCGAGAGATCAGAAGCGAGTAGGTTGTTTCTCTAAGGGAAGGGGGAATAGGCCTGTATCGTTAAAGGAAAGACTCAGAGTGGGTTTTGTTTCTCTTAAGTACAAAGCGCCCCATCTCAAGGGATTGCAAAGTCTGAAACGATGGTTCAAAAGCAGACTTGTGCTGTTTGCAAAGCGTCTGTTGCACTGCTCAAAGACAAAAGACGCTCACCCCGAGAAAGTTTTTGGAAACCGATGTCCGATAGGCACGGGGAAAGAGCTGGAGAGGTTTACGTATCGTCTGTCGAATTCTGTTCTCTTTCGTGCCCTTCCATTTTACAATAAAAACTTTCGTGACCCCTTTTCCCGTTCAGGCACTGTTGCTAGTGTTTTTATAAGGGGGGAAAAAAAAGCGTATGCCTGGTCTCTCGAGTGATTATTATTTTTTATTTTTTTTTTCTTTTTCTCTAGACTAGTGGAATCGAGAATGTTCGCTGTAAGAACTTCATCCACCGGGATGGGAAGCCAGGCAACTTCCGAACGGGCCGTGGGCAGAGTTCCCTTCTTGATGCCGTGCCTCTAATAAACTGTGCAGTCTGGTTAGCTAGACGGGCTGCAGTACCCAATTTTTTTCGCCAGGTGGCAGCACGGCCTCCCAGGCGGAGTAAGGGCAGCGCATGCGCAGACGCGGCTTGACGCCGAAGGGGCGGGGCTTCCGGCCCCGTGCGTCTGGGCCGATGACGCAATCCCGCTTTGGCGCATGCGCAGAAGGGCTTTCTGGCCAAGGAAGGTCGGCGCATGCGCAGAAGCGGCTTTGACCCTTAGGGGCGGGGCTTCCGGCCCCGTGCGTCTGGGCCGATGACGCAATCCCGCTTTGGCGCATGCGCAGAAGGGCTTTCTGGCCAAGGAAGGTCGGCGCATGCGCAGAAGCGGCTTTGACCCTTAGGGGCGGGGCTTCCGGCCCCCTGCGTCTGGGCCGATGACGCAATCCGGGTTTGGCGCATGCGCAGAAGCCTTTCTGGCCGACCGAGGGCGGCGCATGCGCAGAAGCGGCTTTGACCCCCTAGGGGCGGGGCTTCCGGCCTCGTGCGTAGGGGCAGATGGCGCATCCGGCCCGGGAAAGGCGGGTTCACTCCCGGCCCGCGCGGCGCGCTGGAGCGGCCGTGGAGGTGCGGAGCCTTCGCCGGGAGCCCGGAAGACTTTCGGGCCGGGACGTGCGGCGGCGCGCTCGGGCTGAAGGGCGGCCGGGGGCCGGCGGGCAGCGGCCCGGTCGGGGGGGGGATGTGGCGGCCTGGCGCTCGGCCGCGGCAGGGAGCGCCTGGTGCCGGCGGCGGGCGGGCTGAGGCAGGCGGGCGGCCCGGCCCGGGACCGGCGGGGCTGCCGCCGGTTCTCGTCTCCCCGGCAGGGACGGTGGTCAGCGGGCTCCTCACGGGGCTGCCCTTTTTTGGGTGGGTTTTTTTTTGTTTTTTTTTTTTTTTTTTGTGTCTCTCGGAGCCGCGCCGCTACCTCGGCGAGGAGCGGCGGCAGGCAGGGCGGCCCCGGTGCTCGCTCGTGGCGGCGGGGCCCGGGAGAGGGGTCGGCCCGCGCCGCCCCGCCGCCCACCCGCCGCCGCCTGCGGGCTGCCCGGGCAGCCGCCGCAGCCCTGCGCGGGGCTTTGTCTTTCCCCCAGCCGCTGGCCTGAGCCGTGGCAGGCGGCTGGGGCTGCCGGCCCCCGCGGGCCGCAGAGAGGCTGCCTCGGGGCCTGCGGTAACGCTGTCGCGGGGGGGGGGGGGGGGGTGTGGGGGTGTGGGGGTGTGTGTGTGTGGCTCAGGAGCCTCTTCCCGCCCCTGCGAGCGGGCCAGAGCAAGAAAAGGCAGCCGGCAGCGGAATCCCCAGCCGTCGCCCCCGACTGCTGCTTTCTCCGCAAGCCTTTTAACTGCCGGGGAGGGCTGGGAGGCAGCGGCAGCTCAGGTGTCTGGCTGATCTAGTGTCGTGACAGTCAGCTCCGGGGCCGGAGCAGCCGAGGGGAAGAGGCCTTTTGGTTTGCTTCCCAGCGAAACGGGGGTCTTTTGTTTTCCCTTTGTCCCTAGGTTCGCCCGGAAGCGTCCGTCGACAAGTCAAGGGGAGCGGAACCGAAGGTCGCTCGAGATGTTACTTCGCCACGCGTGCCTCGTGCTTGCGAGTCGGACTGCTGACTACGGAGGGATCCCTTTTGTAGCCGCCGAGGGCCCGCGAGGCTCCGTGAGCCCGCCGCTGCCGAGTGCTGCGCTGCGGCTCGGGCAACGGCCGGGGAGGAATTGTCGGTCCCTCGTGGTAACGCAGCCGGGCCTGCTAGGCGCTTAGAGCCGCGCGTCCGCCCGGGCAGTATTGTTTTCCGAGGCTGTAAAGGAGCCCGAGGTATAAACCCGCTTTACGTTTCCGTACGGCGGTGCGCTTTGTCGGAGAGCTCGGCCGTACTGACGGAGCTGGCACAGGGTTCCCGCGGGACTCCGGCTTTGCCCGTCTCGTGGAAAGGCTCCAGAGCCTGCTTGGGAAGCCGCTTGACAAGGCACGGCTTTGCCGTGATTTTTACGCCGGAATTCCGACGGTAACGCCAATGCCACGTGTTAGCCTTTCTCCAGCAGCTCTTCAAAGCAGAGTGAGCCTTAAGAATCGGATTGCCTTTTAACGAAATTCGAAACAAAGCGGCGGGGTGAAGCGGCTGGAAGCGTCCTGCCAGTCTGCCGTGGGTATCGCTGCCGTGCGTGTTACCTGCCTGTCTGCCGATCGCTCCTGCCTCTTGTTGTGCCCCGGTAATTCCTCTGGGGAAGGCGTTGGGCTCTGACTGCAGCGCACCCCGTCTCCCTCCTGACCCCGGCGAGACGTGATCGGTGTTTGCCTTCCTCCCCTTTCACAGGGCCTCGGCTGTTGCGTGCAGAGAAGCTGTCAGCCTTGTGAGAGAGCACGCCGCCGGCAAGCGCATCGTGGTGCTTCGGTACCGAGCTGAGGCCGCAGGCGTCCGTCTTTTGTTTGCGGAAAGGGATCGCGAGGAAAGGTGCTGGCCTCGGAGGGGGAGAGGTGGCGGGGGAACAGGTAGGAGGCAGCTCTTTCAACCGGTTTTAGGCTTAACTCCTGGGTGCCTGAGCACGGTTCTGGGCTTCGGGGGGTTGGCTTTCGGCTTTTCGCCTTCAGCGCGTCCTCCGTCACCGCTGTCGGCGCGCGCTGAGCTGCGGCTCAGGGGACTGCGGCGATACAGGCCGTGTGCGTGCCAGCCGTCCTCAAGGCTAGAGCTGTATTCTGCTTGTTACCCTGATGAAAGCGTTTCTTTTTTTCTAGGGGGCGTTCCCACAAGGCAGTGGTGTGGAGCCGAAGGGGACTGCGATGGAACGGTGACGGAGCCGTTTGGACCGAGTCTTGAAGATAGATCGCTCGGGTTTTTGTCCGAGGAAACTGCGTCTCGAGACGGTCCTATCGCCCGCTGGCAACGTGGTAGGAAACTGCTTTGTTGATCTTGACGGCGCAGTGTGTTGGGAGTATTAAGATTCCTCGAGAGATCAGAAGCGAGTAGGTTGTTTCTCTAAGGGAAGGGGGAATAGGCCTGTATCGTTAAAGGAAAGACTCAGAGTGGGTTTTGTTTCTCTTAAGTACAAAGCGCCCCATCTCAAGGGATTGCAAAGTCTGAAACGATGGTTCAAAAGCAGACTTGTGCTGTTTGCAAAGCGTCTGTTGCACTGCTCAAAGACAAAAGACGCTCACCCGAGAAAGTTTTTGGAAACCGATGTCCGATAGGCACGGGGAAAGAGCTGGAGAGGTTTACGTATCGTCTGTCGAATTCTGTTCTCTTTCGTGCCCTTCCATTTTACAATAAAAACTTTCGTGACCCCTTTTCCCGTTCAGGCACTGTTGCTAGTGTTTTTATAAGGGGGGAAAAAAAAGCGTATGCCTGGTCTCTCGAGTGATTATTATTTTTTATTTTTTTTTTCTTTTTCTCTAGACTAGTGGAATCGAGAATGTTCGCTGTAAGAACTTCATCCACCGGGATGGGAAGCCAGGCAACTTCCGAACGGGCCGTGGGCAGAGTTCCCTTCTTGATGCCGTGCCTCTAATAAACTGTGCAGTCTGGTTAGCTAGACGGGCTGCAGTACCCAATTTTTTTCGCCAGGTGGCAGCACGGCCTCCCAGGCGGAGTAAGGGCAGCGCATGCGCAGACGCGGCTTGACGCCGAAGGGGCGGGGCTTCCGGCCCCGTGCGTCTGGGCCGATGACGCAATCCCGCTTTGGCGCATGCGCAGAAGGGCTTTCTGGCCAAGGAAGGTCGGCGCATGCGCAGAAGCGGCTTTGACCCTTAGGGGCGGGCCTTCCGGCCCCCTGCGTCCGGGCCGATGACGCAATCTCGCTTTGGCGCATGCGCAGAAGGGCTTTCTGGCCAAGGAAGGTCGGCGCATGCGCAGAAGCGGCTTTGACCCTTAGGGGCGGGGCTTCCGGCCCCCTGCGTCTGGGCCGATGACGCAATCCGGATTTGGCGCATGCGCAGAAGCCTTTCTGGCCGACCGAGGGCGGCGCATGCGCAGAAGCGGCTTTGACCCCCTAGGGGCGGGGCTTCCGGCCTCGTGCGTAGGGGCAGATGGCGCATCCGGCCCGGGAAAGGTGGGTTCACTCCCGGCCCGCGCGGCGCGCTGGAGCGGCCGTGGAGGTGCGGAGCCTTCGCCGGGAGCCCGGAAGACTTTCGGGCCGGGACGTGCGGCGGCGCGCTCGGGCTGAAGGGCGGCCGGGGGCCGGCGGGCAGCGGCCCGGTCGGGGGGGGGATGTGGCGGCCCGGCGCTCGGCCGCGGCAGGGAGCGCCTGGTGCCGGCGGCGGGCGGGCTGAGGCAGGCGGGCGGCCCGGCCCGGGACCGGCGGGGCTGCCGCCGGTTCTCGTCTCCCCGGCAGGGACGGTGGTCAGCGGGCTCCTCACGGGGCTGCCCTTTTTTGGGTGGGTTTTTTTTTTTTTTTTTTTTTTTTTTTGTGTCTCTCGGAGCCGCGCCGCTACCTCGGCGAGGAGCGGCGGCAGGCAGGGCGGCCCCGGTGCTCGCTCGTGGCGGCGGCGCCCGGGAGAGGGGTCGGCCCGCGCCGCCCCGCCGCCCACCCGCCGCCGCCTGCGGGCTGCCCGGGCAGCCGCCGCAGCCCTGCGCGGGGCTTTGTCTTTCCCCCAGCCGCTGGCCTGAGCCGTGGCAGCCGGCTGGGGCTGCCGGCCCCCGCGGGCCGCAGAGAGGCTGCCTCGGGGCCTGCGGTAACGCTGTCGCGGGGGGGGGGGGGGTGGGGGGGGGGTGGGGGGGGTGTGTGTGGCTCAGGAGCCTCTTCCCGCCCCTGCGAGCGGGCCAGAGCAAGAAAAGGCAGCCGGCAGCGGAATCCCCAGCCGTCGCCCCCGACTGCTGCTTTCTCCGCAAGCCTTTTAACTGCCGGGGAGGGCTGGGAGGCAGCGGCAGCTCAGGTGTCTGGCTGATCTTGTGTCGTGACAGTCAGCTCCGGGGCCGGAGCAGCCGAGGGGAAGAGGCCTTTTGGTTTGCTTCCCCGCGAAACCGGGGCCTTTTGTTTTCCCTTTGTCCCTAGGTTCGTCCGGAAGCGTCCGTCGACAAGTCAAGGGGAGCGGAACCGAAGGTCGCTCGAGATGTTACTTCGCCACGCGTGCCTCGTGCTTGCGAGTCGGACTGCTGACTACGGAGGGATCCCTTTTGTAGCCGCCGAGGGCCCGCGAGGCTCCGTGTGCCCGCCGCTGCCGAGTGCTGCGCTGCGGCTCGGGCAACGGCCGGGGAGGAATTGTCGGTCCCTCGTGGTAACGCAGCCGGGCCTGCTAGGCGCTTAGAGCAGCGCGTCCGGCCGGGCAGTATTGTTTCCCGAGGCTGTAAAGGAGCCCGAGGTATAAACCCGCTTGACGTTTCCGTACGGCGGTGCGCTTTGTCGGAGAGCTGGGCCCTACTGACGGAGCTGGCACAGGGTTCCCGCGGGACTCCGGCTTTGCCCGTCTCGTGGAAAGGCTCCAGAGCCTGCTTGGGAAGCCGCTTGACAAGGCACGGCTTTGCCGTGATTTTTACGCCGGAATTCCGACGGTAACGCCAATGCCACGTGTTAGCCTTTCTCCAGCAGCTCCTCAAAGCAGAGTGAGCCTTAAGAATCGGATTGCCTTTTAACGAAATTCGAAACAAAGCGGCGGGGCGAAGCGGCTGGAAGCGTCCTGCCAGTCTGCCGTGGGTATCGCTGCCGTGCGTGTTACCTGCCTGTCTGCCGATCGCTCCTGCCTCTTGTGGTGGCCCGGTAATTCCTCTGGGGAAGGCGTTGGGCTCTGACCGCAGCGCACCCCGACTCCCTCCTGACCCCGGCGAGACGTGATGGGTGTTTGCCTTCCTCCCCTTTCACAGGGCCTCGGCTGTTGCGTGCAGAGAAGCTGTCAGCCTTGTGAGAGAGCACGCCGCCGGCAAGCGCATCGTGGTGCTTCGGTACCGAGCTGAGGCCGCAGGCGTCCGTCTTTTGTTTGCGAAAAGGGATCGCGAGGAAAGGTGCTGGCCTCGGAGGGGGAGAGGTGGCGGGGGGAACAGGTAGGAGGCAGCTCTTTCAACCCGTTTTAGGCTTAACTCCTGGGTGCCTGAGCACGGTTCTGGGCTTCGGGGGGGTTGGCTTTCGGCTTTTCGCCTTCAGCGCGTCCTCCGTCACCGCTGTCGGCGCGCGCTGAGCTGCGGCTCAGGGGACTGCGGCGATACAGGCCGTGTGCGTGCCAGCCGTCCTCGAGGCTAGAGCTGTATTCTGCTTGTTACCCTGATGAAAGCGTTTCTTTTTTTCTAGGGGGCGTTCCCACAAGGCAGTGGTGTGGAGCCGAAGGGGACTGCGATGGAACGGTGACGGAGCCGTTTGGACCGAGTCTTGAAGATAGATCGCTCGGGTTTTTGTCCGAGGAAACTTCGTCTCGAGACGGTCCTATCGCTCGCTGGCAACGTGGTAGGAAACTGCTTTGTTGATCTTGACGGCGCAGTGTGTTGGGAGTATTAAGATTCCTCGAGAGATCAGAAGCGAGTAGGTTGTTTCTCTAAGGGAAAGGGGAATAGGCCTGTATCGTTAAAGGAAAGACTCAGAGTGGGTTTTGTTTCTCTCAAGTACAAAGCGCCCCATCTCAAGGGATTGCAAAGTCTGAAACGATGGTTCAAAAGCAGACTTGTGCTGTTTGCAAAGCGTCTGTTGCACTGCTCAAAGACAAAAGACGCTCACCCGAGAAAGTTTTTGGAAACCGATGTCCGATAGGCACGGGGAAAGAGCTGGAGAGGTTTACGTATCGTCTGTCGAATTCTGTTCTCTTTCGTGCCCTTCCATTTTACAATAAAAACTTTCGTGACCCCTTTTCCCGTTCAGGCACTGTTGCTAGTGTTTTTATAAGGGGGGAAAAAAAAGCGTATGCCTGGTCTCTCGAGTGATTATTATTTTTTATTTTTTTTTTCTTTTTCTCTAGACTAGTGGAATCGAGAATGTTCGCTGTAAGAACTTCATCCACCGGGATGGGAAGCCAGGCAACTTCCGAACGGGCCGTGGGCAGAGTTCCCTTCTTGATGCCGTGCCTCTAATAAACTGTGCAGTCCGTTAGCTAGACGGGCTGCAGTACCCAATTTTTTTCGCCAGGTGGCAGCACGGCCTCCCAGGCGGAGTAAGGGCAGCGCATGCGCAGACGCGGCTTGACGCCGAAGGGGCGGGGCTTCCGGCCCCCTGCGTCCGGGCCGATGACGCAATCCCGCTTTGGCGCATGCGCAGAAGGGCTTTCTGGCCAAGGAAGGTCGGCGCATGCGCAGAAGCGGCTTTGACCCTTAGGGGCGGGCCTTCCGGCCCCGTGCGTCTGGGCCGATGACGCAATCCCGCTTTGGCGCATGCGCAGAAGGGCTTTCTGGCCAAGGAAGGTCGGCGCATGCGCAGAAGCGGCTTTGACCCTTAGGGGCGGGGCTTCCGGCCCCCTGCGTCTGGGCCGATGACGCAATCCGGGTTTGGCGCATGCGCAGAAGCCTTTCTGGCCGACCGAGGGCGGCGCATGCGCAGAAGCGGCTTTGACCCCCTAGGGGCGGGGCTTCCGGCCTCGTGCGTAGGGGCAGATGGCGCATCCGGCCCGGGAAAGGCGGGTTCACTCCCGGCCCGCGCGGCGCGCTGGAGCGGCCGTGGAGGTGCGGAGCCTTCGCCGGGAGCCCGGAAGACTTTCGGGCCGGGACGTGCGGCGGCGCGCTCGGGCTGAAGGGCGGCCGGGGGCCGGCGGGCAGCGGCCCGGTCGGGGGGGGGATGTGGCGGCCCGGCGCTCGGCCGCGGCAGGGAGCGCCTGGTGCCGGCGGCGGGCGGGCTGAGGCAGGCGGGCGGCCCGGCCCGGGACCGGCGGGGCTGCCGCCGGTTCTCGTCTCCCCGGCAGGGACGGTGGTCAGCGGGCTCCTCACGGGGCTGCCCTTTTTTGGGTGGGTTTTTTTTTGTTTTTTTTTTTTTTTTTTGTGTCTCTCGGAGCCGCGCCGCTACCTCGGCGAGGAGCGGCGGCAGGCAGGGCGGCCCCGGTGCTCGCTCGTGGCGGCGGGGCCCGGGAGAGGGGTCGGCCCGCGCCGCCCCGCCGCCCACCCGCCGCCGCCTGCGGGCTGCCCGGGCAGCCGCCGCAGCCCTGCGCGGGGCTTTGTCTTTCCCCCAGCCGCTGGCCTGAGCCGTGGCAGGCGGCTGGGGCTGCCGGCCCCCGCGGGCCGCAGAGAGGCTGCCTCGGGGCCTGCGGTAACGCTGTCGCGGGGGGGGGGGGGGGTGTGGGGGGTGTGGGGGTGTGTGTGTGTGGCTCAGGAGCCTCTTCCCGCCCCTGCGAGCGGGCCAGAGCAAGAAAAGGCAGCCGGCAGCGGAATCCCCAGCCGTCGCCCCCGACTGCTGCTTTCTCCGCAAGCCTTTTAACTGCCGGGGAGGGCTGGGAGGCAGCGGCAGCTCAGGTGTCTGGCTGATCTAGTGTCGTGACAGTCAGCTCCGGGGCCGGAGCAGCCGAGGGGAAGAGGCCTTTTGGTTTGCTTCCCAGCGAAACGGGGGTCTTTTGTTTTCCCTTTGTCCCTAGGTTCGCCCGGAAGCGTCCGTCGACAAGTCAAGGGGAGCGGAACCGAAGGTCGCTCGAGATGTTACTTCGCCACGCGTGCCTCGTGCTTGCGAGTCGGACTGCTGACTACGGAGGGATCCCTTTTGTAGCCGCCGAGGGCCCGCGAGGCTCCGTGAGCCCGCCGCTGCCGAGTGCTGCGCTGCGGCTCGGGCAACGGCCGGGGAGGAATTGTCGGTCCCTCGTGGTAACGCAGCCGGGCCTGCTAGGCGCTTAGAGCCGCGCGTCCGCCCGGGCAGTATTGTTTTCCGAGGCTGTAAAGGAGCCCGAGGTATAAACCCGCTTTACGTTTCCGTACGGCGGTGCGCTTTGTCGGAGAGCTCGGCCGTACTGACGGAGCTGGCACAGGGTTCCCGCGGGACTCCGGCTTTGCCCGTCTCGTGGAAAGGCTCCAGAGCCTGCTTGGGAAGCCGCTTGACAAGGCACGGCTTTGCCGTGATTTTTACGCCGGAATTCCGACGGTAACGCCAATGCCACGTGTTAGCCTTTCTCCAGCAGCTCTTCAAAGCAGAGTGAGCCTTAAGAATCGGATTGCCTTTTAACGAAATTCGAAACAAAGCGGCGGGGTGAAGCGGCTGGAAGCGTCCTGCCAGTCTGCCGTGGGTATCGCTGCCGTGCGTGTTACCTGCCTGTCTGCCGATCGCTCCTGCCTCTTGTTGTGCCCCGGTAATTCCTCTGGGGAAGGCGTTGGGCTCTGACTGCAGCGCACCCCGTCTCCCTCCTGACCCCGGCGAGACGTGATCGGTGTTTGCCTTCCTCCCCTTTCACAGGGCCTCGGCTGTTGCGTGCAGAGAAGCTGTCAGCCTTGTGAGAGAGCACGCCGCCGGCAAGCGCATCGTGGTGCTTCGGTACCGAGCTGAGGCCGCAGGCGTCCGTCTTTTGTTTGCGGAAAGGGATCGCGAGGAAAGGTGCTGGCCTCGGAGGGGGAGAGGTGGCGGGGGAACAGGTAGGAGGCAGCTCTTTCAACCGGTTTTAGGCTTAACTCCTGGGTGCCTGAGCACGGTTCTGGGCTTCGGGGGGTTGGCTTTCGGCTTTTCGCCTTCAGCGCGTCCTCCGTCACCGCTGTCGGCGCGCGCTGAGCTGCGGCTCAGGGGACTGCGGCGATACAGGCCGTGTGCGTGCCAGCCGTCCTCAAGGCTAGAGCGTATTCTGCTTGTTACCCTGATGAAAGCGTTTCTTTTTTTCTAGGGGGCGTTCCCACAAGGCAGTGGTGTGGAGCCGAAGGGGACTGCGATGGAACGGTGACGGAGCCGTTTGGACCGAGTCTTGAAGATAGATCGCTCGGGTTTTTGTCCGAGGAAACTGCGTCTCGAGACGGTCCTATCGCCCGCTGGCAACGTGGTAGGAAACTGCTTTGTTGATCTTGACGGCGCAGTGTGTTGGGAGTATTAAGATTCCTCGAGAGATCAGAAGCGAGTAGGTTGTTTCTCTAAGGGAAGGGGGAATAGGCCTGTATCGTTAAAGGAAAGACTCAGAGTGGGTTTTGTTTCTCTTAAGTACAAAGCGCCCCATCTCAAGGGATTGCAAAGTCTGAAACGATGGTTCAAAAGCAGACTTGTGCTGTTTGCAAAGCGTCTGTTGCACTGCTCAAAGACAAAAGACGCTCACCCGAGAAAGTTTTTGGAAACCGATGTCCGATAGGCACGGGGAAAGAGCTGGAGAGGTTTACGTATCGTCTGTCGAATTCTGTTCTCTTTCGTGCCCTTCCATTTTACAATAAAAACTTTCGTGACCCCTTTTCCCGTTCAGGCACTGTTGCTAGTGTTTTTATAAGGGGGGAAAAAAAAGCGTATGCCTGGTCTCTCGAGTGATTATTATTTTTTATTTTTTTTTTCTTTTTCTCTAGACTAGTGGAATCGAGAATGTTCGCTGTAAGAACTTCATCCACCGGGATGGGAAGCCAGGCAACTTCCGAACGGGCCGTGGGCAGAGTTCCCTTCTTGATGCCGTGCCTCTAATAAACTGTGCAGTCTGGTTAGCTAGACGGGCTGCAGTACCCAATTTTTTTCGCCAGGTGGCAGCACGGCCTCCCAGGCGGAGTAAGGTCGGCGCATGCGCAGAAGCGGCTTTGACCCTTAGGGGCGGGGCTTCCGGCCCCCTGCGTCCGGGCCGATGACGCAATCCCGCTTTGGCGCATGCGCAGAAGGGCTTTCTGGCCAAGGAAGGTCGGCGCATGCGCAGAAGCGGCTTTGACCCTTAGGGGCGGGGCTTCCGGCCCCCTGCGTCTGGGCCGATGACGCAATCCGGGTTTGGCGCATGCGCAGAAGCCTTTCTGGCCGACCGAGGGCGGCGCATGCGCAGAAGCGGCTTTGACCCCCTAGGGGCGGGGCTTCCGGCCTCGTGCGTAGGGGCAGATGGCGCATCCGGCCCGGGAAAGGCGGGTTCACTCCCGGCCCGCGCGGCGCGCTGGAGCGGCCGTGGAGGTGCGGAGCCTTCGCCGGGAGCCCGGAAGACTTTCGGGCCGGGACGTGCGGCGGCGCGCTCGGGCTGAAGGGCGGCCGGGGGCCGGCGGGCAGCGGCCCGGTCGGGGGGGGGGATGTGGCGGCCCGGCGCTCGGCCGCGGCAGGGAGCGCCTGGTGCCGGCGGCGGGCGGGCTGAGGCAGGCGGGCGGCCCGGCCCGGGACCGGCGGGGCTGCCGCCGGTTCTCGTCTCCCCGGCAGGGACGGTGGTCAGCGGGCTCCTCACGGGGCTGCCCTTTTTTGGGTGGGTTTTTTTTTGTTTTTTGTTTTTTTTTTGTGTCTCTCGGAGCCGCGCCGCTACCTCGGCGAGGAGCGGCGGCAGGCAGGGCGGCCCCGGTGCTCGCTCGTGGCGGCGGGGCCCGGGAGAGGGGTCGGCCCGCGCCGCCCCGCCGCCCACCCGCCGCCGCCTGCGGGCTGCCCGGGCAGCCGCCGCAGCCCTGCGCGGGGCTTTGTCTTTCCCCCAGCCGCTGGCCTGAGCCGTGGCAGGCGGCTGGGGCTGCCGGCCCCCGCGGGCCGCAGAGAGGCTGCCTCGGGGCCTGCGGTAACGCTGTCGCGGGGGGGGGGGGGGGGTGTGGGGGTGTGGGGGTGTGTGTGTGTGGCTCAGGAGCCTCTTCCCGCCCCTGCGAGCGGGCCAGAGCAAGAAAAGGCAGCCGGCAGCGGAATCCCCAGCCGTCGCCCCCGACTGCTGCTTTCTCCGCAAGCCTTTTAACTGCCGGGGAGGGCTGGGAGGCAGCGGCAGCTCAGGTGTCTGGCTGATCTAGTGTCGTGACAGTCAGCTCCGGGGCCGGAGCAGCCGAGGGGAAGAGGCCTTTTGGTTTGCTTCCCAGCGAAACGGGGGTCTTTTGTTTTCCCTTTGTCCCTAGGTTCGCCCGGAAGCGTCCGTCGACAAGTCAAGGGGAGCGGAACCGAAGGTCGCTCGAGATGTTACTTCGCCACGCGTGCCTCGTGCTTGCGAGTCGGACTGCTGACTACGGAGGGATCCCTTTTGTAGCCGCCGAGGGCCCGCGAGGCTCCGTGAGCCCGCCGCTGCCGAGTGCTGCGCTGCGGCTCGGGCAACGGCCGGGGAGGAATTGTCGGTCCCTCGTGGTAACGCAGCCGGGCCTGCTAGGCGCTTAGAGCCGCGCGTCCGCCCGGGCAGTATTGTTTTCCGAGGCTGTAAAGGAGCCCGAGGTATAAACCCGCTTTACGTTTCCGTACGGCGGTGCGCTTTGTCGGAGAGCTCGGCCGTACTGACGGAGCTGGCACAGGGTTCCCGCGGGACTCCGGCTTTGCCCGTCTCGTGGAAAGGCTCCAGAGCCTGCTTGGGAAGCCGCTTGACAAGGCACGGCTTTGCCGTGATTTTTACGCCGGAATTCCGACGGTAACGCCAATGCCACGTGTTAGCCTTTCTCCAGCAGCTCTTCAAAGCAGAGTGAGCCTTAAGAATCGGATTGCCTTTTAACGAAATTCGAAACAAAGCGGCGGGGTGAAGCGGCTGGAAGCGTCCTGCCAGTCTGCCGTGGGTATCGCTGCCGTGCGTGTTACCTGCCTGTCTGCCGATCGCTCCTGCCTCTTGTTGTGCCCCGGTAATTCCTCTGGGGAAGGCGTTGGGCTCTGACTGCAGCGCACCCCGTCTCCCTCCTGACCCCGGCGAGACGTGATCGGTGTTTGCCTTCCTCCCCTTTCACAGGGCCTCGGCTGTTGCGTGCAGAGAAGCTGTCAGCCTTGTGAGAGAGCACGCCGCCGGCAAGCGCATCGTGGTGCTTCGGTACCGAGCTGAGGCCGCAGGCGTCCGTCTTTTGTTTGCGGAAAGGGATCGCGAGGAAAGGTGCTGGCCTCGGAGGGGGAGAGGTGGCGGGGGAACAGGTAGGAGGCAGCTCTTTCAACCGGTTTTAGGCTTAACTCCTGGGTGCCTGAGCACGGTTCTGGGCTTCGGGGGGTTGGCTTTCGGCTTTTCGCCTTCAGCGCGTCCTCCGTCACCGCTGTCGGCGCGCGCTGAGCTGCGGCTCAGGGGACTGCGGCGATACAGGCCGTGTGCGTGCCAGCCGTCCTCAAGGCTAGAGCTGTATTCTGCTTGTTACCCTGATGAAAGCGTTTCTTTTTTTCTAGGGGGCGTTCCCACAAGGCAGTGGTGTGGAGCCGAAGGGGACTGCGATGGAACGGTGACGGAGCCGTTTGGACCGAGTCTTGAAGATAGATCGCTCGGGTTTTTGTCCGAGGAAACTGCGTCTCGAGACGGTCCTATCGCCCGCTGGCAACGTGGTAGGAAACTGCTTTGTTGATCTTGACGGCGCAGTGTGTTGGGAGTATTAAGATTCCTCGAGAGATCAGAAGCGAGTAGGTTGTTTCTCTAAGGGAAGGGGGAATAGGCCTGTATCGTTAAAGGAAAGACTCAGAGTGGGTTTTGTTTCTCTTAAGTACAAAGCGCCCCATCTCAAGGGATTGCAAAGTCTGAAACGATGGTTCAAAAGCAGACTTGTGCTGTTTGCAAAGCGTCTGTTGCACTGCTCAAAGACAAAAGACGCTCACCCGAGAAAGTTTTTGGAAACCGATGTCCGATAGGCACGGGGAAAGAGCTGGAGAGGTTTACGTATCGTCTGTCGAATTCTGTTCTCTTTCGTGCCCTTCCATTTTACAATAAAAACTTTCGTGACCCCTTTTCCCGTTCAGGCACTGTTGCTAGTGTTTTTATAAGGGGGGAAAAAAAAGCGTATGCCTGGTCTCTCGAGTGATTATTATTTTTTATTTTTTTTTTCTTTTTCTCTAGACTAGTGGAATCGAGAATGTTCGCTGTAAGAACTTCATCCACCGGGATGGGAAGCCAGGCAACTTCCGAACGGGCCGTGGGCAGAGTTCCCTTCTTGATGCCGTGCCTCTAATAAACTGTGCAGTCTGGTTAGCTAGACGGGCTGCAGTACCCAATTTTTTTCGCCAGGTGGCAGCACGGCCTCCCAGGCGGAGTAAGGGCAGCGCATGCGCAGACGCGGCTTGACGCCGAAGGGGCGGGGCTTCCGGCCCCCTGCGTCCGGGCCGATGACGCAATCCCGCTTTGGCGCATGCGCAGAAGGGCTTTCTGGCCAAGGAAGGTCGGCGCATGCGCAGAAGCGGCTTTGACCCTTAGGGGCGGGGCTTCCGGCCCCCTGCGTCTGGGCCGATGACGCAATCCGGGTTTGGCGCATGCGCAGAAGCCTTTCTGGCCGACCGAGGGCGGCGCATGCGCAGAAGCGGCTTTGACCCCCTAGGGGCGGGGCTTCCGGCCTCGTGCGTAGGGGCAGATGGCGCATCCGGCCCGGGAAAGGTGGGTTCACTCCCGGCCCGCGCGGCGCGCTGGAGCGGCCGTGGAGGTGCGGAGCCTTCGCCGGGAGCCCGGAAGACTTTCGGGCCGGGACGTGCGGCGGCGCGCTCGGGCTGAAGGGCGGCCGGGGGCCGGCGGGCAGCGGCCCGGTCGGGGGGGGGATGTGGCGGCCCGGCGCTCGGCCGCGGCAGGGAGCGCCTGGTGCCGGCGGCGGGCGGGCTGAGGCAGGCGGGCGGCCCGGCCCGGGACCGGCGGGGCTGCCGCCGGTTCTCGTCTCCCCGGCAGGGACGGTGGTCAGCGGGCTCCTCACGGGGCTGCCCTTTTTTGGGTGGGTTTTTTTTTGTTTTTTGTTTTTTTTTTGTGTCTCTCGGAGCCGCGCCGCTACCTCGGCGAGGAGCGGCGGCAGGCAGGGCGGCCCCGGTGCTCGCTCGTGGCGGCGGGGCCCGGGAGAGGGGTCGGCCCGCGCCGCCCCGCCGCCCACCCGCCGCCGCCTGCGGGCTGCCCGGGCAGCCGCCGCAGCCCTGCGCGGGGCTTTGTCTTTCCCCCAGCCGCTGGCCTGAGCCGTGGCAGGCGGCTGGGGCTGCCGGCCCCCGCGGGCCGCAGAGAGGCTGCCTCGGGGCCTGCGGTAACGCTGTCGCGGGGGGGGGGGGGGGTGTGGGGGGGGGGTGTGTGTGTGTGTGGCTCAGGAGCCTCTTCCCGCCCCTGCGAGCGGGCCAGAGCAAGAAAAGGCAGCCGGCAGCGGAATCCCCAGCCGTCGCCCCCGACTGCTGCTTTCTCCGCAAGCCTTTTAACTGCCGGGGAGGGCTGGGAGGCAGCGGCAGCTCAGGTGTCTGGCTGATCTAGTGTCGTGACAGTCAGCTCCGGGGCCGGAGCAGCCGAGGGGAAGAGGCCTTTTGGTTTGCTTCCCAGCGAAACGGGGGTCTTTTGTTTTCCCTTTGTCCCTAGGTTCGCCCGGAAGCGTCCGTCGACAAGTCAAGGGGAGCGGAACCGAAGGTCGCTCGAGATGTTACTTCGCCACGCGTGCCTCGTGCTTGCGAGTCGGACTGCTGACTACGGAGGGATCCCTTTTGTAGCCGCCGAGGGCCCGCGAGGCTCCGTGAGCCCGCCGCTGCCGAGTGCTGCGCTGCGGCTCGGGCAACGGCCGGGGAGGAATTGTCGGTCCCTCGTGGTAACGCAGCCGGGCCTGCTAGGCGCTTAGAGCCGCGCGTCCGCCCGGGCAGTATTGTTTTCCGAGGCTGTAAAGGAGCCCGAGGTATAAACCCGCTTTACGTTTCCGTACGGCGGTGCGCTTTGTCGGAGAGCTCGGCCGTACTGACGGAGCTGGCACAGGGTTCCCGCGGGACTCCGGCTTTGCCCGTCTCGTGGAAAGGCTCCAGAGCCTGCTTGGGAAGCCGCTTGACAAGGCACGGCTTTGCCGTGATTTTTACGCCGGAATTCCGACGGTAACGCCAATGCCACGTGTTAGCCTTTCTCCAGCAGCTCTTCAAAGCAGAGTGAGCCTTAAGAATCGGATTGCCTTTTAACGAAATTCGAAACAAAGCGGCGGGGTGAAGCGGCTGGAAGCGTCCTGCCAGTCTGCCGTGGGTATCGCTGCCGTGCGTGTTACCTGCCTGTCTGCCGATCGCTCCTGCCTCTTGTTGTGCCCCGGTAATTCCTCTGGGGAAGGCGTTGGGCTCTGACTGCAGCGCACCCCGTCTCCCTCCTGACCCCGGCGAGACGTGATCGGTGTTTGCCTTCCTCCCCTTTCACAGGGCCTCGGCTGTTGCGTGCAGAGAAGCTGTCAGCCTTGTGAGAGAGCACGCCGCCGGCAAGCGCATCGTGGTGCTTCGGTACCGAGCTGAGGCCGCAGGCGTCCGTCTTTTGTTTGCGGAAAGGGATCGCGAGGAAAGGTGCTGGCCTCGGAGGGGGAGAGGTGGCGGGGGGAACAGGTAGGAGGCAGCTCTTTCAACCGGTTTTAGGCTTAACTCCTGGGTGCCTGAGCACGGTTCTGGGCTTCGGGGGGTTGGCTTTCGGCTTTTCGCCTTCAGCGCGTCCTCCGTCACCGCTGTCGGCGCGCGCTGAGCTGCGGCTCAGGGGACTGCGGCGATACAGGCCGTGTGCGTGCCAGCCGTCCTCAAGGCTAGAGCTGTATTCTGCTTGTTACCCTGATGAAAGCGTTTCTTTTTTTCTAGGGGGCGTTCCCACAAGGCAGTGGTGTGGAGCCGAAGGGGACTGCGATGGAACGGTGACGGAGCCGTTTGGACCGAGTCTTGAAGATAGATCGCTCGGGTTTTTGTCCGAGGAAACTGCGTCTCGAGACGGTCCTATCGCCCGCTGGCAACGTGGTAGGAAACTGCTTTGTTGATCTTGACGGCGCAGTGTGTTGGGAGTATTAAGATTCCTCGAGAGATCAGAAGCGAGTAGGTTGTTTCTCTAAGGGAAGGGGGAATAGGCCTGTATCGTTAAAGGAAAGACTCAGAGTGGGTTTTGTTTCTCTTAAGTACAAAGCGCCCCATCTCAAGGGATTGCAAAGTCTGAAACGATGGTTCAAAAGCAGACTTGTGCTGTTTGCAAAGCGTCTGTTGCACTGCTCAAAGACAAAAGACGCTCACCCGAGAAAGTTTTTGGAAACCGATGTCCGATAGGCACGGGGAAAGAGCTGGAGAGGTTTACGTATCGTCTGTCGAATTCTGTTCTCTTTCGTGCCCTTCCATTTTACAATAAAAACTTTCGTGACCCCTTTTCCCGTTCAGGCACTGTTGCTAGTGTTTTTATAAGGGGGGAAAAAAAAGCGTATGCCTGGTCTCTCGAGTGATTATTATTTTTTATTTTTTTTTTCTTTTTCTCTAGACTAGTGGAATCGAGAATGTTCGCTGTAAGAACTTCATCCACCGGGATGGGAAGCCAGGCAACTTCCGAACGGGCCGTGGGCAGAGTTCCCTTCTTGATGCCGTGCCTCTAATAAACTGTGCAGTCTGGTTAGCTAGACGGGCTGCAGTACCCAATTTTTTTCGCCAGGTGGCAGCACGGCCTCCCAGGCGGAGTAAGGGCAGCGCATGCGCAGACGCGGCTTGACGCCGAAGGGGCGGGGCTTCCGGCCCCGTGCGTCTGGGCCGATGACGCAATCCCGCTTTGGCGCATGCGCAGAAGGGCTTTCTGGCCAAGGAAGGTCGGCGCATGCGCAGAAGCGGCTTTGACCCTTAGGGGCGGGCCTTCCGGCCCCCTGCGTCCGGGCCGATGACGCAATCTCGCTTTGGCGCATGCGCAGAAGGGCTTTCTGGCCAAGGAAGGTCGGCGCATGCGCAGAAGCGGCTTTGACCCTTAGGGGCGGGGCTTCCGGCCCCCTGCGTCTGGGCCGATGACGCAATCCGGGTTTGGCGCATGCGCAGAAGCCTTTCTGGCCGACCGAGGGCGGCGCATGCGCAGAAGCGGCTTTGACCCCCTAGGGGCGGGGCTTCCGGCCTCGTGCGTAGGGGCAGATGGCGCATCCGGCCCGGGAAAGGTGGGTTCACTCCCGGCCCGCGCGGCGCGCTGGAGCGGCCGTGGAGGTGCGGAGCCTTCGCCGGGAGCCCGGAAGACTTTCGGGCCGGGACGTGCGGCGGCGCGCTCGGGCTGAAGGGCGGCCGGGGGCCGGCGGGCAGCGGCCCGGTCGGGGGGGGGATGTGGCGGCCCGGCGCTCGGCCGCGGCAGGGAGCGCCTGGTGCCGGCGGCGGGCGGGCTGAGGCAGGCGGGCGGCCCGGCCCGGGACCGGCGGGGCTGCCGCCGGTTCTCGTCTCCCCGGCAGGGACGGTGGTCAGCGGGCTCCTCACGGGGCTGCCCTTTTTTGGGTGGGTTTTTTTTTTTTTTTTTTTTTTTTTTTTGTGTCTCTCGGAGCCGCGCCGCTACCTCGGCGAGGAGCGGCGGCAGGCAGGGCGGCCCCGGTGCTCGCTCGTGGCGGCGGCGCCCGGGAGAGGGGTCGGCCCGCGCCGCCCCGCCGCCCACCCGCCGCCGCCTGCGGGCTGCCCGGGCAGCCGCCGCAGCCCTGCGCGGGGCTTTGTCTTTCCCCCAGCCGCTGGCCTGAGCCGTGGCAGCCGGCTGGGGCTGCCGGCCCCCGCGGGCCGCAGAGAGGCTGCCTCGGGGCCTGCGGTAACGCTGTCGCGGGGGGGGGGGGGTGGGGGGGGGTGGGGGGGGTGTGTGTGGCTCAGGAGCCTCTTCCCGCCCCTGCGAGCGGGCCAGAGCAAGAAAAGGCAGCCGGCAGCGGAATCCCCAGCCGTCGCCCCCGACTGCTGCTTTCTCCGCAAGCCTTTTAACTGCCGGGGAGGGCTGGGAGGCAGCGGCAGCTCAGGTGTCTGGCTGATCTTGTGTCGTGACAGTCAGCTCCGGGGCCGGAGCAGCCGAGGGGAAGAGGCCTTTTGGTTTGCTTCCCCGCGAAACCGGGGCCTTTTGTTTTCCCTTTGTCCCTAGGTTCGTCCGGAAGCGTCCGTCGACAAGTCAAGGGGAGCGGAACCGAAGGTCGCTCGAGATGTTACTTCGCCACGCGTGCCTCGTGCTTGCGAGTCGGACTGCTGACTACGGAGGGATCCCTTTTGTAGCCGCCGAGGGCCCGCGAGGCTCCGTGTGCCCGCCGCTGCCGAGTGCTGCGCTGCGGCTCGGGCAACGGCCGGGGAGGAATTGTCGGTCCCTCGTGGTAACGCAGCCGGGCCTGCTAGGCGCTTAGAGCAGCGCGTCCGGCCGGGCAGTATTGTTTCCCGAGGCTGTAAAGGAGCCCGAGGTATAAACCCGCTTGACGTTTCCGTACGGCGGTGCGCTTTGTCGGAGAGCTGGGCCCTACTGACGGAGCTGGCACAGGGTTCCCGCGGGACTCCGGCTTTGCCCGTCTCGTGGAAAGGCTCCAGAGCCTGCTTGGGAAGCCGCTTGACAAGGCACGGCTTTGCCGTGATTTTTACGCCGGAATTCCGACGGTAACGCCAATGCCACGTGTTAGCCTTTCTCCAGCAGCTCCTCAAAGCAGAGTGAGCCTTAAGAATCGGATTGCCTTTTAACGAAATTCGAAACAAAGCGGCGGGGCGAAGCGGCTGGAAGCGTCCTGCCAGTCTGCCGTGGGTATCGCTGCCGTGCGTGTTACCTGCCTGTCTGCCGATCGCTCCTGCCTCTTGTGGTGGCCCGGTAATTCCTCTGGGGAAGGCGTTGGGCTCTGACCGCAGCGCACCCCGACTCCCTCCTGACCCCGGCGAGACGTGATGGGTGTTTGCCTTCCTCCCCTTTCACAGGGCCTCGGCTGTTGCGTGCAGAGAAGCTGTCAGCCTCGTGAGAGAGCACGCCGCCGGCAAGCGCATCGTGGTGCTTCGGTACCGAGCTGAGGCCGCAGGCGTCCGTCTTTTGTTTGCGAAAAGGGATCGCGAGGAAAGGTGCTGGCCTCGGAGGGGGAGAGGTGGCGGGGGAACAGGTAGGAGGCAGCTCTTTCAACCCGTTTTAGGCTTAACTCCTGGGTGCCTGAGCACGGTTCTGGGCTTCGGGGGGGTTGGCTTTCGGCTTTTCGCCTTCAGCGCGTCCTCCGTCACCGCTGTCGGCGCGCGCTGAGCTGCGGCTCAGGGGACTGCGGCGATACAGGCCGTGTGCGTGCCAGCCGTCCTCGAGGCTAGAGCTGTATTCTGCTTGTTACCCTGATGAAAGCGTTTCTTTTTTTCTAGGGGGCGTTCCCACAAGGCAGTGGTGTGGAGCCGAAGGGGACTGCGATGGAACGGTGACGGAGCCGTTTGGACCGAGTCTTGAAGATAGATCGCTCGGGTTTTTGTCCGAGGAAACTTCGTCTCGAGACGGTCCTATCGCTCGCTGGCAACGTGGTAGGAAACTGCTTTGTTGATCTTGACGGCGCAGTGTGTTGGGAGTATTAAGATTCCTCGAGAGATCAGAAGCGAGTAGGTTGTTTCTCTAAGGGAAAGGGGAATAGGCCTGTATCGTTAAAGGAAAGACTCAGAGTGGGTTTTGTTTCTCTCAAGTACAAAGCGCCCCATCTCAAGGGATTGCAAAGTCTGAAACGATGGTTCAAAAGCAGACTTGTGCTGTTTGCAAAGCGTCTGTTGCACTGCTCAAAGACAAAAGACGCTCACCCGAGAAAGTTTTTGGAAACCGATGTCCGATAGGCACGGGGAAAGAGCTGGAGAGGTTTACGTATCGTCTGTCGAATTCTGTTCTCTTTCGTGCCCTTCCATTTTACAATAAAAACTTTCGTGACCCCTTTTCCCGTTCAGGCACTGTTGCTAGTGTTTTTATAAGGGGGGAAAAAAAAGCGTATGCCTGGTCTCTCGAGTGATTATTATTTTTTATTTTTTTTTTCTTTTTCTCTAGACTAGTGGAATCGAGAATGTTCGCTGTAAGAACTTCATCCACCGGGATGGGAAGCCAGGCAACTTCCGAACGGGCCGTGGGCAGAGTTCCCTTCTTGATGCCGTGCCTCTAATAAACTGTGCAGTCCGTTAGCTAGACGGGCTGCAGTACCCAATTTTTTTCGCCAGGTGGCAGCACGGCCTCCCAGGCGGAGTAAGGGCAGCGCATGCGCAGACGCGGCTTGACGCCGAAGGGGCGGGGCTTCCGGCCCCGTGCGTCTGGGCCGATGACGCAATCCCGCTTTGGCGCATGCGCAGAAGGGCTTTCTGGCCAAGGAAGGTCGGCGCATGCGCAGAAGCGGCTTTGACCCTTAGGGGCGGGCCTTCCGGCCCCCTGCGTCCGGGCCGATGACGCAATCTCGCTTTGGCGCATGCGCAGAAGGGCTTTCTGGCCAAGGAAGGTCGGCGCATGCGCAGAAGCGGCTTTGACCCTTAGGGGCGGGGCTTCCGGCCCCCTGCGTCTGGGCCGATGACGCAATCCGGGTTTGGCGCATGCGCAGAAGCCTTTCTGGCCGACCGAGGGCGGCGCATGCGCAGAAGCGGCTTTGACCCCCTAGGGGCGGGGCTTCCGGCCTCGTGCGTAGGGGCAGATGGCGCATCCGGCCCGGGAGAGGTGGGTTCACTCCCGGCCCGCGCGGCGCGCTGGAGCGGCCGTGGAGGTGCGGAGCCTTCGCCGGGAGCCCGGAAGACTTTCGGGCCGGGACGTGCGGCGGCGCGCTCGGGCTGAAGGGCGGCCGGGGGCCGGCGGGCAGCGGCCCGGTCGGGGGGGATGTGGCGGCCCGGCGCTCGGCCGCGGCAGGGAGCGCCTGGTGCCGGCGGCGGGCGGGCTGAGGCAGGCGGGCGGCCCGGCCCGGGACCGGCGGGGCTGCCGCCGGTTCTCGTCTCCCCGGCAGGGACGGTGGTCAGCGGGCTCCTCACGGGGCTGCCCTTTTTTGGGTGGGTTTTTTTTTGTTTTTTGTTTTTTTTTTGTGTCTCTCGGAGCCGCGCCGCTACCTCGGCGAGGAGCGGCGGCAGGCAGGGCGGCCCCGGTGCTCGCTCGTGGCGGCGGGGCCCGGGAGAGGGGTCGGCCCGCGCCGCCCCGCCGCCCACCCGCCGCCGCCTGCGGGCTGCCCGGGCAGCCGCCGCAGCCCTGCGCGGGGCTTTGTCTTTCCCCCAGCCGCTGGCCTGAGCCGTGGCAGGCGGCTGGGGCTGCCGGCCCCCGCGGGCCGCAGAGAGGCTGCCTCGGGGCCTGCGGTAACGCTGTCGCGGGGGGGGGGGGGGGTGTGGGGGTGTGTGTGTGTGTGTGTGGCTCAGGAGCCTCTTCCCGCCCCTGCGAGCGGGCCAGAGCAAGAAAAGGCAGCCGGCAGCGGAATCCCCAGCCGTCGCCCCCGACTGCTGCTTTCTCCGCAAGCCTTTTAACTGCCGGGGAGGGCTGGGAGGCAGCGGCAGCTCAGGTGTCTGGCTGATCTAGTGTCGTGACAGTCAGCTCCGGGGCCGGAGCAGCCGAGGGGAAGAGGCCTTTTGGTTTGCTTCCCAGCGAAACGGGGGTCTTTTGTTTTCCCTTTGTCCCTAGGTTCGCCCGGAAGCGTCCGTCGACAAGTCAAGGGGAGCGGAACCGAAGGTCGCTCGAGATGTTACTTCGCCACGCGTGCCTCGTGCTTGCGAGTCGGACTGCTGACTACGGAGGGATCCCTTTTGTAGCCGCCGAGGGCCCGCGAGGCTCCGTGAGCCCGCCGCTGCCGAGTGCTGCGCTGCGGCTCGGGCAACGGCCGGGGAGGAATTGTCGGTCCCTCGTGGTAACGCAGCCGGGCCTGCTAGGCGCTTAGAGCAGCGCGTCCGGCCGGGCAGTATTGTTTTCCGAGGCTGTAAAGGAGCCCGAGGTATAAACCCGCTTGACGTTTCCGTACGGCGGTGCGCTTTGTCGGAGAGCTGGGCCCTACTGACGGAGCTGGCACAGGGTTCCCGCGGGACTCCGGCTTTGCCCGTCTCGTGGAAAGGCTCCAGAGCCTGCTTGGGAAGCCGCTTGACAAGGCACGGCTTTGCCGTGATTTTTACGCCGGAATTCCGACGGTAACGCCAATGCCACGTGTTAGCCTTTCTCCAGCAGCTCTTCAAAGCAGAGTGAGCCTTAAGAATCGGATTGCCTTTTAACGAAATTCGAAACAAAGCGGCGGGGTGAAGCGGCTGGAAGCGTCCTGCCAGTCTGCCGTGGGTATCGCTGCCGTGCGTGTTACCTGCCTGTCTGCCGATCGCTCCTGCCTCTTGTTGTGCCCCGGTAATTCCTCTGGGGAAGGCGTTGGGCTCTGACTGCAGCGCACCCCGTCTCCCTCCTGACCCCGGCGAGACGTGATCGGTGTTTGCCTTCCTCCCCTTTCACAGGGCCTCGGCTGTTGCGTGCAGAGAAGCTGTCAGCCTTGTGAGAGAGCACGCCGCCGGCAAGCGCATCGTGGTGCTTCGGTACCGAGCTGAGGCCGCAGGCGTCCGTCTTTTGTTTGCGGAAAGGGATCGCGAGGAAAGGTGCTGGCCTCGGAGGGGGAGAGGTGGCGGGGGAACAGGTAGGAGGCAGCTCTTTCAACCGGTTTTAGGCTTAACTCCTGGGTGCCTGAGCACGGTTCTGGGCTTCGGGGGGTTGGCTTTCGGCTTTTCGCCTTCAGCGCGTCCTCCGTCACCGCTGTCGGCGCGCGCTGAGCTGCGGCTCAGGGGACTGCGGCGATACAGGCCGTGTGCGTGCCAGCCGTCCTCAAGGCTAGAGCTGTATTCTGCTTGTTACCCTGATGAAAGCGTTTCTTTTTTTCTAGGGGGCGTTCCCACAAGGCAGTGGTGTGGAGCCGAAGGGGACTGCGATGGAACGGTGACGGAGCCGTTTGGACCGAGTCTTGAAGATAGATCGCTCGGGTTTTTGTCCGAGGAAACTGCGTCTCGAGACGGTCCTATCGCCCGCTGGCAACGTGGTAGGAAACTGCTTTGTTGATCTTGACGGCGCAGTGTGTTGGGAGTATTAAGATTCCTCGAGAGATCAGAAGCGAGTAGGTTGTTTCTCTAAGGGAAGGGGGAATAGGCCTGTATCGTTAAAGGAAAGACTCAGAGTGGGTTTTGTTTCTCTTAAGTACAAAGCGCCCCATCTCAAGGGATTGCAAAGTCTGAAACGATGGTTCAAAAGCAGACTTGTGCTGTTTGCAAAGCGTCTGTTGCACTGCTCAAAGACAAAAGACGCTCACCCGAGAAAGTTTTTGGAAACCGATGTCCGATAGGCACGGGGAAAGAGCTGGAGAGGTTTACGTATCGTCTGTCGAATTCTGTTCTCTTTCGTGCCCTTCCATTTTACAATAAAAACTTTCGTGACCCCTTTTCCCGTTCAGGCACTGTTGCTAGTGTTTTTATAAGGGGGGAAAAAAAAGCGTATGCCTGGTCTCTCGAGTGATTATTATTTTTTATTTTTTTTTTCTTTTTCTCTAGACTAGTGGAATCGAGAATGTTCGCTGTAAGAACTTCATCCACCGGGATGGGAAGCCAGGCAACTTCCGAACGGGCCGTGGGCAGAGTTCCCTTCTTGATGCCGTGCCTCTAATAAACTGTGCAGTCTGGTTAGCTAGACGGGCTGCAGTACCCAATTTTTTTCGCCAGGTGGCAGCACGGCCTCCCAGGCGGAGTAAGGGCAGCGCATGCGCAGACGCGGCTTGACGCCGAAGGGGCGGGGCTTCCGGCCCCGTGCGTCTGGGCCGATGACGCAATCCCGCTTTGGCGCATGCGCAGAAGGGCTTTCTGGCCAAGGAAGGTCGGCGCATGCGCAGAAGCGGCTTTGACCCTTAGGGGCGGGCCTTCCGGCCCCCTGCGTCCGGGCCGATGACGCAATCTCGCTTTGGCGCATGCGCAGAAGGGCTTTCTGGCCAAGGAAGGTCGGCGCATGCGCAGAAGCGGCTTTGACCCTTAGGGGCGGGGCTTCCGGCCCCCTGCGTCTGGGCCGATGACGCAATCCGGGTTTGGCGCATGCGCAGAAGCCTTTCTGGCCGACCGAGGGCGGCGCATGCGCAGAAGCGGCTTTGACCCCCTAGGGGCGGGGCTTCCGGCCTCGTGCGTAGGGGCAGATGGCGCATCCGGCCCGGGAAAGGTGGGTTCACTCCCGGCCCGCGCGGCGCGCTGGAGCGGCCGTGGAGGTGCGGAGCCTTCGCCGGGAGCCCGGAAGACTTTCGGGCCGGGACGTGCGGCGGCGCGCTCGGGCTGAAGGGCGGCCGGGGGCCGGCGGGCAGCGGCCCGGTCGGGGGGGGGATGTGGCGGCCCGGCGCTCGGCCGCGGCAGGGAGCGCCTGGTGCCGGCGGCGGGCGGGCTGAGGCAGGCGGGCGGCCCGGCCCGGGACCGGCGGGGCTGCCGCCGGTTCTCGTCTCCCCGGCAGGGACGGTGGTCAGCGGGCTCCTCACGGGGCTGCCCTTTTTTGGGTGGGTTTTTTTTTTTTTTTTTTTTTTTTTTTTGTGTCTCTCGGAGCCGCGCCGCTACCTCGGCGAGGAGCGGCGGCGGGGCGGCCCCGGTGCTCGCTCGTGGCGGCGGGGCCCGGGAGAGGGGTCGGCCCGCGCCGCCCCGCCGCCCACCCGCCGCCGCCTGCGGGCTGCCCGGGCAGCCGCCGCAGCCCTGCGCGGGGCTTTGTCTTTCCCCCAGCCGCTGGCCTGAGCCGTGGCAGGCGGCTGGGGCTGCCGGCCCCCGCGGGCCGCAGAGAGGCTGCCTCGGGGCCTGCGGTAACGCTGTCGCGGGGGGGGGGGGGGGTGTGGGGGGGTGTGTGTGTGTGTGTGGCTCAGGAGCCTCTTCCCGCCCCTGCGAGCGGGCCAGAGCAAGAAAAGGCAGCCGGCAGCGGAATCCCCAGCCGTCGCCCCCGACTGCTGCTTTCTCCGCAAGCCTTTTAACTGCCGGGGAGGGCTGGGAGGCAGCGGCAGCTCAGGTGTCTGGCTGATCTTGTGTCGTGACAGTCAGCTCCGGGGCCGGAGCAGCCGAGGGGAAGAGGCCTTTTGGTTTGCTTCCCAGCGAAACGGGGGTCTTTTGTTTTCCCTTTGTCCCTAGGTTCGCCCGGAAGCGTCCGTCGACAAGTCAAGGGGAGCGGAACCGAAGGTCGCTCGAGATGTTACTTCGCCACGCGTGCCTCGTGCTTGCGACTCGGACTGCTGACTACGGAGGGATCCCTTTTGTAGCCGCCGAGGGCCCGCGAGGCTCCGTGTGCCCGCCGCTGCCGAGTGCTGCGCTGCGGCTCGGGCAACGGCCGGGGAGGAATTGTCGGTCCCTCGTGGTAACGCAGCCGGGCCTGCTAGGCGCTTAAAGCAGCGCGTCCGGCCGGGCAGTATTGTTTTCCGAGGCTGTAAAGGAGCCCGAGGTATAAACCCGCTTTACGTTTCCGTACGGCGGTGCGCTTTGTCGGAGAGCTCGGCCGTACTGACGGAGCTGGCACAGGGTTCCCGCGGGACTCCGGCTTTGCCCGTCTCGTGGAAAGGCTCCAGAGCCTGCTTGGGAAGCCGCTTGACAAGGCACGGCTTTGCCGTGATTTTTACGCCGGAATTCCGACGGTAACGCCAATGCCACGTGTTAGCCTTTCTCCAGCAGCTCCTCAAAGCAGAGTGAGCCTTAAGAATCGGATTGCCTTTTAACGAAATTCGGAACAAAGCGGCGGGGTGAAGCGGCTGGAAGCGTCCTGCCAGTCTGCCGTGGGTATCGCTGCCGTGCGTGTTACCTGCCTGTCTGCCGATCGCTCCTGCCTCTTGTTGTGGCCCGGTAATTCCTCTGGGGAAGGCGTTGGGCTCTGACCGCAGCGCACCCCGATTCCCTCCTGACCCCGGCGAGACGTGATGGGTGTTTGCCTTCCTCCCCTTTCACAGGGCCTCGGCTGTTGCGTGCAGAGAAGCTGTCAGCCTTGTGAGAGAGCACGCCGCCGGCAAGCGCATCGTGGTGCTTCGGTACCGAGCTGAGGCCGCAGGCGTCCGTCTTTTGTTTGCGAAAAGGGATCGCGAGGAAAGGTTGCTGGCCTCGGAGGGGGAGAGGTGGCGGGGGAACAGGTAGGAGGCAGCTCTTTCAACCCGTTTTAGGCTTAACTCCTGGGTGCCTGAGAACGGTTCTGGGCTTCGGGGGGTTGGCTTTCGGCTTTTCGCCTTCAGCGCGTCCTCCGTCACCGCTGTCGGCGCGCGCTGAGCTGCGGCTCAGGGGACTGCGGCGATACAGGCCGTGTGCGTGCCAGCCGTCCTCGAGGCTAGAGCTGTATTCTGCTTGTTACCCTGATGAAAGCGTTTCTTTTTTTCTAGGGGGCGTTCCCACAAGGCAGTGGTGTGGAGCCGAAGGGGACTGCGACGGAACGGTGACGGAGCCGTTTGGACCGAGTCTTGAAGATAGATCGCTCGGGTTTTTGTCCGAGGAAACTTCGTCTCGAGACGGTCCTATCGCTCGCTGGCAACGTGGTAGGAAACTGCTTTGTTGATCTTGACGGCGCAGTGTGTTGGGAGTATTAAGATTCCTCGAGAGATCAGAAGCGAGTAGGTTGTTTCTCTAAGGGAAAGGGGAATAGGCCTGTATCGTTAAAGGAAAGACTCAGAGTGGGTTTTGTTTCTCTCAAGTACAAAGCGCCCCATCTCGAGGGATTGCAAAGTCTGAAACGATGGTTCAAAAGCAGACTTGTGCTGTTTGCAAAGCGTCTGTTGCGCTGCTCAAAGACAAAAGACGCTCACCCGAGAAAGTTTTTGGAAACCGATGTCCGAGAGGCACGGGGAAAGAGCTGCAGAGGTTTACGTATCGTCTGTCGAATTCTGTTCTCTTTCGTGCCCTTCCATTTTACGATAAAAACTTTCGTGACCCCTTTTCCCGTTCAGGCACTGTTGCTAGTGTTTTTATAAGGGGGGAAAAAAAAGCGTAAGCCTGGTCTCTCGAGTGATTTTTTTTTTTTTTTTTTTTTTTTTTTTTTCTTTTTCGCTAGACTAGTGGAATCGAGAATGTTCGCTGCCAGAACTTCATCCACCGAGATGGGACGCCAGGCAACTTCCTAACGGGCCGTGGGCAGAGTTCCCCTCTTGATGCCGTGCCTATATAATAAACTGTGCAGTCCGTTAGCTAGACGGGCTGCAGTACCCAATTTTTTTCGCCAGGCGGCAGCACCGCGCCCCCCCCCGGCGGAGTAAGGGCAGCGCATGCGCAGACGCGGCTTGACGCCGAAGGGGGCGTGGCTTGCGGGCACGTCGCGGGCTGATGACGCAATCCCGCTTTGGCGCATGCGCAGAAGGGCTTTCTGGCCAAGGAAGGTCGGCGCATGCGCAGACGCGGCTTGACGCCGAAGGGGGCGGGGCTTCCGTCTTCGTCGCAGCCCGATGACGCAACACGCCTCGGCGCATGCGCAGAAGGGCTTTCTGGCAAACTAAGGGCAGCGCATGCGCAGACGCGGCTTGACGCCGAAGGGGCGGGGCTTCCGGCCTCGGGCGTACGGGCAGATGACGCAATCCCGCTTTGGCGCATGCGCAGAAGCCTTTCTGGCCGACCGAGGGCGGCGCATGCGCAGAAGCGGCTTTGACCCCCCCCCCCCTAGGGGCGGGGCTTCCGGCCTCGTGCGTAGGGGCAGATGGCGCATCCGGCCCGGGAAAGGCGGGTTCGCTCCCGGCCCGCGCGGCGCGCTGGAGCGGCCGTGGAGGTACGGAGCCTTCGCCGGGAGCCCGGAAGACTTTCGGGCCGGGACGTGCGGCGGCGCGCTCGGGCTGAAGGGCGGCCGGGGGCCGGCGGGCAGCGGCCCGGTCGGGGGGGGGATGTGGCGGCCCGGCGCTCGGCCGCGGCAGGGAGCGCCTGGTGCCGGCGGCGGGCGGGCTGAGGCAGGCGGGCGGCCCGGCCCGGGACCGGCGGGGCTGCCGCCGGTTCTCGTCTCCCCGGCAGGGACGGTGGTCAGCGGGCTCCTCACGGGGCTGCCCTTTTTTGGGTGGGTTTTTTTTTGTTTTTTGTTTTTTTTTTGTGTCTCTCGGAGCCGCGCCGCTACCTCGGCGAGGAGCGGCGGCAGGCAGGGCGGCCCCGGTGCTCGCTCGTGGCGGCGGGGCCCGGGAGAGGGGTCGGCCCGCGCCGCCCCGCCGCCCACCCGCCGCCGCCTGCGGGCTGCCCGGGCAGCCGCCGCAGCCCTGCGCGGGGCTTTGTCTTTCCCCCAGCCGCTGGCCTGAGCCGTGGCAGGCGGCTGGGGCTGCCGGCCCCCGCGGGCCGCAGAGAGGCTGCCTCGGGGCCTGCGGTAACGCTGTCGCGGGGGGGGGGGGGGGTGTGGGGGTGTGTGTGTGTGGCTCAGGAGCCTCTTCCCGCCCCTGCGAGCGGGCCAGAGCAAGAAAAGGCAGCCGGCAGCGGAATCCCCAGCCGTCGCCCCCGACTGCTGCTTTCTCCGCAAGCCTTTTAACTGCCGGGGAGGGCTGGGAGGCAGCGGCAGCTCAGGTGTCTGGCTGATCTAGTGTCGTGACAGTCAGCTCCGGGGCCGGAGCAGCCGAGGGGAAGAGGCCTTTTGGTTTGCTTCCCAGCGAAACGGGGGTCTTTTGTTTTCCCTTTGTCCCTAGGTTCGCCCGGAAGCGTCCGTCGACAAGTCAAGGGGAGCGGAACCGAAGGTCGCTCGAGATGTTACTTCGCCACGCGTGCCTCGTGCTTGCGAGTCGGACTGCTGACTACGGAGGGATCCCTTTTGTAGCCGCCGAGGGCCCGCGAGGCTCCGTGAGCCCGCCGCTGCCGAGTGCTGCGCTGCGGCTCGGGCAACGGCCGGGGAGGAATTGTCGGTCCCTCGTGGTAACGCAGCCGGGCCTGCTAGGCGCTTAGAGCCGCGCGTCCGCCCGGGCAGTATTGTTTTCCGAGGCTGTAAAGGAGCCCGAGGTATAAACCCGCTTTACGTTTCCGTACGGCGGTGCGCTTTGTCGGAGAGCTCGGCCGTACTGACGGAGCTGGCACAGGGTTCCCGCGGGACTCCGGCTTTGCCCGTCTCGTGGAAAGGCTCCAGAGCCTGCTTGGGAAGCCGCTTGACAAGGCACGGCTTTGCCGTGATTTTTACGCCGGAATTCCGACGGTAACGCCAATGCCACGTGTTAGCCTTTCTCCAGCAGCTCTTCAAAGCAGAGTGAGCCTTAAGAATCGGATTGCCTTTTAACGAAATTCGAAACAAAGCGGCGGGGTGAAGCGGCTGGAAGCGTCCTGCCAGTCTGCCGTGGGTATCGCTGCCGTGCGTGTTACCTGCCTGTCTGCCGATCGCTCCTGCCTCTTGTTGTGCCCCGGTAATTCCTCTGGGGAAGGCGTTGGGCTCTGACTGCAGCGCACCCCGTCTCCCTCCTGACCCCGGCGAGACGTGATCGGTGTTTGCCTTCCTCCCCTTTCACAGGGCCTCGGCTGTTGCGTGCAGAGAAGCTGTCAGCCTTGTGAGAGAGCACGCCGCCGGCAAGCGCATCGTGGTGCTTCGGTACCGAGCTGAGGCCGCAGGCGTCCGTCTTTTGTTTGCGGAAAGGGATCGCGAGGAAAGGTGCTGGCCTCGGAGGGGGAGAGGTGGCGGGGGGAACAGGTAGGAGGCAGCTCTTTCAACCGGTTTTAGGCTTAACTCCTGGGTGCCTGAGCACGGTTCTGGGCTTCGGGGGGTTGGCTTTCGGCTTTTCGCCTTCAGCGCGTCCTCCGTCACCGCTGTCGGCGCGCGCTGAGCTGCGGCTCAGGGGACTGCGGCGATACAGGCCGTGTGCGTGCCAGCCGTCCTCAAGGCTAGAGCTGTATTCTGCTTGTTACCCTGATGAAAGCGTTTCTTTTTTTCTAGGGGGCGTTCCCACAAGGCAGTGGTGTGGAGCCGAAGGGGACTGCGATGGAACGGTGACGGAGCCGTTTGGACCGAGTCTTGAAGATAGATCGCTCGGGTTTTTGTCCGAGGAAACTGCGTCTCGAGACGGTCCTATCGCCCGCTGGCAACGTGGTAGGAAACTGCTTTGTTGATCTTGACGGCGCAGTGTGTTGGGAGTATTAAGATTCCTCGAGAGATCAGAAGCGAGTAGGTTGTTTCTCTAAGGGAAGGGGGAATAGGCCTGTATCGTTAAAGGAAAGACTCAGAGTGGGTTTTGTTTCTCTTAAGTACAAAGCGCCCCATCTCAAGGGATTGCAAAGTCTGAAACGATGGTTCAAAAGCAGACTTGTGCTGTTTGCAAAGCGTCTGTTGCACTGCTCAAAGACAAAAGACGCTCACCCGAGAAAGTTTTTGGAAACCGATGTCCGATAGGCACGGGGAAAGAGCTGGAGAGGTTTACGTATCGTCTGTCGAATTCTGTTCTCTTTCGTGCCCTTCCATTTTACAATAAAAACTTTCGTGACCCCTTTTCCCGTTCAGGCACTGTTGCTAGTGTTTTTATAAGGGGGGAAAAAAAAGCGTATGCCTGGTCTCTCGAGTGATTATTATTTTTTATTTTTTTTTTCTTTTTCTCTAGACTAGTGGAATCGAGAATGTTCGCTGTAAGAACTTCATCCACCGGGATGGGAAGCCAGGCAACTTCCGAACGGGCCGTGGGCAGAGTTCCCTTCTTGATGCCGTGCCTCTAATAAACTGTGCAGTCTGGTTAGCTAGACGGGCTGCAGTACCCAATTTTTTTCGCCAGGTGGCAGCACGGCCTCCCAGGCGGAGTAAGGGCAGCGCATGCGCAGACGCGGCTTGACGCCGAAGGGGCGGGGCTTCCGGCCCCGTGCGTCTGGGCCGATGACGCAATCCCGCTTTGGCGCATGCGCAGAAGGGCTTTCTGGCCAAGGAAGGTCGGCGCATGCGCAGAAGCGGCTTTGACCCTTAGGGGCGGGGCTTCCGGCCCCCTGCGTCCGGGCCGATGACGCAATCCCGCTTTGGCGCATGCGCAGAAGGGCTTTCTGGCCAAGGAAGGTCGGCGCATGCGCAGAAGCGGCTTTGACCCTTAGGGGCGGGGCTTCCGGCCCCCTGCGTCCGGGCCGATGACGCAATCCCGCTTTGGCGCATGCGCAGAAGGGCTTTCTGGCCAAGGAAGGTCGGCGCATGCGCAGAAGCGGCTTTGACCCTTAGGGGCGGGGCTTCCGGCCCCCTGCGTCTGGGCCGATGACGCAATCCGGGTTTGGCGCATGCGCAGAAGCCTTTCTGGCCGACCGAGGGCGGCGCATGCGCAGAAGCGGCTTTGACCCCCTAGGGGCGGGGCTTCCGGCCTCGTGCGTAGGGGCAGATGGCGCATCCGGCCCGGGAAAGGTGGGTTCACTCCCGGCCCGCGCGGCGCGCTGGAGCGGCCGTGGAGGTGCGGAGCCTTCGCCGGGAGCCCGGAAGACTTTCGGGCCGGGACGTGCGGCGGCGCGCTCGGGCTGAAGGGCGGCCGGGGGCCGGCGGGCAGCGGCCCGGTCGGGGGGGGGATGTGGCGGCCCGGCGCTCGGCCGCGGCAGGGAGCGCCTGGTGCCGGCGGCGGGCGGGCTGAGGCAGGCGGGCGGCCCGGCCCGGGACCGGCGGGGCTGCCGCCGGTTCTCGTCTCCCCGGCAGGGACGGTGGTCAGCGGGCTCCTCACGGGGCTGCCCTTTTTTGGGTGGGTTTTTTTTTGTTTTTTGTTTTTTTTTTGTGTCTCTCGGAGCCGCGCCGCTACCTCGGCGAGGAGCGGCGGCAGGCAGGGCGGCCCCGGTGCTCGCTCGTGGCGGCGGGGCCCGGGAGAGGGGTCGGCCCGCGCCGCCCCGCCGCCCACCCGCCGCCGCCTGCGGGCTGCCCGGGCAGCCGCCGCAGCCCTGCGCGGGGCTTTGTCTTTCCCCCAGCCGCTGGCCTGAGCCGTGGCAGGCGGCTGGGGCTGCCGGCCCCCGCGGGCCGCAGAGAGGCTGCCTCGGGGCCTGCGGTAACGCTGTCGCGGGGGGGGGGGGGGGTGTGGGGGGGGGTGTGTGTGTGTGTGGCTCAGGAGCCTCTTCCCGCCCCTGCGAGCGGGCCAGAGCAAGAAAAGGCAGCCGGCAGCGGAATCCCCAGCCGTCGCCCCCGACTGCTGCTTTCTCCGCAAGCCTTTTAACTGCCGGGGAGGGCTGGGAGGCAGCGGCAGCTCAGGTGTCTGGCTGATCTAGTGTCGTGACAGTCAGCTCCGGGGCCGGAGCAGCCGAGGGGAAGAGGCCTTTTGGTTTGCTTCCCAGCGAAACGGGGGTCTTTTGTTTTCCCTTTGTCCCTAGGTTCGCCCGGAAGCGTCCGTCGACAAGTCAAGGGGAGCGGAACCGAAGGTCGCTCGAGATGTTACTTCGCCACGCGTGCCTCGTGCTTGCGAGTCGGACTGCTGACTACGGAGGGATCCCTTTTGTAGCCGCCGAGGGCCCGCGAGGCTCCGTGAGCCCGCCGCTGCCGAGTGCTGCGCTGCGGCTCGGGCAACGGCCGGGGAGGAATTGTCGGTCCCTCGTGGTAACGCAGCCGGGCCTGCTAGGCGCTTAGAGCCGCGCGTCCGCCCGGGCAGTATTGTTTTCCGAGGCTGTAAAGGAGCCCGAGGTATAAACCCGCTTTACGTTTCCGTACGGCGGTGCGCTTTGTCGGAGAGCTCGGCCGTACTGACGGAGCTGGCACAGGGTTCCCGCGGGACTCCGGCTTTGCCCGTCTCGTGGAAAGGCTCCAGAGCCTGCTTGGGAAGCCGCTTGACAAGGCACGGCTTTGCCGTGATTTTTACGCCGGAATTCCGACGGTAACGCCAATGCCACGTGTTAGCCTTTCTCCAGCAGCTCTTCAAAGCAGAGTGAGCCTTAAGAATCGGATTGCCTTTTAACGAAATTCGAAACAAAGCGGCGGGGTGAAGCGGCTGGAAGCGTCCTGCCAGTCTGCCGTGGGTATCGCTGCCGTGCGTGTTACCTGCCTGTCTGCCGATCGCTCCTGCCTCTTGTTGTGCCCCGGTAATTCCTCTGGGGAAGGCGTTGGGCTCTGACTGCAGCGCACCCCGTCTCCCTCCTGACCCCGGCGAGACGTGATCGGTGTTTGCCTTCCTCCCCTTTCACAGGGCCTCGGCTGTTGCGTGCAGAGAAGCTGTCAGCCTTGTGAGAGAGCACGCCGCCGGCAAGCGCATCGTGGTGCTTCGGTACCGAGCTGAGGCCGCAGGCGTCCGTCTTTTGTTTGCGGAAAGGGATCGCGAGGAAAGGTGCTGGCCTCGGAGGGGGAGAGGTGGCGGGGGGAACAGGTAGGAGGCAGCTCTTTCAACCGGTTTTAGGCTTAACTCCTGGGTGCCTGAGCACGGTTCTGGGCTTCGGGGGGTTGGCTTTCGGCTTTTCGCCTTCAGCGCGTCCTCCGTCACCGCTGTCGGCGCGCGCTGAGCTGCGGCTCAGGGAACTGCGGCGATACAGGCCGTGTGCGTGCCAGCCGTCCTCAAGGCTATAGCTGTATTCTACCCTAAAAAAAGCTTTCCGTAATATTATGCTTCCGTTAGGACGCAATTTTCTCGAGTTCCCCCCACCTCAGGGTGATTTTCCCACACCCCTAACCCCAACCCCTAAGCCCACCTGCAACACCCCATTTTCTCCTAGGCTTTTAGGAGTGGCCTGAGAGGTGCTTGCAGGGTATTCCATTTTGCCTTAGACAGCTTAGGAGACCAACCAAATGCCTGGAGATCTGTATCTATCGTTAGGCTCCTAGTGGGATTCACACAAAACCAGTATGTGTGGGCACGTTCTCCTAGCAGCTCGGTGTCTTTTTGCTGTTGCAGAGGTGATTTCCTGGCGGAGCTGACCAGTGGGGTTCTCTGGCTGAGGGGAAGACCAGCAGTCAGCTGGTGGATGTGCTTCTGGAAGAAATAGCAACGGGAGCTCTAAGAGAGGGAAATGGCTTCACTGCATGGGTATGTGGAAGCTTTCTTCACTGCTTGTTTCCACTGAGATTAATTGGTAATAAATACCCATTAGGAAGGTGGGAGAATTACTTTTATGGCCGGTGTCTTCAATATTCACCTTCTTCTTAGTGTAAACACTGAAAACTTTAAAGCCAGGGAAACTCAGGTGCACTAGAAAAGCTGAAACGGTGAGCATACTGAAGACATAGCTGAAGTAGCCACACTTTACAATGATGCCACGTGAACCACTGGACATGCAGGTATTTCTAGTGGGCTCAAGCCCCTGCTAATGCTGCGCTATATGGCCAAGCCAAAGTAACAGCTTCCTGGTGCTGAAAAGCCTCATCCTCCTCCCCTCTCCCTGCCCCGGTACTGGTGGCCGTGACCGGGAAGTGTCCAGCAGAGCAGTATTTGGGTTTTCCCGGGTTACTTCTCTGCTGACGAGATTAATGCAGACAAGCGCTAGAATGACTAAGTAGCAAGACTACATTGTAAGGAATGACTGTTTCTTGTGGCATGAGGAAGTTCATTCAACTCACAATGTCCCATTGCACCGTACCCCAGCACATGGGGGAAGCAGGCAATGATACAGGGACAAGGAAGCGTTGCAAGAATTCTTCACGTCATACTAAGCACGACTGTATCCAGAGGTTCTCTCTGGGATAGAGTAGCATTTCTTTGATCCTTCAACGTCTTTTCCTCAGCCTTTCCAGAAGCTTGAACTGTTTTCCCTGCCATTCCTGAAAGGTATTTCCAAGGAAGATCTTTCCTTTTCTGGTTTTGTTGGGCAGAACCTCTCAGAGAGTCCCATTTTTTTTCCACCCTGGAGCACTCGAGACAAGTTGCAAAGGTGCTGACAGATGTGTTTTGTAGTACTGCGAGACCCACACAAATGACCTATCCCTAATATAATCCCTAAATCCCTAAAACAAATGTAATCCTTAATTAAATCGCTACTTTAATCCCTAAAACTTAAGTAACGTCAGTTTAATTCTTTGAATAAGGATATGTAGTCAATGAGGTCTTCAGTGCTGTACCTGCTTGCATCAACTAGTTCTTGGATTGGCTCTTTCCTTTTCAGGAGAATGGGATTAAATTAGGGATTAAATTAGTTTTATCAGACTAGCTAGGTTTATCAGACTAACAAAGCTGGAGTGCCCACCACAAGCTCCAACACCTGAAGGCCCTCTGCAGACAATGGCAGTGCAAGCTTGTGCCTTTTCTGTGATGGGAGTTTTTCCCATATTCTTTCTCTCTATTTCCACTTTTCACATGGAAATTCCATTTCTAGGAGAGCCGCGTTATTTTTGTGCACGTTGAGAGGCAGCTCCTGTGCAGACCGGAACACATGTTTGGTGCTAACACAGCTGTAATTTCTTTCAGGAGGAGGCGGGGAGCGCTGAAGCTTTCGTGGCCAAGCCCCGGAGCCAGGATGTCAGGGAGAAGCAGGAGTATCTGAGCCAGCTGAAGAACAAGCTGGGAGATCTACTGTAAGTATGGAGGGAAGGGGCTGATGGGGACAGTAGCTCAGGACCGCGCGTGCAGAGGGAACCCCGCAGTGGACGCAGTGTGCGTGGCCAGCGCAGGCCTCCCTGCGCTACAGGGCTGCGCCCGTTGCAGTGAATGCCGAGACCTGGCTGAGCCCGGCTCTGCGGAACACTGCGAGCAGCAGTCCCCGACCCAAAGAACTTTGGCGTGGCAGACAGCGAGCAGAGATCAGTTGTACCACTAATCCCCTTCGGTACAGTGCTCCTCTGTCGCGACGGAGGGAAGACACAGTCACTCAATATGAGTGATCAGCAGACTTCGTTTATTGTACCTTACAGTCACCTTTTATGCCTTGTTATAATTAGCTCATACGTATTACAAAAGTTAAGCTCATTATTGGTGAGTTGCCTAAATATCAAGCCCACCCCTAGTTTCTCTTCTGTAGTTATCTGTTCCCACCTGCAACATTCTTTTCCCACCGAAATCTTCCTGTTATTGTGTAACAAGAACAGCCAAAGACAGCGTATTTTTGCTTTACTTCAGATAAGCTGAGAGCGATGCGCATTTTTGTCCAGCCAGCTAGACTATGTTTATGTGAACTTTTTCAGCTAGCCAGTTATCCACACTCCTCAGCTCTCCAAAAATAGCAGTAAAATCCTGTACATCTTCAGAGACTGGTTCTGAGGAGTGGGAAGAGCAAATAGGACTGACAACTGGTGCAAATCTGAGAAATAATTCCACCTCAAAACAAGAGGCAATTACTGCATTGAAAAAAAGTCTGGTGCCACACCGAGCACCGAGGAGAACGCCAGAGGTGGGCAGGTGCCTGTGAAGTGAAATCCTGTCCAACGTGGGCACTGAATTAGCAAGAAGTACAGTTCTGTAATAAGGGATATCAATGCACAATAGAGTGAAATTAAGGTCTTCCCAGGTTATCATCAATCTAAGATTTCTTAACTTCCGGTCAGTCTGACGTTTAGCATTCACCAGTCTTTATTGCACATGTGTTTAACAACGGGATGCTAGTAGAGGCAGAGATGACTGTATCAAAAGACATCTCTGCTCTGCATTTCGGGCAACGTGGATTCTCAGTGTGACACAAGTAAGTAAATGTTCTTTTCACATACCACAACGTAATGGTGACTGTGTTGTTTTGGAACAGAGAGGGGAAGGCAGATGATCTGAAGACTGCTTTCTGTGCGATTGATCCCGGTATCGACGATCAGACGCTAGATACCTACGTTGACCTGCCGGATCAAGAAGATGTGCCTGTGGAAACTGCACTCGAGAGGCTGCTTGCTGGATATGCGAGACGAGTAGGGCCCTCGCCCAGGGAGGGAAGCACGACAGGCTTTGGAGGGGAGGAAGGAGACTTCCAATAATAAGAACAAATGGACTGTTTGATCTACGGGTTTGGGTGCCAAGCCGAGAGTTGGAGTTACTGCGTTAAATACTTCTTCCTATGGCATATGGAGGTACAGCTCGTAAGAGCTGAGTGGGCGGGCTAGCTTGAGCTATCGGAAGCACTTTCATCTTAAGCAGCACAGCACTCCGAGACAATTTTACAGCCTCTGCAGAGTCATTTTAGCTCAGCAAGACCTGTGGTGGGAGGCTGCCTGATCCCCAGACAGAGGCTTCACACCCCCGGGGCGCCTAGGCACTTCAGGGTGTCAGGCGCTCTGCTTGGTGACACAAGAGCTGTGCTCCACAGCCATTGCTGGAACCTGAGAAGCCACCGTCGGGCTCCAGGCTGCAGCGTGGCTGCTTTGGCCCTTGGCCCTTACAGTCCCTTGTCTCAAAGAAAGAGGGTTTCAAAGATTCCTTTGCAAAATAAGGTGCCGGTTGCAAGCAAAAGGTGAGGTCAGCCCACACGAAGTCTGCTATCGTGTCTGTCCCCGAGGAGACTTTTGTCTTGGTGTGGCTGCTGTTGTCCAGTATGAAATCACTCAACAGACGTTCAAGTGCTGCCCCACGAGTAGATTTAACCAAACTCTGAGCTGCAAAAGTCATCCAAGCGTAGAAAAACTGAAATCAGTCCCTTGCTGCGAGGAAGGCACCACGTGCCCTTTGGTAACTTTACTCAGTCGTCCCTACTCATAGTGTCCGCTTTGCCCTGCACATAGCCCTCTCTAGGGAGGGGAGGGAGGATTCTGGAAACAAAAAAGACTGTAGGAAAACAGCTCTGCTGTGGTCATGCCTGAATTGCCGAGTAACTGGAGCAAACCTGAGAAGCAAAACCCTTTCTTTTTCTTGCGATGTAGGCATATGAAAAGTAGAAAGGGGTAAGCTGAAATCCAAAGACACCGTCCTGATAAAGCACTAGTTTTGTAAACTTGCCAAAACTGATTGCATTTGTAAAGCAGGAAGGCACCGTAGCTGGTGTGACACAGCATGTACCACCCAGAGGTACGAGGCCCTGGGGCTTTCTGCCTTAATACTCGAACCTGGTGCCAGGCACTTCCAACACAAGTCACAAAATAGCAGGAAAGGACCTCCACCAACCGGGCGGCTGCAGTACCCAATTATATTTCGCTAGATGGCAGCAGCGCTCCACCAACAGGGCCGGCTGCAGTACCCATTTATATTTCGCTAGATGGCAGCAGCGCTCCAACTATCGGGCAGCGCATGCGCAGAAACGACGTGACGCCAAAGGGGCGGGGCTTCCGGCCTCGTACGTATGGGCTACGCATACGGCACCGGAAGGTGGGTTCATTTCCGGCCCGCGCGGCGCGCTGGAGTGGCTGTGGGGGTGCGGAGCCTTCGCCGGGAACCTGGAAGAGTTTCGGGCCGGGACGTGCGGCGGCGCGCTGGGTGAGCGCTCGGGCTGAAGGGCGGCCGGGGGCCGGCGGGCAGCGGCCGAGTCGGGGGGATGTGGCGGCCCGGCGCTCGGCCGCGGCAGGGAGCGCCTGGTGCCGGCGGCGGGCGGGCTGAGGCAGGCGGGCGGCCCGGCCCGGGACCGGCGGGGCTGCCGCCGGTTCTCGTCTCCCCGGCAGGGACGGTGGTCAGCGGGCTCCTCACGGGGCTGCCCTTTTTTGGGTGGTTTTTTTTTTTTTTTTTTTTTGTCTCTCGGAGCCGCGCCGCTACCTCGGCGAGGAGCGGCGGCGGGGCGGCCCCGGTGCTCGCTCGTGGCGGCGGCGCCCGGGAGAGGGGTCGGCCCGCGCCGCCCCGCCGCCCACCCGCCGCCGCCTGCGGGCTGCCCGGGCAGCCGCCGCAGCCCTGCGCGGGGCTTTGTCTTTCCCCCAGCCGCTGGCCTGAGCCGTGGCAGCCGGCTGGGGCTGCCGGCCCCCGCGGGCCGCAGAGAGGCTGCCTCGGGGCCTGCGGTAACGCTGTCGCGGGGGGGGGGGGGTGGGCGGGTGTGTGTGGCTCAGGAGCCTCTTCCCGCCCCTGCGAGCGGGCCAGAGCAAGAAAAGGCAGCCGGCAGCGGAATCCCCAGCCGTCGCCCCCGACTGCTGCTTTCTCCGCAAGCCTTTTAACTGCCGGGGAGGGCTGGGAGGCAGCGGCAGCTCAGGTGTCTGGCTGATCTTGTGTCGTGACAGTCAGCTCCGGGGCCGGAGCAGCCGAGGGGAAGAGGCCTTTTGGTTTGCTTCCCCGCGAAACCGGGGTCTTTTGTTTTTCCTTTGTCCCTAGGTTCGTCTGGAATTGTACATTGACAAATCAAGGGGAGCGGAACCGAAGGTCAGTCGAGATGTTACTTTTCCCCGTGTGCCTTGTGCTTGTGAGTCGGACTGCTGACTACGGAGGGATAACCTTTGTACTTGCCGAGGGCCCGCGAGGCTCCGTGTGCCCGCTGCTTCCGAGTGCTGCGCTGCGGCTCGGGCAACGGCCGGGGAGGCATTGTCGGTCCCTCGTGGTTACGCAGCCAGGCCTGCTAGGCGCTTGAAGCAGCGCGTCCGGTCGGGCAGTATTATTTTTCTAGATTGTAAATGAGCCCGAGGTATAAACCCACTTACGTTTCTGTATGGCGGTGTACTTTGTCAGAGAGCTCAGATGTACTGATGGAGCTGGCACAGAGTTCCCTTGGGACTCCAGATTTGACCGTCTTGTTGAAAGGCTCCAGAGCCTGCTTTGAAAGTCGCTTGACAAAGCACAGCTTTGCCGTGATTTTTATACTGGAATTCCGACTGTAATGCCAATGCCACGTGTTAGCCTTTCTCCAGCAGCTATTAAAAGCAGAATGAGCGTTAAGAATCTGATTACCTTTTAACTAAATTCAAAACAAAGCTGCGGGGTGAAGCGACTGGAAGCGTCCTGCCAGTCTGACGTGGGTATCGCTGCCGTGCGTGTTTTCTGCCTGTCTACTGATGGCCCCTGCCTCTTGTTGTGCCCCGGTAATTCCTCTGGGGAAGGCGTTGGGCTCTGACTGCAGCGCACCCCGACTCCCTCCTGACCCCTGCGAGACGTGATCGGTGTTTGCCTTCCTCCCCTTTCACAGGGCCTCGGCTGTTGCGTGCAGAGAAGCTGTCAGCCTTGTGAGAGAGCATGCAGCCAGCAAGCGCATCGTGGTGCTTCGGTACCGAGCTGAGACCGCAGGCGTCCGTCTTTTGTTTGCGAAAAGGGATCGCGAGGAAAGGTGCTGACATTGGAGGGGGAAAGGTGGCGGGGAGAACAGGTAGGAGGCAGCTTTCAACCGGTTTTAGGCTTAACTCCTGTGTTCCTGAGCAAGGTTCTGGGCTTCGAGGGGTTTGCTTTTGGCTTTTTGCCTTCAGCGCGTCCTCCGTCACCGCTGTCGGCGCGCGCTGAGCTGCGGCTCAGGGGACTGCGGCGATACAGGCCGTGTGCGTGCCAGCCGTCCTCCAGGCTAGAGCTGTATTCTACCCTAAAAAAAGCTTTCCGTAATACTATGCTTCCGTTAGGACGCAATTTTCTCGAGTTCCCCCCACCTCAGGGTGATTTTCCCACACCCCTAACCCCAACCCCTAAGCCCACCTGCAACACCCCATTTTCTCCTAGGCTTTTAGGAGTGGCCTGAGAGGTGCTTGCAGGGTATTCCATTTTGCCTTAGACAGCTTAGGAGACCAACCACATGCCTGGAGATCTGTATCTATCCTTAGGCTCCTAGTGGGATTCACACAAAACCAGTATGTGTGGGCACGTTCTCCTAGCAGCTCGGTGTCTTTTTGCTGTTGCAGAGGTGATTTCCAGGCGGAGCTGACCAGTGGGGTTCTCTGGCTGAGGGGAAGACCAGCAGTCAGCTGGTGGATGTGCTTCTGGAAGAAATAGCAACGGGAGCTCTAAGAGAGGGAAATGGCTTCCCTGCATGGGTATGTGGAAGCTTTCTTCACTGCTTGTTTCCACTGAGATTAATTGGTAATAAATACCCATTAGGAAGGTGGGAGAATTACTTTCGTGGCCGGTGTCTTCAAGATTCACCTTCTTCTTAGTGTAAACACTGATAACTTTAAAGCCAGGGAAACTCAGGTGCACTAGAAAAGCTGAAACGGTGAGCATACTGAAGACATAGCTGAAGTAGCCACACTTTACAATGATGCCACGTGAACCACGGGACATGCAGGTATTTCTAGTGGGCTCGAGCCCCTGCTAATGCTGCGCTATATGGCCAAGCCAAAGTAACAGCTTCCTGCTGCGGAAAAGCCTCATCCTCCTCCCCTCTCCCTGCCCCGGTACTGGTGGCCGTGACCGGGAAGTGTCCAGCAGAGCAGTATTTGGGTTTTCCCGGGTTACTTCTCTGCTGACGAGATTAATGCAGACAAGCGCCAGAATGACTAAGTAGCAAGACTACATTGTAAGGAATGACTGCTTCTTGTGGCATGAGGAAGTTCATTCAACTCACAATGTCCCATTGCACCGTACCCCAGCACATGGGGGAAGCAGGCAATGATACAGGGACAAGGAAGCGTTGCAAGAATTCTTCACGTCATACTAAGCACGACTGTATCCAGAGGTTCTCTCTGGGATAGAGTAGCATTTCTTTGATCCTTCGACATCTTTTCCTCAGCCTTTCCAGAAGCTTGAGCCGTTTTCCCTGCCATTCCTGAAAGGTATTTCCAAGGAAGATCTTTCCTTTTCTGGTTTTGTTGGGCAGAACCTCTCAGAGAGTCCCATTTTTTTTCCACCCTGGAGCACTCGAGACAAGTTGCAAAGGTGCTGACAGATGTGTTTTGTAGTACTGCGAGACCCACACAAATGACCTATCCCTAATTTAATCCCTAAATCCCTAAAACAAATGTAATCCTTAATTAAATCTCTACTTTAATCCCTAAAACCTAAGTAACGTCAGTTTAATTCTTTGCATAAGGATAAGTTGTCAATGAGGTCTTCAGTGCTGTACCTGCTTGCATCAACTAGTTCTTGGATTGGCTCTTTCCTTTTCAGGAGAATGGGATTAAATTAGGGATTAAATTAGTTTTATCAGACTAGCTAGGTTTATCAGACTAACAAAGCTGGAGTGCCCACCACAAGCTCTAACACCTGAAGGCCCTCTGCAGACAATGGCAGTGCAAGCTTGTGCCTTTTCTGTGATGGGAGTTTTTCCCATATTCTTTCTCTCTATTTCCACTTTTCACGTGGAAATTCCATTTCTCGGAGAGCCGCGTTATTTTCGTGCACGTTGAGAGGCAGCTCCTGTGCAGACCGGAACACATGTTCGGTGCTAACACAGCTGTAATTTCTTTCAGGAGGAGGCGGGGAGCGCTGAAGCTTTCGTGGCCAAGCCCCGGAGCCAGGATGTCAGGGGGAAGCAGGAGTATCTGAGCCAGCTGAAGAACAAGCTGGGAGGTCTACTGTAAGTATGGAGGGAAGGGGCTGATGGGGACAGTAGCTCAGGACCGCGCGTGCAGAGGGAACCCCGCAGTGGACGCAGTGTGCGTGGCCAGCGCAGGCCTCCCTGCGCTACAGGGCTGTGCCCGTTGTAGTGAATGCCGAGACCTGGCTGAGCCCGGCTCTGCGGAACACTGCGAGCAGCAGTCCCCGACCCAAAGAACTTTGGCGTGGCAGACAGCGAGCAGAGATCAGTTGTACCACTAATCCCCTTCGGTACAGTGCTCCTCTGTCGCGACGGAGGGAAGACACAGTCAATCAATATGAGTGATCAGCAGACTTCGTTTATTGTGCCTTACAGTCACCTTTTATGCCTTGTTATAATTAGCTCATACGTATTACAAAAGTTAAGCTCATTATTGGTGAGTTGCCTAAATATCAAGCCCACCCCTAGTTTCTCTTCTGTAGTTATCTGTTCCCACCTGCAACATTCTTTTCCCACCGAAATCTTCCTGTTATTGTGTAACAAGAACAGCCAAAGGCAGCGTATTTGTGCTTTACTTCAGATAAGCTGAGAGCGATGCGCATTTTTGTCCAGCCAGCTAGACTATGTTTATGTGAACTTTTCCAGCTAGCCAGTTATCCACACTCCTCAGCTCTCCCAAAATAGCGGTAAAATCCTGTACGTCTTCAGAGACTGGTTCTGAGGAGTGGGAAGAGCAAATAGGACTGACAACGGGTGCAAATCTGAGAAATAATTCCACCTCAAAACAAGAGGCAATTACTGCATTGAAAAAAAGTCTGGTGCCACACCGAGCACCGAGGAGAACGCCAGAGGTGGGCAGGTGCCTGTGAAGTGAAATCCTGTCCAACGTGGGCGCTGGATTAGCAAGAAGTACAGTTCTGTAATAAGGGATATCAATGCACAATAGAGTGAAATTAAGGTCTTCCCAGGTTATCATCAATCTAAGATTTCTTAACTTCCGGTCAGTCTGACGTTTAGCATTCACCAGTCTTTATTGCACATGTGTTTAACAACGGGATGCTAGTAGAGGCAGAGATGACTGTATCAAAAGACATCTCTGCTCTGCATTTCGGGCAACGTGGATTCTCAGTGTGACACAAGTAAGTAAATGTTCTTTTCACATACCACAACGTAATGGTGACTGTGTTGTTTTGGAACAGAGAGGGGAAGGCAGATGATCTGAAGACTGCTTTCTGTGCGATTGATCCCGGTATCGACGATCAGACGCTAGATACCTACGTTGACCTGCCGGATCAAGAAGATGTGCCTGTGGAAACTGCACTCGAGAGGCTGCTTGCTGGATATGCGAGACGAGTAGGGCCCTCGCCCAGGGAGGGAAGCACGACAGGCTTTGGAGGGGAGGAAGGAGACTTCCAATAATAAGAACAAATGGACTGTTTGATCTACGGGTTTGGGTGCCAAGCCGAGAGTTGGAGTTACTGCGTTAAATACTTCTTCCCATGGCATATGGAGGTACAGCTCGTAAGAGCTGAGTGGGCGGGCTAGCTTGAGCTATCGGAAGCACTTTCATCTTAAGCAGCACAGCACTCCGAGACAATTTTACAGCCTCTGCAGAGTCATTTTAGCTCAGCAAGACCTGTGGTGGGAGGCTGCCTGATCCCCAGACAGAGGCTTCACACCCCCGGGGCGCCTAGGCACTTCAGGGTGTCAGGCGCTCTGCTTGGTGACACAAGAGCTGTGCTCCACAGCCATTGCTGGAACCTGAGAAGCCACCGTCGGGCTCCAGGCTGCAGCGTGGCTGCTTTGGCCCTTGGCCCTTACAGTCCCTTGTCTCAAAGAAAGAGGGTTTCAAAGATTCCTTTGCAAAATAAGGTGCCGGTTGCAAGCAAAAGGTGAGGTCAGCCCACACGAAGTCTGCTATCGTGTCTGTCCCCGAGGAGACTTTTGTCTTGGTGTGGCTGCTGTTGTCCAGTATGAAATCACTCAACAGACGTTCAAGTGCTGCCCCACGAGTAGATTTAACCAAACTCTGAGCTGCAAAAGTCATCCAAGCGTAGAAAAACTGAAATCAGTCCCTTGCTGCGAGGAAGGCACCACGTGCCCTTTGGTAACTTTACTCAGTCGTCCCTACTCATAGTGTCCGCTTTGCCCTGCACATAGCCCTCTCTAGGGAGGGGAGGGAGGATTCTGGAAACAAAAAAGACTGTAGGAAAACAGCTCTGCTGTGGTCATGCCTGAATTGCCGAGTAACTGGAGCAAACCTGAGAAGCAAAACCCTTTCTTTTTCTTGCGATGTAGGCATATGAAAAGTAGAAAGGGGTAAGCTGAAATCCAAAGACACCGTCCTGATAAAGCACTAGTTTTGTAAACTTGCCAAAACTGATTGCATTTGTAAAGCAGGAAGGCACCGTAGCTGGTGTGACACAGCATGTACCACCCAGAGGTACGAGGCCCTGGGGCTTTCTGCCTTAATACTCGAACCTGGTGCCAGGCACTTCCAACACAAGTCACAAAATAGCAGGAAAGGACCTCCACCAACCGGGCGGCTGCAGTACCCAATTATATTTCGCTAGATGGCAGCAGCGCTCCACCAACAGGGCCGGCTGCAGTACCCATTTATATTTCGCTAGATGGCAGCAGCGCTCCAACTATCGGGCAGCGCATGCGCAGAAACGACGTGACGCCAAAGGGGCGGGGCTTCCGGCCTCGTACGTATGGGCTACGCATACGGCACCGGAAGGTGGGTTCATTTCCGGCCCGCGCGGCGCGCTGGAGTGGCTGTGGGGGTGCGGAGCCTTCGCCGGGAACCTGGAAGAGTTTCGGGCCGGGACGTGCGGCGGCGCGCTGGGTGAGCGCTCGGGCTGAAGGGCGGCCGGGGGCCGGCGGGCAGCGGCCGAGTCGGGGGGATGTGGCGGCCCGGCGCTCGGCCGCGGCAGGGAGCGCCTGGTGCCGGCGGCGGGCGGGCTGAGGCAGGCGGGCGGCCCGGCCCGGGACCGGCGGGGCTGCCGCCGGTTCTCGTCTCCCCGGCAGGGACGGTGGTCAGCGGGCTCCTCACGGGGCTGCCCTTTTTTGGGTGGTTTTTTTTTTTTTTTTTTTTTGTCTCTCGGAGCCGCGCCGCTACCTCGGCGAGGAGCGGCGGCGGGGCGGCCCCGGTGCTCGCTCGTGGCGGCGGCGCCCGGGAGAGGGGTCGGCCCGCGCCGCCCCGCCGCCCACCCGCCGCCGCCTGCGGGCTGCCCGGGCAGCCGCCGCAGCCCTGCGCGGGGCTTTGTCTTTCCCCCAGCCGCTGGCCTGAGCCGTGGCAGCCGGCTGGGGCTGCCGGCCCCCGCGGGCCGCAGAGAGGCTGCCTCGGGGCCTGCGGTAACGCTGTCGCGGGGGGGGGGGGGTGGGCGGGTGTGTGTGGCTCAGGAGCCTCTTCCCGCCCCTGCGAGCGGGCCAGAGCAAGAAAAGGCAGCCGGCAGCGGAATCCCCAGCCGTCGCCCCCGACTGCTGCTTTCTCCGCAAGCCTTTTAACTGCCGGGGAGGGCTGGGAGGCAGCGGCAGCTCAGGTGTCTGGCTGATCTTGTGTCGTGACAGTCAGCTCCGGGGCCGGAGCAGCCGAGGGGAAGAGGCCTTTTGGTTTGCTTCCCCGCGAAACCGGGGTCTTTTGTTTTTCCTTTGTCCCTAGGTTCGTCTGGAATTGTACATTGACAAATCAAGGGGAGCGGAACCGAAGGTCAGTCGAGATGTTACTTTTCCCCGTGTGCCTTGTGCTTGTGAGTCGGACTGCTGACTACGGAGGGATAACCTTTGTACTTGCCGAGGGCCCGCGAGGCTCCGTGTGCCCGCTGCTTCCGAGTGCTGCGCTGCGGCTCGGGCAACGGCCGGGGAGGCATTGTCGGTCCCTCGTGGTTACGCAGCCAGGCCTGCTAGGCGCTTGAAGCAGCGCGTCCGGTCGGGCAGTATTATTTTTCTAGATTGTAAATGAGCCCGAGGTATAAACCCACTTACGTTTCTGTATGGCGGTGTACTTTGTCAGAGAGCTCAGATGTACTGATGGAGCTGGCACAGAGTTCCCTTGGGACTCCAGATTTGACCGTCTTGTTGAAAGGCTCCAGAGCCTGCTTTGAAAGTCGCTTGACAAAGCACAGCTTTGCCGTGATTTTTATACTGGAATTCCGACTGTAATGCCAATGCCACGTGTTAGCCTTTCTCCAGCAGCTATTAAAAGCAGAATGAGCGTTAAGAATCTGATTACCTTTTAACTAAATTCAAAACAAAGCTGCGGGGTGAAGCGACTGGAAGCGTCCTGCCAGTCTGACGTGGGTATCGCTGCCGTGCGTGTTTTCTGCCTGTCTACTGATGGCCCCTGCCTCTTGTTGTGCCCCGGTAATTCCTCTGGGGAAGGCGTTGGGCTCTGACTGCAGCGCACCCCGACTCCCTCCTGACCCCTGCGAGACGTGATCGGTGTTTGCCTTCCTCCCCTTTCACAGGGCCTCGGCTGTTGCGTGCAGAGAAGCTGTCAGCCTTGTGAGAGAGCATGCAGCCAGCAAGCGCATCGTGGTGCTTCGGTACCGAGCTGAGACCGCAGGCGTCCGTCTTTTGTTTGCGAAAAGGGATCGCGAGGAAAGGTGCTGACATTGGAGGGGGAAAGGTGGCGGGAGAACAGGTAGGAGGCAGCTTTCAACCGGTTTTAGGCTTAACTCCTGTGTTCCTGAGCAAGGTTCTGGGCTTCGAGGGGTTTGCTTTTGGCTTTTTGCCTTCAGCGCGTCCTCCGTCACCGCTGTCGGCGCGCGCTGAGCTGCGGCTCAGGGGACTGCGGCGATACAGGCCGTGTGCGTGCCAGCCGTCCTCCAGGCTAGAGCTGTATTCTACCCTAAAAAAAGCTTTCCGTAATACTATGCTTCCGTTAGGACGCAATTTTCTCGAGTTCCCCCCACCTCAGGGTGATTTTCCCACACCCCTAACCCCAACCCCTAAGCCCACCTGCAACACCCCATTTTCTCCTAGGCTTTTAGGAGTGGCCTGAGAGGTGCTTGCAGGGTATTCCATTTTGCCTTAGACAGCTTAGGAGACCAACCACATGCCTGGAGATCTGTATCTATCCTTAGGCTCCTAGTGGGATTCACACAAAACCAGTATGTGTGGGCACGTTCTCCTAGCAGCTCGGTGTCTTTTTGCTGTTGCAGAGGTGATTTCCAGGCGGAGCTGACCAGTGGGGTTCTCTGGCTGAGGGGAAGACCAGCAGTCAGCTGGTGGATGTGCTTCTGGAAGAAATAGCAACGGGAGCTCTAAGAGAGGGAAATGGCTTCCCTGCATGGGTATGTGGAAGCTTTCTTCACTGCTTGTTTCCACTGAGATTAATTGGTAATAAATACCCATTAGGAAGGTGGGAGAATTACTTTCGTGGCCGGTGTCTTCAAGATTCACCTTCTTCTTAGTGTAAACACTGATAACTTTAAAGCCAGGGAAACTCAGGTGCACTAGAAAAGCTGAAACGGTGAGCATACTGAAGACATAGCTGAAGTAGCCACACTTTACAATGATGCCACGTGAACCACGGGACATGCAGGTATTTCTAGTGGGCTCGAGCCCCTGCTAATGCTGCGCTATATGGCCAAGCCAAAGTAACAGCTTCCTGCTGCGGAAAAGCCTCATCCTCCTCCCCTCTCCCTGCCCCGGTACTGGTGGCCGTGACCGGGAAGTGTCCAGCAGAGCAGTATTTGGGTTTTCCCGGGTTACTTCTCTGCTGACGAGATTAATGCAGACAAGCGCCAGAATGACTAAGTAGCAAGACTACATTGTAAGGAATGACTGCTTCTTGTGGCATGAGGAAGTTCATTCAACTCACAATGTCCCATTGCACCGTACCCCAGCACATGGGGGAAGCAGGCAATGATACAGGGACAAGGAAGCGTTGCAAGAATTCTTCACGTCATACTAAGCACGACTGTATCCAGAGGTTCTCTCTGGGATAGAGTAGCATTTCTTTGATCCTTCGACATCTTTTCCTCAGCCTTTCCAGAAGCTTGAGCCGTTTTCCCTGCCATTCCTGAAAGGTATTTCCAAGGAAGATCTTTCCTTTTCTGGTTTTGTTGGGCAGAACCTCTCAGAGAGTCCCATTTTTTTTCCACCCTGGAGCACTCGAGACAAGTTGCAAAGGTGCTGACAGATGTGTTTTGTAGTACTGCGAGACCCACACAAATGACCTATCCCTAATTTAATCCCTAAATCCCTAAAACAAATGTAATCCTTAATTAAATCTCTACTTTAATCCCTAAAACCTAAGTAACGTCAGTTTAATTCTTTGCATAAGGATAAGTTGTCAATGAGGTCTTCAGTGCTGTACCTGCTTGCATCAACTAGTTCTTGGATTGGCTCTTTCCTTTTCAGGAGAATGGGATTAAATTAGGGATTAAATTAGTTTTATCAGACTAGCTAGGTTTATCAGACTAACAAAGCTGGAGTGCCCACCACAAGCTCTAACACCTGAAGGCCCTCTGCAGACAATGGCAGTGCAAGCTTGTGCCTTTTCTGTGATGGGAGTTTTTCCCATATTCTTTCTCTCTATTTCCACTTTTCACGTGGAAATTCCATTTCTCGGAGAGCCGCGTTATTTTCGTGCACGTTGAGAGGCAGCTCCTGTGCAGACCGGAACACATGTTCGGTGCTAACACAGCTGTAATTTCTTTCAGGAGGAGGCGGGGAGCGCTGAAGCTTTCGTGGCCAAGCCCCGGAGCCAGGATGTCAGGGGGAAGCAGGAGTATCTGAGCCAGCTGAAGAACAAGCTGGGAGATCTACTGTAAGTATGGAGGGAAGGGGCTGATGGGGACAGTAGCTCAGGACCGCGCGTGCAGAGGGAACCCCGCAGTGGACGCAGTGTGCGTGGCCAGCGCAGGCCTCCCTGCGCTACAGGGCTGTGCCCGTTGCAGTGAATGCCGAGACCTGGCTGAGCCCGGCTCTGCGGAACACTGCGAGCAGCAGTCCCCGACCCAAAGAACTTTGGCGTGGCAGACAGCGAGCAGAGATCAGTTGTACCACTAATCCCCTTCGGTACAGTGCTCCTCTGTCGCGACGGAGGGAAGACACAGTCAATCAATATGAGTGATCAGCAGACTTCGTTTATTGTACCTTACAGTCACCTTTTATGCCTTGTTATAATTAGCTCATACGTATTACAAAAGTTAAGCTCATTATTGGTGAGTTGCCTAAATATCAAGCCCACCCCTAGTTTCTCTTCTGTAGTTATCTGTTCCCACCTGCAACATTCTTTTCCCACCGAAATCTTCCTGTTATTGTGTAACAAGAACAGCCAAAGGCAGCGTATTTGTGCTTTACTTCAGATAAGCTGAGAGCGATGCGCATTTTTGTCCAGCCAGCTAGACTATGTTTATGTGAACTTTTCCAGCTAGCCAGTTATCCACACTCCTCAGCTCTCCAAAAATAGCGGTAAAATCCTGTACGTCTTCAGAGACTGGTTCTGAGGAGTGGGAAGAGCAAATAGGACTGACAACGGGTGCAAATCTGAGAAATAATTCCACCTCAAAACAAGAGGCAATTACTGCATTGAAAAAAAGTCTGGTGCCACACCGAGCACCGAGGAGAACGCCAGAGGTGGGCAGGTGCCTGTGAAGTGAAATCCTGTCCAACGTGGGCACTGGATTAGCAAGAAGTACAGTTCTGTAATAAGGGATATCAATGCACAATAGAGTGAAATTAAGGTCTTCCCAGGTTATCATCAATCTAAGATTTCTTAACTTCCGGTCAGTTTAACGTTTAGCATTCACCAGTCTTTATTGCACATGTGTTTAACAACGGGATGCTAGTAGAGGCAGAGGTGACTGTATCAAAAGACATCTCTGCTCTGCATTTCGGGCAACGTGGATTCTCAGTGTGACACAAGTAAGTAAATGTTCTTTTCACATACCACAACGTAATGGTGACTGTGTTGTTTTGGAACAGAGAGGGGAAGGCAGATGATCTGAAGACTGCTTTCTGTGCGATTGATCCCGGTATCGACGATCAGACGCTAGATACCTACGTTGACCTGCCGGATCAAGAAGATGTGCCTGTGGAAACTGCACTCGAGAGGCTGCTTGCTGGATATGCGAGACGAGTAGGGCCCTCGCCCAGGGAGGGAAGCACGACAGGCTTTGGAGGGGGGGAAGGAGACTTCCAATAATAAGAACAAATGGACTGTTTGATCTACGGGTTTGGGTGCCAAGCCGAGAGTTGGAGTTACTGCGTTAAATACTTCTTCCCATGGCATATGGAGGTACAGCTCGTAAGAGCTGAGTGGGCGGGCTAGCTTGAGCTATCGGAAGCGCTTTCATCTTAAGCAGCACAGCACTCCGAGACAATTTTACAGCCTCTGCAGAGTCATTTTAGCTCAGCAAGACCTGTGGTGGGAGGCTGCCTGATCCCCAGACAGAGGCTTCACACCCCCGGGGCGCCGAGGCACTTCAGGGTGTCAGGCGCTCTGCTTGGTGACACAAGAGCTGTGCTCCACAGCCATTGCTGGAACCTGAGAAGCCACCGTCGGGCTCCAGGCTGCAGCGTGGCTGCTTTGGCCCTTGGCCCTTACGGTCCCTTGTCTCAAAGAAAGAGGGTTTCAAAGATTCCTTTGCAAAATAAGGTGCCGGTTGCAAGCAAAAGGTGAGGTCAGCCCACACGAAGTCTGCTATCGTGTCTGTCCCCGAGGAGACTTTTGTCTTGGTGTGGCTGCTGTTGTCCAGTATGAAATCACTCAACAGACGTTCAAGTGCTGCCCCACGAGTAGATTTAACCAAACTCTGAGCTGCAAAAGTCATCCAAGCGTAGAAAAACTGAAATCAGTCCCTTGCTGCGAGGAAGGCACCACGTGCCCTTTGGTAACTTTACTCAGTCGTCCCTACTCATAGTGTCCGCTTTGCCCTGCACATAGCCCTCTCTAGGGAGGGGAGGGAGGATTCTGGAAACAAAAAAGACTGTAGGAAAACAGCTCTGCTGTGGTCATGCCTGAATTGCCGAGTAACTGGAGCAAACCTGAGAAGCAAAACCCTTTCTTTTTCTTGCGATGTAGGCATATGAAAAGTAGAAAGGGGTAAGCTGAAATCCAAAGACACCGTCCTGATAAAGCACTAGTTTTGTAAACTTGCCAAAACTGATTGCATTTGTAAAGCAGGAAGGCACCGTAGCTGGTGTGACACAGCATGTACCACCCAGAGGTACGAGGCCCTGGGGCTTTCTGCCTTAATACTCGAACCTGGTGCCAGGCACTTCCAACACAAGTCACAAAATAGCAGGAAAGGACCTCCACCAACCGGGCGGCTGCAGTACCCAATTATATTTCGCTAGATGGCAGCAGCGCTCCACCAACAGGGCCGGCTGCAGTACCCATTTATATTTCGCTAGATGGCAGCAGCGCTCCAACTATCGGGCAGCGCATGCGCAGAAACGACGTGACGCCAAAGGGGCGGGGCTTCCGGCCTCGTACGTATGGGCTACGCATACGGCACCGGAAGGTGGGTTCATTTCCGGCCCGCGCGGCGCGCTGGAGTGGCTGTGGGGGTGCGGAGCCTTCGCCGGGAACCTGGAAGAGTTTCGGGCCGGGACGTGCGGCGGCGCGCTGGGTGAGCGCTCGGGCTGAAGGGCGGCCGGGGGCCGGCGGGCAGCGGCCGAGTCGGGGGGATGTGGCGGCCCGGCGCTCGGCCGCGGCAGGGAGCGCCTGGTGCCGGCGGCGGGCGGGCTGAGGCAGGCGGGCGGCCCGGCCCGGGACCGGCGGTGCTGCCGCCGGTTCTCGTCTCCCCGGCAGGGACGGTGGTCAGCGGGCTCCTCACGGGGCTGCCCTTTTTTGGGTGGTTTTTTTTTTTTTTTTTTTTTTGTCTCTCGGAGCCGCGCCGCTACCTCGGCGAGGAGCGGCGGCGGGGCGGCCCCGGTGCTCGCTCGTGGCGGCGGCGCCCGGGAGAGGGGTCGGCCCGCGCCGCCCCGCCGCCCACCCGCCGCCGCCTGCGGGCTGCCCGGGCAGCCGCCGCAGCCCTGCGCGGGGCTTTGTCTTTCCCCCAGCCGCTGGCCTGAGCCGTGGCAGCCGGCTGGGGCTGCCGGCCCCCGCGGGCCGCAGAGAGGCTGCCTCGGGGCCTGCGGTAACGCTGTCGCGGGGGGGGGGGGGGTGGGGGGGGGGTGGGGGGGGTGTGTGTGGCTCAGGAGCCTCTTCCCGCCCCTGCGAGCGGGCCAGAGCAAGAAAAGGCAGCCGGCAGCGGAATCCCCAGCCGTCGCCCCCGACTGCTGCTTTCTCCGCAAGCCTTTTAACTGCCGGGGAGGGCTGGGAGGCAGCGGCAGCTCAGGTGTCTGGCTGATCTTGTGTCGTGACAGTCAGCTCCGGGGCCGGAGCAGCCGAGGGGAAGAGGCCTTTTGGTTTGCTTCCCCGCGAAACCGGGGCCTTTTGTTTTCCCTTTGTCCCTAGGTTCGTCCGGAAGCGTCCGTCGACAAGTCAAGGGGAGCGGAACCGAAGGTCGCTCGAGATGTTACTTCGCCACGCGTGCCTCGTGCTTGCGAGTCGGACTGCTGACTACGGAGGGATCCCTTTTGTAGCCGCCGAGGGCCCGCGAGGCTCCGTGTGCCCGCCGCTTCCGAGTGCTGCGCTGCGGCTCGGGCAACGGCCGGGGAGGAATTGTCGGTCCCTCGTGGTAACGCAGCCGGGCCTGCTAGGCGCTTAGAGCAGCGCGTCCGGCCGGGCAGTATTGTTTTCCGAGGCTGTAAAGGAGCCCGAGGTATAAACCCGCTTGACGTTTCCGTACGGCGGTGCGCTTTGTCGGAGAGCTGGGCCCTACTGACGGAGCTGGCACAGGGTTCCCGCGGGACTCCGGCTTTGCCCGTCTCGTGGAAAGGCTCCAGAGCCTGCTTGGGAAGCCGCTTGACAAGGCACGGCTTTGCCGTGATTTTTACGCCGGAATTCCGACGGTAACGCCAATGCCACGTGTTAGCCTTTCTCCAGCAGCTCCTCAAAGCAGAGTGAGCCTTAAGAATCGGATTGCCTTTTAACGAAATTCGAAACAAAGCGGCGGGGTGAAGCGGCTGGAAGCGTCCTGCCAGTCTGCCGTGGGTATCGCTGCCGTGCGTGTTACCTGCCTGTCTGCCGATCGCTCCTGCCTCTTGTGGTGGCCCGGTAATTCCTCTGGGGAAGGCGTTGGGCTCTGACCGCAGCGCACCCCGACTCCCTCCTGACCCCGGCGAGACGTGATCGGTGTTTGCCTTCCTCCCCTTTCACAGGGCCTCGGCTGTTGCGTGCAGAGAAGCTGTCAGCCTTGTGAGAGAGCACGCCGCCGGCAAGCGCATCGTGGTGCTTCGGTACCGAGCTGAGGCCGCAGGCGTCCGTCTTTTGTTTGCGAAAAGGGATCGCGAGGAAAGGTGCTGGCCTCGGAGGGGGAGAGGGTGGCGGGGGGAACAGGTAGGAGGCAGCTCTTTCAGCCGGTTTTAGGCTTAACTCCCGGGTGCCTGAGCACGGTTCTGGGCTTCGGGGGGTTGGCTTTCGGCTTTTCGCCTTCAGCGCGTCCTCCGTCACCGCTGTCGGCGCGCGCTGAGCTGCGGCTCAGGGGACTGCGGCGATACAGGCCGTGTGCGTGCCAGCCGTCCTCGAGGCTAGAGCTGTATTCTGCTTGTTACCCTGATGAAAGCGTTTCTTTTTTTCTAGGGGGCGTTCCCACAAGGCAGTGGTGTGGAGCCGAAGGGGACTGCGACGGAACGGTGACGGAGCCGTTTGGACCGAGTCTTGAAGATAGATCGCTCGGGTTTTTGTCCGAGGAAACTTCGTCTCGAGACGGTCCTATCGCTCGCTGGCAACGTGGTAGGAAACTGCTTTGTTGATCTTGACGGCGCAGTGTGTTGGGAGTATTAAGATTCCTCGAGAGATCAGAAGCGAGTAGGTTGTTTCTCTAAGGGAAAGGGGAATAGGCCTGTATCGTTAAAGGAAAGACTCAGAGTGGGTTTTGTTTCTCTCAAGTACAAAGCGCCCCATCTCAAGGGATTGCAAAGTCTGAAACGATGGTTCAAAAGCAGACTTGTGCTGTTTGCAAAGCGTCTGTTGCACTGCTCAAAGACAAAAGACGCTCACCCGAGAAAGTTTTTGGAAACCGATGTCCGAGAGGCACGGGGAAAGAGCTGCAGAGGTTTACGTATCGTCTGTCGAATTCTGTTCTCTTTCGTGCCCTTCCATTTTACGATAAAAACTTTCGTGACCCCTTTTCCCGTTCAGGCACTGTTGCTAGTGTTTTTATAAGGGGGAAAAAAAAGCGTAAGCCTGGTCTCTCGAGTGATTTCTTTTTTTTTTTTTTTTCTTTTTTCTCTCGGAGCCGCGCCGCTACCTCGGCGAGGAGCGGCGGCGGGGCGGCCCCGGTGCTCGCTCGTGGCGGCGGCGCCCGGGAGAGGGGTCGGCCCGCGCCGCCCCGCCGCCCACCCGCCGCCGCCTGCGGGCTGCCCGGGCAGCCGCCGCAGCCCTGCGCGGGGCTTTGTCTTTCCCCCAGCCGCTGGCCTGAGCCGTGACAGCCGGCTGGGGCTGCCGGCCCCCGCGGGCCGCAGAGAGGCTGCCTCGGGGCCTGCGGTAACGCTGTCGCGGGGGGGGGGGGGGGGTGGGGGGGGGTGGGGGGGGTGTGTGTGGCTCAGGAGCCTCTTCCCGCCCCTGCGAGCGGGCCAGAGCAAGAAAAGGCAGCCGGCAGCGGAATCCCCAGCCGTCGCCCCCGACTGCTGCTTTCTCCGCAAGCCTTTTAACTGCCGGGGAGGGCTGGGAGGCAGCGGCAGCTCAGGTGTCTGGCTGATCTTGTGTCGTGACAGTCAGCTCCGGGGCCGGAGCAGCCGAGGGGAAGAGGCCTTTTGGTTTGCTTCCCCGCGAAACCGGGGCCTTTTGTTTTCCCTTTGTCCCTAGGTTCGTCCGGAAGCGTCCGTCGACAAGTCAAGGGGAGCGGAACCGAAGGTCGCTCGAGATGTTACTTCGCCACGCGTGCCTCGTGCTTGCGAGTCGGACTGCTGACTACGGAGGGATCCCTTTTGTAGCCGCCGAGGGCCCGCGAGGCTCCGTGTGCCCGCCGCTTCCGAGTGCTGCGCTGCGGCTCGGGCAACGGCCGGGGAGGAATTGTCGGTCCCTCGTGGTAACGCAGCCGGGCCTGCTAGGCGCTTAGAGCAGCGCGTCCGGCCGGGCAGTATTGTTTTCCGAGGCTGTAAAGGAGCCCGAGGTATAAACCCGCTTGACGTTTCCGTACGGCGGTGCGCTTTGTCGGAGAGCTGGGCCCTACTGACGGAGCTGGCACAGGGTTCCCGCGGGACTCCGGCTTTGCCCGTCTCGTGGAAAGGCTCCAGAGCCTGCTTGGGAAGCCGCTTGACAAGGCACGGCTTTGCCGTGATTTTTACGCCGGAATTCCGACGGTAACGCCAATGCCACGTGTTAGCCTTTCTCCAGCAGCTCCTCAAAGCAGAGTGAGCCTTAAGAATCGGATTGCCTTTTAACGAAATTCGAAACAAAGCGGCGGGGTGAAGCGGCTGGAAGCGTCCTGCCAGTCTGCCGTGGGTATCGCTGCCGTGCGTGTTACCTGCCTGTCTGCCGATCGCTCCTGCCTCTTGTGGTGCCCCGGTAATTCCTCTGGGGAAGGCGTTGGGCTCTGACCGCAGCGCACCCCGACTCCCTCCTGACCCCGGCGAGACGTGATCGGTGTTTGCCTTCCTCCCCTTTCACAGGGCCTCGGCTGTTGCGTGCAGAGAAGCTGTCAGCCTTGTGAGAGAGCACGCCGCCGGCAAGCGCATCGTGGTGCTTCGGTACCGAGCTGAGGCCGCAGGCGTCCGTCTTTTGTTTGCGAAAAGGGATCGCGAGGAAAGGTGCTGGCCTCGGAGGGGGAGAGGTGGCGGGGGGAACAGGTAGGAGGCAGCTCTTTCAACCCGTTTTAGGCTTAACTCCTGGGTGCCTGAGCACGGTTCTGGGCTTCGGGGGGTTGGCTTTCGGCTTTTCGCCTTCAGCGCGTCCTCCGTCACCGCTGTCGGCGCGCGCTGAGCTGCGGCTCAGGGGACTGCGGCGATACAGGCCGTGTGCGTGCCAGCCGTCCTCGAGGCTAGAGCTGTATTCTGCTTGTTACCCTGATGAAAGCGTTTCTTTTTTTCTAGGGGGCGTTCCCACAAGGCAGTGGTGTGGAGCCGAAGGGGACTGCGACGGAACGGTGACGGAGCCGTTTGGACCGAGTCTTGAAGATAGATCGCTCTGTTTTTTGTCCGAGGAAACTTCGTCTCGAGACGGTCCTATCGCTCGCTGGCAACGTGGTAGGAAACTGCTTTGTTGATCTTGACGGCGCAGTGTGTTGGGAGTATTAAGATTCCTCGAGAGATCAGAAGCGAGTAGGTTGTTTCTCTAAGGGAAAGGGGAATAGGCCTGTATCGTTAAAGGAAAGACTCAGAGTGGGTTTTGTTTCTCTCAAGTACAAAGCGCCCCATCTCAAGGGATTGCAAAGTCTGAAACGATGGTTCAAAAGCAGACTTGTGCTGTTTGCAAAGCGTCTGTTGCACTGCTCAAAGACAAAAGACGCTCACCCGAGAAAGTTTTTGGAAACCGATGTCCGAGAGGCACGGGGAAAGAGCTGCAGAGGTTTACGTATCGTCTGTCGAATTCTGTTCTCTTTCGTGCCCTTCCATTTTACGATAAAAACTTTCGTGACCCCTTTTCCCGTTCAGGCACTGTTGCTAGTGTTTTTATAAGGGGGGAAAAAAAAGCGTAAGCCTGGTCTCTCGAGTGATTTTTTTTTTTTTTTTTTTTTTTTTTTTTCTTTTTCGCTAGACTAGTGGAATCGAGAATGTTCGCTGCCAGAACTTCATCCACCGAGATGGGAAGCCAGGCAACTTCCTAACGGGCCGTGGGCAGAGTTCCCCTCTTGATGCCGTGCCTATATAATAAACTGTGCAGTCCGTTAGCTAGACGGGCTGCAGTACCCAATTTTTTTCGCCAGGCGGCAGCACCGCGCCCCCCCCCCCCCGGCGGAGTAAGGGCAGCGCATGCGCAGACGCGGCTTGACGCCGAAGGGGGCGTGGCTTCCGGGCACGTCGCGGGCCGATGACGCAATCCGGCTTCGGCGCATGCGCAGAAGGGGTTTCTGGCAAACTAAGGGCAGCGCATGCGCAGACGCGGCTTGACGCCGAAGGGGGCGGGGCTTCCGGCTTCGTCGCAGCCCGATGACGCAACACGCCTCGGCGCATGCGCAGAAGGGCTTTCTGGCAAACTAAGGGCAGCGCATGCGCAGACGCGGCTTGACGCCGAAGGGGCGGGGCTTCCGGCCTCGGGCGTACGGGCAGATGACGCAATCCCGCTTTGGCGCATGCGCAGAAGCCTTTCTGGCCGACCGAGGGCGGCGCATGCGCAGAAGCGGCTTTGACCCCCCCCCCCCCCCTAGGGGCGGGGCTTCCGGCCTCGTGCGTAGGGGCAGATGGCGCATCCGGCCCGGGAAAGGCGGGTTCACTCCCGGCCCGCGCGGCGCGCTGGAGCGGCCGTGGAGGTACGGAGCCTTCGCCGGGAGCCCGGAAGACTTTCGGGCCGGGACGTGCGGCGGCGCGCTCGGGCTGAAGGGCGGCCGGGGGCCGGCGGGCAGCGGCCCGGTCGGGGGGGGGGATGTGGCGGCCCGGCGCTCGGCCGCGGCAGGGAGCGCCTGGTGCCGGCGGCGGGCGGGCTGAGGCAGGCGGGCGGCCCGGCCCGGGACCGGCGGGGCTGCCGCCGGTTCTCGTCTCCCCGGCAGGGACGGTGGTCAGCGGGCTCCTCACGGGGCTGCCCTTTTCTGGGTGGGTGGTTTTTTGTTTGTTTGGGGTTTTTTGTTTGTTTTTTTTTTTTTTTTTTCTCTCGGAGCCGCGCCGCTACCTCGGCGAGGAGCGGCGGCGGGGCGGCCCCGGTGCTCGCTCGTGGCGGCGGCGCCCGGGAGAGGGGTCGGCCCGCGCCGCCCCGCCGCCCACCCGCCGCCGCCTGCGGGCTGCCCGGGCAGCCGCCGCAGCCCTGCGCGGGGCTTTGTCTTTCCCCCAGCCGCTGGCCTGAGCCGTGGCAGCCGGCTGGGGCTGCCGGCCCCCGCGGGCCGCAGAGAGGCTGCCTCGGGGCCTGCGGTAACGCTGTCGCGGGGGGGGGGGGGGTGGGGGGGGGGTGGGGGGTGTGTGTGTGGCTCAGGAGCCTCTTCCCGCCCCTGCGAGCGGGCCAGAGCAAGAAAAGGCAGCCGGCAGCGGAATCCCCAGCCGTCGCCCCCGACTGCTGCTTTCTCCGCAAGCCTTTTAACTGCCGGGGAGGGCTGGGAGGCAGCGGCAGCTCAGGTGTCTGGCTGATCTTGTGTCGTGACAGTCAGCTCCGGGGCCGGAGCAGCCGAGGGGAAGAGGCCTTTTGGTTTGCTTCCCCGCGAAACCGGGGCCTTTTGTTTTCCCTTTGTCCCTAGGTTCGTCCGGAAGCGTCCGTCGACAAGTCAAGGGGAGCGGAACCGAAGGTCGCTCGAGATGTTACTTCGCCACGCGTGCCTCGTGCTTGCGAGTCGGACTGCTGACTACGGAGGGATCCCTTTTGTAGCCGCCGAGGGCCCGCGAGGCTCCGTGTGCCCGCCGCTGCCGAGTGCTGCGCTGCGGCTCGGGCAACGGCCGGGGAGGAATTGTCGGTCCCTCGTGGTAACGCAGCCGGGCCTGCTAGGCGCTTAGAGCAGCGCGTCCGGCCGGGCAGTATTGTTTTCCGAGGCTGTAAAGGAGCCCGAGGTATAAACCCGCTTGACGTTTCCGTACGGCGGTGCGCTTTGTCGGAGAGCTGGGCCCTACTGACGGAGCTGGCACAGGGTTCCCGCGGGACTCCGGCTTTGCCCGTCTCGTGGAAAGGCTCCAGAGCCTGCTTGGGAAGCCGCTTGACAAGGCACGGCTTTGCCGTGATTTTTACGCCGGAATTCCGACGGTAACGCCAATGCCACGTGTTAGCCTTTCTCCAGCAGCTCCTCAAAGCAGAGTGAGCCTTAAGAATCGGATTGCCTTTTAACGAAATTCGAAACAAAGCGGCGGGGTGAAGCGGCTGGAAGCGTCCTGCCAGTCTGCCGTGGGTATCGCTGCCGTGCGTGTTACCTGCCTGTCTGCCGATCGCTCCTGCCTCTTGTGGTGCCCCGGTAATTCCTCTGGGGAAGGCGTTGGGCTCTGACCGCAGCGCACCCCGACTCCCTCCTGACCCCGGCGAGACGTGATCGGTGTTTGCCTTCCTCCCCTTTCACAGGGCCTCGGCTGTTGCGTGCAGAGAAGCTGTCAGCCTTGTGAGAGAGCACGCCGCCGGCAAGCGCATCGTGGTGCTTCGGTACCGAGCTGAGGCCGCAGGCGTCCGTCTTTTGTTTGCGAAAAGGGATCGCGAGGAAAGGTGCTGGCCTCGGAGGGGGAGAGGTGGCGGGGGAACAGGTAGGAGGCAGCTCTTTCAGCCGGTTTTAGGCTTAACTCCTGGGTGCCTGAGCACGGTTCTGGGCTTCGGGGGGGTTGGCTTTCGGCTTTTCGCCTTCAGCGCGTCCTCCGTCACCGCTGTCGGCGCGCGCTGAGCTGCGGCTCAGGGGACTGCGGCGATACAGGCCGTGTGCGTGCCAGCCGTCCTCGAGGCTAGAGCTGTATTCTGCTTGTTACCCTGATGAAAGCGTTTCTTTTTTTCTAGGGGGCGTTCCCACAAGGCAGTGGTGTGGAGCCGAAGGGGACTGCGACGGAACGGTGACGGAGCCGTTTGGACCGAGTCTTGAAGATAGATCGCTCGGGTTTTTGTCCGAGGAAACTTCGTCTCGAGACGGTCCTATCGCTCGCTGGCAACGTGGTAGGAAACTGCTTTGTTGATCTTGACGGCGCAGTGTGTTGGGAGTATTAAGATTCCTCGAGAGATCAGAAGCGAGTAGGTTGTTTCTCTAAGGGAAAGGGGAATAGGCCTGTATCGTTAAAGGAAAGACTCAGAGTGGGTTTTGTTTCTCTCAAGTACAAAGCGCCCCATCTCAAGGGATTGCAAAGTCTGAAACGATGGTTCAAAAGCAGACTTGTGCTGTTTGCAAAGCGTCTGTTGCACTGCTCAAAGACAAAAGACGCTCACCCGAGAAAGTTTTTGGAAACCGATGTCCGATAGGCACGGGGAAAGAGCTGCAGAGGTTTACGTATCGTCTGTCGAATTCTGTTCTCTTTCGTGCCCTTCCATTTTACGATAAAAACTTTCGTGACCCCTTTTCCCGTTCAGGCACTGTTGCTAGTGTTTTTATAAGGGGGGAAAAAAAAGCGTAAGCCTGGTCTCTCGAGTGATTTTTTTTTTTTTTTTTTTTTTTTTTTTTCTTTTTCGCTAGACTAGTGGAATCGAGAATGTTCGCTGCCAGAACTTCATCCACCGAGATGGGAAGCCAGGCAACTTCCTAACGGGCCGTGGGCAGAGTTCCCCTCTTGATGCCGTGCCTATATAATAAACTGTGCAGTCCGTTAGCTAGACGGGCTGCAGTACCCAATTTTTTTCGCCAGGCGGCAGCACCGCGCCCCCCCCCCCCCGGCGGAGTAAGGGCAGCGCATGCGCAGACGCGGCTTGACGCCGAAGGGGGCGTGGCTTCCGGGCACGTCGCGGGCCGATGACGCAATCCGGCTTCGGCGCATGCGCAGAAGGGGTTTCTGGCAAACTAAGGGCAGCGCATGCGCAGACGCGGCTTGACGCCGAAGGGGGCGGGGCTTCCGGCTTCGTCGCAGCCCGATGACGCAACACGCCTCGGCGCATGCGCAGAAGGGCTTTCTGGCAAACTAAGGGCAGCGCATGCGCAGACGCGGCTTGACGCCGAAGGGGCGGGGCTTCCGGCCTCGGGCGTACGGGCAGATGACGCAATCCCGCTTTGGCGCATGCGCAGAAGCCTTTCTGGCCGACCGAGGGCGGCGCATGCGCAGAAGCGGCTTTGACCCCCCCCCCCCCTAGGGGCGGGGCTTCCGGCCTCGTGCGTAGGGGCAGATGGCGCATCCGGCCCGGGCAAGGCGGGTTCACTCCCGGCCCGCGCGGCGCGCTGGAGCGGCCGTGGAGGTACGGAGCCTTCGCCGGGAGCCCGGAAGACTTTCGGGCCGGGACGTGCGGCGGCGCGCTCGGGCTGAAGGGCGGCCGGGGGCCGGCGGGCAGCGGCCCGGTCGGGGGGGGGATGTGGCGGCCCGGCGCTCGGCCGCGGCAGGGAGCGCCTGGTGCCGGCGGCGGGCGGGCTGAGGCAGGCGGGCGGCCCGGCCCGGGACCGGCGGGGCTGCCGCCGGTTCTCGTCTCCCCGGCAGGGACGGTGGTCAGCGGGCTCCTCACGGGGCTGCCCTTTTCTGGGTGGGTGGTTTTTTGTTTGTTTGGGGTTTTTTGTTTGTTTTTTTTTTTTTTTTTCTCTCGGAGCCGCGCCGCTACCTCGGCGAGGAGCGGCGGCGGGGCGGCCCCGGTGCTCGCTCGTGGCGGCGGCGCCCGGGAGAGGGGTCGGCCCGCGCCGCCCCGCCGCCCACCCGCCGCCGCCTGCGGGCTGCCCGGGCAGCCGCCGCAGCCCTGCGCGGGGCTTTGTCTTTCCCCCAGCCGCTGGCCTGAGCCGTGGCAGCCGGCTGGGGCTGCCGGCCCCCGCGGGCCGCAGAGAGGCTGCCTCGGGGCCTGCGGTAACGCTGTCGCGGGGGGGGGGGGGGTGGGGGGGGGGTGGGGGGGGGTGTGTGTGGCTCAGGAGCCTCTTCCCGCCCCTGCGAGCGGGCCAGAGCAAGAAAAGGCAGCCGGCAGCGGAATCCCCAGCCGTCGCCCCCGACTGCTGCTTTCTCCGCAAGCCTTTTAACTGCCGGGGAGGGCTGGGAGGCAGCGGCAGCTCAGGTGTCTGGCTGATCTTGTGTCGTGACAGTCAGCTCCGGGGCCGGAGCAGCCGAGGGGAAGAGGCCTTTTGGTTTGCTTCCCCGCGAAACCGGGGCCTTTTGTTTTCCCTTTGTCCCTAGGTTCGTCCGGAAGCGTCCGTCGACAAGTCAAGGGGAGCGGAACCGAAGGTCGCTCGAGATGTTACTTCGCCACGCGTGCCTCGTGCTTGCGAGTCGGACTGCTGACTACGGAGGGATCCCTTTTGTAGCCGCCGAGGGCCCGCGAGGCTCCGTGTGCCCGCCGCTGCCGAGTGCTGCGCTGCGGCTCGGGCAACGGCCGGGGAGGAATTGTCGGTCCCTCGTGGTAACGCAGCCGGGCCTGCTAGGCGCTTAGAGCAGCGCGTCCGGCCGGGCAGTATTGTTTTCCGAGGCTGTAAAGGAGCCCGAGGTATAAACCCGCTTGACGTTTCCGTACGGCGGTGCGCTTTGTCGGAGAGCTGGGCCCTACTGACGGAGCTGGCACAGGGTTCCCGCGGGACTCCGGCTTTGCCCGTCTCGTGGAAAGGCTCCAGAGCCTGCTTGGGAAGCCGCTTGACAAGGCACGGCTTTGCCGTGATTTTTACGCCGGAATTCCGACGGTAACGCCAATGCCACGTGTTAGCCTTTCTCCAGCAGCTCCTCAAAGCAGAGTGAGCCTTAAGAATCGGATTGCCTTTTAACGAAATTCGAAACAAAGCGGCGGGGTGAAGCGGCTGGAAGCGTCCTGCCAGTCTGCCGTGGGTATCGCTGCCGTGCGTGTTACCTGCCTGTCTGCCGATCGCTCCTGCCTCTTGTGGTGCCCCGGTAATTCCTCTGGGGAAGGCGTTGGGCTCTGACCGCAGCGCACCCCGACTCCCTCCTGACCCCGGCGAGACGTGATGGGTGTTTGCCTTCCTCCCCTTTCACAGGGCCTCGGCTGTTGCGTGCAGAGAAGCTGTCAGCCTTGTGAGAGAGCACGCCGCCGGCAAGCGCATCGTGGTGCTTCGGTACCGAGCTGAGGCCGCAGGCGTCCGTCTTTTGTTTGCGAAAAGGGATCGCGAGGAAAGGTGCTGGCCTCGGAGGGGGAGAGGTGGCGGGGGAACAGGTAGGAGGCAGCTCTTTCAGCCGGTTTTAGGCTTAACTCCTGGGTGCCTGAGCACGGTTCTGGGCTTCGGGGGGGTTGGCTTTCGGCTTTTCGCCTTCAGCGCGTCCTCCGTCACCGCTGTCGGCGCGCGCTGAGCTGCGGCTCAGGGGACTGCGGCGATACAGGCCGTGTGCGTGCCAGCCGTCCTCGAGGCTAGAGCTGTATTCTGCTTGTTACCCTGATGAAAGCGTTTCTTTTTTTCTAGGGGGCGTTCCCACAAGGCAGTGGTGTGGAGCCGAAGGGGACTGCGACGGAACGGTGACGGAGCCGTTTGGACCGAGTCTTGAAGATAGATCGCTCGGGTTTTTGTCCGAGGAAACTTCGTCTCGAGACGGTCCTATCGCTCGCTGGCAACGTGGTAGGAAACTGCTTTGTTGATCTTGACGGCGCAGTGTGTTGGGAGTATTAAGATTCCTCGAGAGATCAGAAGCGAGTAGGTTGTTTCTCTAAGGGAAAGGGGAATAGGCCTGTATCGTTAAAGGAAAGACTCAGAGTGGGTTTTGTTTCTCTCAAGTACAAAGCGCCCCATCTCAAGGGATTGCAAAGTCTGAAACGATGGTTCAAAAGCAGACTTGTGCTGTTTGCAAAGCGTCTGTTGCACTGCTCAAAGACAAAAGACGCTCACCCGAGAAAGTTTTTGGAAACCGATGTCCGATAGGCACGGGGAAAGAGCTGCAGAGGTTTACGTATCGTCTGTCGAATTCTGTTCTCTTTCGTGCCCTTCCATTTTACGATAAAAACTTTCGTGACCCCTTTTCCCGTTCAGGCACTGTTGCTAGTGTTTTTATAAGGGGGGAAAAAAAAGCGTAAGCCTGGTCTCTCGAGTGATTTTTTTTTTTTTTTTTTTTTTTTTTCTTTTTCGCTAGACTAGTGGAATCGAGAATGTTCGCTGCCAGAACTTCATCCACCGAGATGGGAAGCCAGGCACCTTCCTAACGGGCCGTGGGCAGAGTTCCCCTCTTGATGCCGTGCCTATATAATAAAGTGTGCAGTCCGTTAGCTAGACGGGCTGCAGTACCCAATTTTTTTCGCCAGGCGGCAGCACCGCGCCCCCCCCCGGCGGAGTAAGGGCAGCGCATGCGCAGACGCGGCTTGACGCCGAAGGGGGCGTGGCTTCCGGGCACGTCGCGGGCTGATGACGCAATCCGGCTTCGGCGCATGCGCAGAAGGGGTTTCTGGCAAACTAAGGGCAGCGCATGCGCAGACGCGGCTTGACGCCAAAGGGGGCGGGGCTTCCGGCCTCGTCGCAGCCCGATGACGTAACACGCCTCGACGCATGCGCAGAAGGGCTTTCTGGCAAACTAAGGGCAGCGCATGCGCAGACGCGGCTTGACGCCGAAGGGGGCGGGGCTTCCGGCCTCGGGCGTACGGGCAGATGACGCAATCCCGCTTTGGCGCATGCGCAGAAGCCTTTCTGGCCGACCGAGGGCGGCGCATGCGCAGAAGCGGCTTTGACCCCCCCCCCAGGGGCGGGGCTTCCGGCCTCGTGCGTAGGGGCAGATGGCGCATCCGGCCCGGGAAAGGCGGGTTCACTCCCGGCCCGCGCGGCGCGCTGGAGCGGCCGTGGAGGTACGGAGCCTTCGCCGGGAGCCCGGAAGACTTTCGGGCCGGGACGTGCGGCGGCGCGCTCGGGCTGAAGGGCGGCCGGGGGCCGGCGGGCAGCGGCCCGGTCGGGGGGGGGATGTGGCGGCCCGGCGCTCGGCCGCGGCAGGGAGCGCCTGGTGCCGGCGGCGGGCGGGCTGAGGCAGGCGGGCGGCCCGGCCCGGGACCGGCGGGGCTGCCGCCGGTTCTCGTCTCCCCGGCAGGGACGGTGGTCAGCGGGCTCCTCACGGGGCTGCCCTTTTCTGGGTGGGTGGTTTTTTGTTTGTTTGGGTTTTTTTGTTTGGTTTTTTTTTTTTTTTCTCTCGGAGCCGCGCCGCTACCTCGGCGAGGAGCGGCGGCGGGGCGGCCCCGGTGCTCGCTCGTGGCGGCGGCGCCCGGGAGAGGGGTCGGCCCGCGCCGCCCCGCCGCCCACCCGCCGCCGCCTGCGGGCTGCCCGGGCAGCCGCCGCAGCCCTGCGCGGGGCTTTGTCTTTCCCCCAGCCGCTGGCCTGAGCCGTGGCAGCCGGCTGGGGCTGCCGGCCCCCGCGGGCCGCAGAGAGGCTGCCTCGGGGCCTGCGGTAACGCTGTCGCGGGGGGGGGGGGTGGGGGGGGGGGGTGGGGGGCGGGCGGGTGTGTGTGGCTCAGGAGCCTCTTCCCGCCCCTGCGAGCGGGCCAGAGCAAGAAAAGGCAGCCGGCAGCGGAATCCCCAGCCGTCGCCCCCGACTGCTGCTTTCTCCGCAAGCCTTTTAACTGCCGGGGAGGGCTGGGAGGCAGCGGCAGCTGAGGTGTCTGGCTGATCTTGTGTCGTGACAGTCAGCTCCGGGGCCGGAGCAGCCGAGGGGAAGAGGCCTTTTGGTTTGCTTCCCCGCGAAACCGGGGCCTTTTGTTTTCCCTTTGTCCCTAGGTTCGTCCGGAAGCGTCCGTCGACAAGTCAAGGGGAGCGGAACCGAAGGTCGCTCGAGATGTTACTTCGCCACGCGTGCCTCGTGCTTGCGAGTCGGACTGCTGACTACGGAGGGATCCCTTTTGTAGCCGCCGAGGGCCCGCGAGGCTCCGTGTGCCCGCCGCTGCCGAGTGCTGCGCTGCGGCTCGGGCAACGGCCGGGGAGGAATTGTCGGTCCCTCGTGGTAACGCAGCCGGGCCTGCTAGGCGCTTAGAGCCGCGCGTCCGGCCGGGCAGTATTGTTTTCCGAGGCTGTAAAGGAGCCCGAGGTATAAACCCGCTTGACGTTTCCGTACGGCGGTGCGCTTTGTCGGAGAGCTGGGCCCTACTGACGGAGCTGGCACAGGGTTCCCGCGGGACTCCGGCTTTGCCCGTCTCGTGGAAAGGCTCCAGAGCCTGCTTGGGAAGCCGCTTGACAAGGCACGGCTTTGCCGTGATTTTTACGCCGGAATTCCGACGGTAACGCCAATGCCACGTGTTAGCCTTTCTCCAGCAGCTCCTCAAAGCAGAGTGAGCCTTAAGAATCGGATTGCCTTTTAACGAAATTCGAAACAAAGCGGCGGGGTGAAGCGGCTGGAAGCGTCCTGCCAGTCTGCCGTGGGTATCGCTGCCGTGCGTGTTACCTGCCTGTCTGCCGATCGCTCCTGCCTCTTGTGGTGCCCCGGTAATTCCTCTGGGGAAGGCGTTGGGCTCTGACCGCAGCGCACCCCGACTCCCTCCTGACCCCGGCGAGACGTGATGGGTGTTTGCCTTCCTCCCCTTTCACAGGGCCTCGGCTGTTGCGTGCAGAGAAGCTGTCAGCCTTGTGAGAGAGCACGCCGCCGGCAAGCGCATCGTGGTGCTTCGGTACCGAGCTGAGGCCGCAGGCGTCCGTCTTTTGTTTGCGAAAAGGGATCGCGAGGAAAGGTGCTGGCCTCGGAGGGGGAGAGGTGGCGGGGGAACAGGTAGGAGGCAGCTCTTTCAGCCGGTTTTAGGCTTAACTCCTGGGTGCCTGAGCACGGTTCTGGGCTTCGGGGGGGTTGGCTTTCGGCTTTTCGCCTTCAGCGCGTCCTCCGTCACCGCTGTCGGCGCGCGCTGAGCTGCGGCTCAGGGGACTGCGGCGATACAGGCCGTGTGCGTGCCAGCCGTCCTCGAGGCTAGAGCTGTATTCTGCTTGTTACCCTGATGAAAGCGTTTCTTTTTTTCTAGGGGGCGTTCCCACAAGGCAGTGGTGTGGAGCCGAAGGGGACTGCGACGGAACGGTGACGGAGCCGTTTGGACCGAGTCTTGAAGATAGATCGCTCGGGTTTTTGTCCGAGGAAACTTCGTCTCGAGACGGTCCTATCGCTCGCTGGCAACGTGGTAGGAAACTGCTTTGTTGATCTTGACGGCGCAGTGTGTTGGGAGTATTAAGATTCCTCGAGAGATCAGAAGCGAGTAGGTTGTTTCTCTAAGGGAAAGGGGAATAGGCCTGTATCGTTAAAGGAAAGACTCAGAGTGGGTTTTGTTTCTCTCAAGTACAAAGCGCCCCATCTCAAGGGATTGCAAAGTCTGAAACGATGGTTCAAAAGCAGACTTGTGCTGTTTGCAAAGCGTCTGTTGCACTGCTCAAAGACAAAAGACGCTCACCCGAGAAAGTTTTTGGAAACCGATGTCCGATAGGCACGGGGAAAGAGCTGCAGAGGTTTACGTATCGTCTGTCGAATTCTGTTCTCTTTCGTGCCCTTCCATTTTACGATAAAAACTTTCGTGACCCCTTTTCCCGTTCAGGCACTGTTGCTAGTGTTTTTATAAGGGGGGAAAAAAAAGCGTAAGCCTGGTCTCTCGAGTGATTTTTTTTTTTTTTTTTTTTTTTTTTCTTTTTCGCTAGACTAGTGGAATCGAGAATGTTCGCTGCCAGAACTTCATCCACCGAGATGGGAAGCCAGGCACCTTCCTAACGGGCCGTGGGCAGAGTTCCCCTCTTGATGCCGTGCCTATATAATAAAGTGTGCAGTCCGTTAGCTAGACGGGCTGCAGTACCCAATTTTTTTCGCCAGGCGGCAGCACCGCGCCCCCCCCCGGCGGAGTAAGGGCAGCGCATGCGCAGACGCGGCTTGACGCCGAAGGGGGCGTGGCTTCCGGGCACGTCGCGGGCTGATGACGCAATCCGGCTTCGGCGCATGCGCAGAAGGGGTTTCTGGCAAACTAAGGGCAGCGCATGCGCAGACGCGGCTTGACGCCAAAGGGGGCGGGGCTTCCGGCCTCGTCGCAGCCCGATGACGTAACACGCCTCGACGCATGCGCAGAAGGGCTTTCTGGCAAACTAAGGGCAGCGCATGCGCAGACGCGGCTTGACGCCGAAGGGGGCGGGGCTTCCGGCCTCGGGCGTACGGGCAGATGACGCAATCCCGCTTTGGCGCATGCGCAGAAGCCTTTCTGGCCGACCGAGGGCGGCGCATGCGCAGAAGCGGCTTTGACCCCCCCCCCAGGGGCGGGGCTTCCGGCCTCGTGCGTAGGGGCAGATGGCGCATCCGGCCCGGGAAAGGCGGGTTCACTCCCGGCCCGCGCGGCGCGCTGGAGCGGCCGTGGAGGTACGGAGCCTTCGCCGGGAGCCCGGAAGACTTTCGGGCCGGGACGTGCGGCGGCGCGCTCGGGCTGAAGGGCGGCCGGGGGCCGGCGGGCAGCGGCCCGGTCGGGGGGGGGATGTGGCGGCCCGGCGCTCGGCCGCGGCAGGGAGCGCCTGGTGCCGGCGGCGGGCGGGCTGAGGCAGGCGGGCGGCCCGGCCCGGGACCGGCGGGGCTGCCGCCGGTTCTCGTCTCCCCGGCAGGGACGGTGGTCAGCGGGCTCCTCACGGGGCTGCCCTTTTCTGGGTGGGTGGTTTTTTGTTTGTTTGGGTTTTTTTGTTTGGTTTTTTTTTTTTTTCTCTCGGAGCCGCGCCGCTACCTCGGCGAGGAGCGGCGGCGGGGCGGCCCCGGTGCTCGCTCGTGGCGGCGGCGCCCGGGAGAGGGGTCGGCCCGCGCCGCCCCGCCGCCCACCCGCCGCCGCCTGCGGGCTGCCCGGGCAGCCGCCGCAGCCCTGCGCGGGGCTTTGTCTTTCCCCCAGCCGCTGGCCTGAGCCGTGGCAGCCGGCTGGGGCTGCCGGCCCCCGCGGGCCGCAGAGAGGCTGCCTCGGGGCCTGCGGTAACGCTGTCGCGGGGGGGGGGGTGGGGGGGGGGGGTGGGGGGCGGGCGGGTGTGTGTGGCTCAGGAGCCTCTTCCCGCCCCTGCGAGCGGGCCAGAGCAAGAAAAGGCAGCCGGCAGCGGAATCCCCAGCCGTCGCCCCCGACTGCTGCTTTCTCCGCAAGCCTTTTAACTGCCGGGGAGGGCTGGGAGGCAGCGGCAGCTGAGGTGTCTGGCTGATCTTGTGTCGTGACAGTCAGCTCCGGGGCCGGAGCAGCCGAGGGGAAGAGGCCTTTTGGTTTGCTTCCCCGCGAAACCGGGGCCTTTTGTTTTCCCTTTGTCCCTAGGTTCGTCCGGAAGCGTCCGTCGACAAGTCAAGGGGAGCGGAACCGAAGGTCGCTCGAGATGTTACTTCGCCACGCGTGCCTCGTGCTTGCGAGTCGGACTGCTGACTACGGAGGGATCCCTTTTGTAGCCGCCGAGGGCCCGCGAGGCTCCGTGTGCCCGCCGCTGCCGAGTGCTGCGCTGCGGCTCGGGCAACGGCCGGGGAGGAATTGTCGGTCCCTCGTGGTAACGCAGCCGGGCCTGCTAGGCGCTTAGAGCCGCGCGTCCGGCCGGGCAGTATTGTTTTCCGAGGCTGTAAAGGAGCCCGAGGTATAAACCCGCTTGACGTTTCCGTACGGCGGTGCGCTTTGTCGGAGAGCTGGGCCCTACTGACGGAGCTGGCACAGGGTTCCCGCGGGACTCCGGCTTTGCCCGTCTCGTGGAAAGGCTCCAGAGCCTGCTTGGGAAGCCGCTTGACAAGGCACGGCTTTGCCGTGATTTTTACGCCGGAATTCCGACGGTAACGCCAATGCCACGTGTTAGCCTTTCTCCAGCAGCTCCTCAAAGCAGAGTGAGCCTTAAGAATCGGATTGCCTTTTAACGAAATTCGAAACAAAGCGGCGGGGTGAAGCGGCTGGAAGCGTCCTGCCAGTCTGCCGTGGGTATCGCTGCCGTGCGTGTTACCTGCCTGTCTGCCGATCGCTCCTGCCTCTTGTTGTGGCCCGGTAATTCCTCTGGGGAAGGCGTTGGGCTCTGACCGCAGCGCACCCCGACTCCCTCCTGACCCCGGCGAGACGTGATGGGTGTTTGCCTTCCTCCCCTTTCACAGGGCCTCGGCTGTTGCGTGCAGAGAAGCTGTCAGCCTTGTGAGAGAGCACGCCGCCGGCAAGCGCATCGTGGTGCTTCGGTACCGAGCTGAGGCCGCAGGCGTCCGTCTTTTGTTTGCGAAAAGGGATCGCGAGGAAAGGTGCTGGCCTCGGAGGGGGAGAGGTGGCGGGGGAACAGGTAGGAGGCAGCTCTTTCAGCCGGTTTTAGGCTTAACTCCTGGGTGCCTGAGCACGGTTCTGGGCTTCGGGGGGGTTGGCTTTCGGCTTTTCGCCTTCAGCGCGTCCTCCGTCACCGCTGTCGGCGCGCGCTGAGCTGCGGCTCAGGGGACTGCGGCGATACAGGCCGTGTGCGTGCCAGCCGTCCTCGAGGCTAGAGCTGTATTCTGCTTGTTACCCTGATGAAAGCGTTTCTTTTTTTCTAGGGGGCGTTCCCACAAGGCAGTGGTGTGGAGCCGAAGGGGACTGCGACGGAACGGTGACGGAGCCGTTTGGACCGAGTCTTGAAGATAGATCGCTCGGGTTTTTGTCCGAGGAAACTTCGTCTCGAGACGGTCCTATCGCTCGCTGGCAACGTGGTAGGAAACTGCTTTGTTGATCTTGACGGCGCAGTGTGTTGGGAGTATTAAGATTCCTCGAGAGATCAGAAGCGAGTAGGTTGTTTCTCTAAGGGAAAGGGGAATAGGCCTGTATCGTTAAAGGAAAGACTCAGAGTGGGTTTTGTTTCTCTCAAGTACAAAGCGCCCCATCTCAAGGGATTGCAAAGTCTGAAACGATGGTTCAAAAGCAGACTTGTGCTGTTTGCAAAGCGTCTGTTGCACTGCTCAAAGACAAAAGACGCTCACCCGAGAAAGTTTTTGGAAACCGATGTCCGATAGGCACGGGGAAAGAGCTGCAGAGGTTTACGTATCGTCTGTCGAATTCTGTTCTCTTTCGTGCCCTTCCATTTTACGATAAAAACTTTCGTGACCCCTTTTCCCGTTCAGGCACTGTTGCTAGTGTTTTTATAAGGGGGGAAAAAAAAGCGTAAGCCTGGTCTCTCGAGTGATTTTTTTTTTTTTTTTTTTTTTTTTTTCTTTTTCGCTAGACTAGTGGAATCGAGAATGTTCGCTGCCAGAACTTCATCCACCGAGATGGGAAGCCAGGCACCTTCCTAACGGGCCGTGGGCAGAGTTCCCCTCTTGATGCCGTGCCTATATAATAAAGTGTGCAGTCCGTTAGCTAGACGGGCTGCAGTACCCAATTTTTTTCGCCAGGCGGCAGCACCGCGCCCCCCCCCGGCGGAGTAAGGGCAGCGCATGCGCAGACGCGGCTTGACGCCGAAGGGGGCGTGGCTTCCGGGCACGTCGCGGGCTGATGACGCAATCCGGCTTCGGCGCATGCGCAGAAGGGGTTTCTGGCAAACTAAGGGCAGCGCATGCGCAGACGCGGCTTGACGCCAAAGGGGGCGGGGCTTCCGGCCTCGTCGCAGCCCGATGACGTAACACGCCTCGACGCATGCGCAGAAGGGCTTTCTGGCAAACTAAGGGCAGCGCATGCGCAGACGCGGCTTGACGCCGAAGGGGGCGGGGCTTCCGGCCTCGGGCGTACGGGCAGATGACGCAATCCCGCTTTGGCGCATGCGCAGAAGCCTTTCTGGCCGACCGAGGGCGGCGCATGCGCAGAAGCGGCTTTGACCCCCCCCCCCCAGGGGCGGGGCTTCCGGCCTCGTGCGTAGGGGCAGATGGCGCATCCGGCCCGGGAAAGGCGGGTTCACTCCCGGCCCGCGCGGCGCGCTGGAGCGGCCGTGGAGGTACGGAGCCTTCGCCGGGAGCCCGGAAGACTTTCGGGCCGGGACGTGCGGCGGCGCGCTCGGGCTGAAGGGCGGCCGGGGGCCGGCGGGCAGCGGCCCGGTCGGGGGGGGGATGTGGCGGCCCGGCGCTCGGCCGCGGCAGGGAGCGCCTGGTGCCGGCGGCGGGCGGGCTGAGGCAGGCGGGCGGCCCGGCCCGGGACCGGCGGGGCTGCCGCCGGTTCTCGTCTCCCCGGCAGGGACGGTGGTCAGCGGGCTCCTCACGGGGCTGCCCTTTTCTGGGTGGGTGGTTTTTTGTTTGTTTGGGTTTTTTTGTTTGGGTTTTTTTTTTTTTTCTCTCGGAGCCGCGCCGCTACCTCGGCGAGGAGCGGCGGCGGGGCGGCCCCGGTGCTCGCTCGTGGCGGCGGCGCCCGGGAGAGGGGTCGGCCCGCGCCGCCCCGCCGCCCACCCGCCGCCGCCTGCGGGCTGCCCGGGCAGCCGCCGCAGCCCTGCGCGGGGCTTTGTCTTTCCCCCAGCCGCTGGCCTGAGCCGTGGCAGCCGGCTGGGGCTGCCGGCCCCCGCGGGCCGCAGAGAGGCTGCCTCGGGGCCTGCGGTAACGCTGTCGCGGGGGGGGGGGGTGGGGGGGGGGGGTGGGGGGCGGGCGGGTGTGTGTGGCTCAGGAGCCTCTTCCCGCCCCTGCGAGCGGGCCAGAGCAAGAAAAGGCAGCCGGCAGCGGAATCCCCAGCCGTCGCCCCCGACTGCTGCTTTCTCCGCAAGCCTTTTAACTGCCGGGGAGGGCTGGGAGGCAGCGGCAGCTGAGGTGTCTGGCTGATCTTGTGTCGTGACAGTCAGCTCCGGGGCCGGAGCAGCCGAGGGGAAGAGGCCTTTTGGTTTGCTTCCCCGCGAAACCGGGGCCTTTTGTTTTCCCTTTGTCCCTAGGTTCGTCCGGAAGCGTCCGTCGACAAGTCAAGGGGAGCGGAACCGAAGGTCGCTCGAGATGTTACTTCGCCACGCGTGCCTCGTGCTTGCGAGTCGGACTGCTGACTACGGAGGGATCCCTTTTGTAGCCGCCGAGGGCCCGCGAGGCTCCGTGTGCCCGCCGCTGCCGAGTGCTGCGCTGCGGCTCGGGCAACGGCCGGGGAGGAATTGTCGGTCCCTCGTGGTAACGCAGCCGGGCCTGCTAGGCGCTTAGAGCCGCGCGTCCGGCCGGGCAGTATTGTTTTCCGAGGCTGTAAAGGAGCCCGAGGTATAAACCCGCTTGACGTTTCCGTACGGCGGTGCGCTTTGTCGGAGAGCTGGGCCCTACTGACGGAGCTGGCACAGGGTTCCCGCGGGACTCCGGCTTTGCCCGTCTCGTGGAAAGGCTCCAGAGCCTGCTTGGGAAGCCGCTTGACAAGGCACGGCTTTGCCGTGATTTTTACGCCGGAATTCCGACGGTAACGCCAATGCCACGTGTTAGCCTTTCTCCAGCAGCTCCTCAAAGCAGAGTGAGCCTTAAGAATCGGATTGCCTTTTAACGAAATTCGAAACAAAGCGGCGGGGTGAAGCGGCTGGAAGCGTCCTGCCAGTCTGCCGTGGGTATCGCTGCCGTGCGTGTTACCTGCCTGTCTGCCGATCGCTCCTGCCTCTTGTGGTGCCCCGGTAATTCCTCTGGGGAAGGCGTTGGGCTCTGACCGCAGCGCACCCCGACTCCCTCCTGACCCCGGCGAGACGTGATGGGTGTTTGCCTTCCTCCCCTTTCACAGGGCCTCGGCTGTTGCGTGCAGAGAAGCTGTCAGCCTTGTGAGAGAGCACGCCGCCGGCAAGCGCATCGTGGTGCTTCGGTACCGAGCTGAGGCCGCAGGCGTCCGTCTTTTGTTTGCGAAAAGGGATCGCGAGGAAAGGTGCTGGCCTCGGAGGGGGAGAGGTGGCGGGGGGAACAGGTAGGAGGCAGCTCTTTCAGCCGGTTTTAGGCTTAACTCCTGGGTGCCTGAGCACGGTTCTGGGCTTCGGGGGGGTTGGCTTTCGGCTTTTCGCCTTCAGCGCGTCCTCCGTCACCGCTGTCGGCGCGCGCTGAGCTGCGGCTCAGGGGACTGCGGCGATACAGGCCGTGTGCGTGCCAGCCGTCCTCGAGGCTAGAGCTGTATTCTGCTTGTTACCCTGATGAAAGCGTTTCTTTTTTTCTAGGGGGCGTTCCCACAAGGCAGTGGTGTGGAGCCGAAGGGGACTGCGACGGAACGGTGACGGAGCCGTTTGGACCGAGTCTTGAAGATAGATCGCTCGGGTTTTTGTCCGAGGAAACTTCGTCTCGAGACGGTCCTATCGCTCGCTGGCAACGTGGTAGGAAACTGCTTTGTTGATCTTGACGGCGCAGTGTGTTGGGAGTATTAAGATTCCTCGAGAGATCAGAAGCGAGTAGGTTGTTTCTCTAAGGGAAAGGGGAATAGGCCTGTATCGTTAAAGGAAAGACTCAGAGTGGGTTTTGTTTCTCTCAAGTACAAAGCGCCCCATCTCAAGGGATTGCAAAGTCTGAAACGATGGTTCAAAAGCAGACTTGTGCTGTTTGCAAAGCGTCTGTTGCACTGCTCAAAGACAAAAGACGCTCACCCGAGAAAGTTTTTGGAAACCGATGTCCGATAGGCACGGGGAAAGAGCTGCAGAGGTTTACGTATCGTCTGTCGAATTCTGTTCTCTTTCGTGCCCTTCCATTTTACGATAAAAACTTTCGTGACCCCTTTTCCCGTTCAGGCACTGTTGCTAGTGTTTTTATAAGGGGGGAAAAAAAAGCGTAAGCCTGGTCTCTCGAGTGATTTTTTTTTTTTTTTTTTTTTTTTTTTCTTTTTCGCTAGACTAGTGGAATCGAGAATGTTCGCTGCCAGAACTTCATCCACCGAGATGGGAAGCCAGGCACCTTCCTAACGGGCCGTGGGCAGAGTTCCCCTCTTGATGCCGTGCCTATATAATAAAGTGTGCAGTCCGTTAGCTAGACGGGCTGCAGTACCCAATTTTTTTCGCCAGGCGGCAGCACCGCGCCCCCCCCCGGCGGAGTAAGGGCAGCGCATGCGCAGACGCGGCTTGACGCCGAAGGGGGCGTGGCTTCCGGGCACGTCGCGGGCTGATGACGCAATCCGGCTTCGGCGCATGCGCAGAAGGGGTTTCTGGCAAACTAAGGGCAGCGCATGCGCAGACGCGGCTTGACGCCAAAGGGGGCGGGGCTTCCGGCCTCGTCGCAGCCCGATGACGTAACACGCCTCGACGCATGCGCAGAAGGGCTTTCTGGCAAACTAAGGGCAGCGCATGCGCAGACGCGGCTTGACGCCGAAGGGGGCGGGGCTTCCGGCCTCGGGCGTACGGGCAGATGACGCAATCCCGCTTTGGCGCATGCGCAGAAGCCTTTCTGGCCGACCGAGGGCGGCGCATGCGCAGAAGCGGCTTTGACCCCCCCCCCAGGGGCGGGGCTTCCGGCCTCGTGCGTAGGGGCAGATGGCGCATCCGGCCCGGGAAAGGCGGGTTCACTCCCGGCCCGCGCGGCGCGCTGGAGCGGCCGTGGAGGTACGGAGCCTTCGCCGGGAGCCCGGAAGACTTTCGGGCCGGGACGTGCGGCGGCGCGCTCGGGCTGAAGGGCGGCCGGGGGCCGGCGGGCAGCGGCCCGGTCGGGGGGGGGATGTGGCGGCCCGGCGCTCGGCCGCGGCAGGGAGCGCCTGGTGCCGGCGGCGGGCGGGCTGAGGCAGGCGGGCGGCCCGGCCCGGGACCGGCGGGGCTGCCGCCGGTTCTCGTCTCCCCGGCAGGGACGGTGGTCAGCGGGCTCCTCACGGGGCTGCCCTTTTCTGGGTGGGTGGTTTTTTTGTTTGTTTGGGTTTTTTTGTTTGGTTTTTTTTTTTTTTTCTCTCGGAGCCGCGCCGCTACCTCGGCGAGGAGCGGCGGCGGGGCGGCCCCGGTGCTCGCTCGTGGCGGCGGCGCCCGGGAGAGGGGTCGGCCCGCGCCGCCCCGCCGCCCACCCGCCGCCGCCTGCGGGCTGCCCGGGCAGCCGCCGCAGCCCTGCGCGGGGCTTTGTCTTTCCCCCAGCCGCTGGCCTGAGCCGTGACAGCCGGCTGGGGCTGCCGGCCCCCGCGGGCCGCAGAGAGGCTGCCTCGGGGCCTGCGGTAACGCTGTCGCGGGGGGGGGGGGGTGGGGGGGGGTGGGGGGGGGTGTGTGTGGCTCAGGAGCCTCTTCCCGCCCCTGCGAGCGGGCCAGAGCAAGAAAAGGCAGCCGGCAGCGGAATCCCCAGCCGTCGCCCCCGACTGCTGCTTTCTCCGCAAGCCTTTTAACTGCCGGGGAGGGCTGGGAGGCAGCGGCAGCTCAGGTGTCTGGCTGATCTTGTGTCGTGACAGTCAGCTCCGGGGCCGGAGCAGCCGAGGGGAAGAGGCCTTTTGGTTTGCTTCCCCGCGAAACCGGGGCCTTTTGTTTTCCCTTTGTCCCTAGGTTCGTCCGGAAGCGTCCGTCGACAAGTCAAGGGGAGCGGAACCGAAGGTCGCTCGAGATGTTACTTTGCCACGCGTGCCTCGTGCTTGCGAGTCGGACTGCTGACTACGGAGGGATCCCTTTTGTAGCCGCCGAGGGCCCGCGAGGCTCCGTGTGCCCGCCGCTTCCGAGTGCTGCGCTGCGGCTCGGGCAACGGCCGGGGAGGAATTGTCGGTCCCTCGTGGTAACGCAGCCGGGCCTGCTAGGCGCTTAGAGCAGCGCGTCCGGCCGGGCAGTATTGTTTTCCGAGGCTGTAAAGGAGCCCGAGGTATAAACCCGCTTGACGTTTCCGTACGGCGGTGCGCTTTGTCGGAGAGCTGGGCCCTACTGACGGAGCTGGCACAGGGTTCCCGCGGGACTCCGGCTTTGCCCGTCTCGTGGAAAGGCTCCAGAGCCTGCTTGGGAAGCCGCTTGACAAGGCACGGCTTTGCCGTGATTTTTACGCCGGAATTCCGACGGTAACGCCAATGCCACGTGTTAGCCTTTCTCCAGCAGCTCCTCAAAGCAGAGTGAGCCTTAAGAATCGGATTGCCTTTTAACGAAATTCGAAACAAAGCGGCGGGGTGAAGCGGCTGGAAGCGTCCTGCCAGTCTGCCGTGGGTATCGCTGCCGTGCGTGTTACCTGCCTGTCTGCCGATCGCTCCTGCCTCTTGTGGTGCCCCGGTAATTCCTCTGGGGAAGGCGTTGGGCTCTGACCGCAGCGCACCCCGACTCCCTCCTGACCCCGGCGAGACGTGATCGGTGTTTGCCTTCCTCCCCTTTCACAGGGCCTCGGCTGTTGCGTGCAGAGAAGCTGTCAGCCTTGTGAGAGAGCACGCCGCCGGCAAGCGCATCGTGGTGCTTCGGTACCGAGCTGAGGCCGCAGGCGTCCGTCTTTTGTTTGCGAAAAGGGATCGCGAGGAAAGGTGCTGGCCTCGGAGGGGGAGAGGTGGCGGGGGGGAACAGGTAGGAGGCAGCTCTTTCAACCCGTTTTAGGCTTAACTCCTGGGTGCCTGAGCACGGTTCTGGGCTTCGGGGGGTTGGCTTTCGGCTTTTCGCCTTCAGCGCGTCCTCCGTCACCGCTGTCGGCGCGCGCTGAGCTGCGGCTCAGGGGACTGCGGCGATACAGGCCGTGTGCGTGCCAGCCGTCCTCGAGGCTAGAGCTGTATTCTGCTTGTTACCCTGATGAAAGCGTTTCTTTTTTTCTAGGGGGCGTTCCCACAAGGCAGTGGTGTGGAGCCGAAGGGGACTGCGACGGAACGGTGACGGAGCCGTTTGGACCGAGTCTTGAAGATAGATCGCTCGGGTTTTTGTCCGAGGAAACTTCGTCTCGAGACGGTCCTATCGCTCGCTGGCAACGTGGTAGGAAACTGCTTTGTTGATCTTGACGGCGCAGTGTGTTGGGAGTATTAAGATTCCTCGAGAGATCAGAAGCGAGTAGGTTGTTTCTCTAAGGGAAAGGGGAATAGGCCTGTATCGTTAAAGGAAAGACTCAGAGTGGGTTTTGTTTCTCTCAAGTACAAAGCGCCCCATCTCAAGGGATTGCAAAGTCTGAAACGATGGTTCAAAAGCAGACTTGTGCTGTTTGCAAAGCGTCTGTTGCACTGCTCAAAGACAAAAGACGCTCACCCGAGAAAGTTTTTGGAAACCGATGTCCGAGAGGCACGGGGAAAGAGCTGCAGAGGTTTACGTATCGTCTGTCGAATTCTGTTCTCTTTCGTGCCCTTCCATTTTACGATAAAAACTTTCGTGACCCCTTTTCCCGTTCAGGCACTGTTGCTAGTGTTTTTATAAGGGGGGAAAAAAAAGCGTAAGCCTGGTCTCTCGAGTGATTTTTTTTTTTTTTTTTTTTTTTTTTTTTTTCTTTTTCGCTAGACTAGTGGAATCGAGAATGTTCGCTGCCAGAACTTCATCCACCGAGATGGGAAGCCAGGCAACTTCCTAACGGGCCGTGGGCAGAGTTCCCCTCTTGATGCCGTGCCTATATAATAAACTGTGCAGTCCGTTAGCTAGACGGGCTGCAGTACCCAATTTTTTTCGCCAGGCGGCAGCACCGCGCCCCCCCCCCCCCGGCGGAGTAAGGGCAGCGCATGCGCAGACGCGGCTTGACGCCGAAGGGGGCGTGGCTTCCGGGCACGTCGCGGGCCGATGACGCAATCCGGCTTCGGCGCATGCGCAGAAGGGGTTTCTGGCAAACTAAGGGCAGCGCATGCGCAGACGCGGCTTGACGCCGAAGGGGGCGGGGCTTCCGGCTTCGTCGCAGCCCGATGACGCAACACGCCTCGGCGCATGCGCAGAAGGGCTTTCTGGCAAACTAAGGGCAGCGCATGCGCAGACGCGGCTTGACGCCGAAGGGGCGGGGCTTCCGGCCTCGGGCGTACGGGCAGATGACGCAATCCCGCTTTGGCGCATGCGCAGAAGCCTTTCTGGCCGACCGAGGGCGGCGCATGCGCAGAAGCGGCTTTGACCCCCCCCCCCCCCTAGGGGCGGGGCTTCCGGCCTCGTGCGTAGGGGCAGATGGCGCATCCGGCCCGGGAAAGGCGGGTTCACTCCCGGCCCGCGCGGCGCGCTGGAGCGGCCGTGGAGGTACGGAGCCTTCGCCGGGAGCCCGGAAGACTTTCGGGCCGGGACGTGCGGCGGCGCGCTCGGGCTGAAGGGCGGCCGGGGGCCGGCGGGCAGCGGCCCGGTCGGGGGGGGGATGTGGCGGCCCGGCGCTCGGCCGCGGCAGGGAGCGCCTGGTGCCGGCGGCGGGCGGGCTGAGGCAGGCGGGCGGCCCGGCCCGGGACCGGCGGGGCTGCCGCCGGTTCTCGTCTCCCCGGCAGGGACGGTGGTCAGCGGGCTCCTCACGGGGCTGCCCTTTTCTGGGTGGGTGGTTTTTTGTTTGTTTGGGGTTTTTTGTTTGTTTTTTTTTTTTTTTTTCTCTCGGAGCCGCGCCGCTACCTCGGCGAGGAGCGGCGGCGGGGCGGCCCCGGTGCTCGCTCGTGGCGGCGGCGCCCGGGAGAGGGGTCGGCCCGCGCCGCCCCGCCGCCCACCCGCCGCCGCCTGCGGGCTGCCCGGGCAGCCGCCGCAGCCCTGCGCGGGGCTTTGTCTTTCCCCCAGCCGCTGGCCTGAGCCGTGGCAGCCGGCTGGGGCTGCCGGCCCCCGCGGGCCGCAGAGAGGCTGCCTCGGGGCCTGCGGTAACGCTGTCGCGGGGGGGGGGGGGGTGGGGGGGTGTGGGGGGTGTGTGTGTGGCTCAGGAGCCTCTTCCCGCCCCTGCGAGCGGGCCAGAGCAAGAAAAGGCAGCCGGCAGCGGAATCCCCAGCCGTCGCCCCCGACTGCTGCTTTCTCCGCAAGCCTTTTAACTGCCGGGGAGGGCTGGGAGGCAGCGGCAGCTCAGGTGTCTGGCTGATCTTGTGTCGTGACAGTCAGCTCCGGGGCCGGAGCAGCCGAGGGGAAGAGGCCTTTTGGTTTGCTTCCCCGCGAAACCGGGGCCTTTTGTTTTCCCTTTGTCCCTAGGTTCGTCCGGAAGCGTCCGTCGACAAGTCAAGGGGAGCGGAACCGAAGGTCGCTCGAGATGTTACTTCGCCACGCGTGCCTCGTGCTTGCGAGTCGGACTGCTGACTACGGAGGGATCCCTTTTGTAGCCGCCGAGGGCCCGCGAGGCTCCGTGTGCCCGCCGCTGCCGAGTGCTGCGCTGCGGCTCGGGCAACGGCCGGGGAGGAATTGTCGGTCCCTCGTGGTAACGCAGCCGGGCCTGCTAGGCGCTTAGAGCAGCGCGTCCGGCCGGGCAGTATTGTTTTCCGAGGCTGTAAAGGAGCCCGAGGTATAAACCCGCTTGACGTTTCCGTACGGCGGTGCGCTTTGTCGGAGAGCTGGGCCCTACTGACGGAGCTGGCACAGGGTTCCCGCGGGACTCCGGCTTTGCCCGTCTCGTGGAAAGGCTCCAGAGCCTGCTTGGGAAGCCGCTTGACAAGGCACGGCTTTGCCGTGATTTTTACGCCGGAATTCCGACGGTAACGCCAATGCCACGTGTTAGCCTTTCTCCAGCAGCTCCTCAAAGCAGAGTGAGCCTTAAGAATCGGATTGCCTTTTAACGAAATTCGAAACAAAGCGGCGGGGTGAAGCGGCTGGAAGCGTCCTGCCAGTCTGCCGTGGGTATCGCTGCCGTGCGTGTTACCTGCCTGTCTGCCGATCGCTCCTGCCTCTTGTGGTGCCCCGGTAATTCCTCTGGGGAAGGCGTTGGGCTCTGACCGCAGCGCACCCCGACTCCCTCCTGACCCCGGCGAGACGTGATCGGTGTTTGCCTTCCTCCCCTTTCACAGGGCCTCGGCTGTTGCGTGCAGAGAAGCTGTCAGCCTTGTGAGAGAGCACGCCGCCGGCAAGCGCATCGTGGTGCTTCGGTACCGAGCTGAGGCCGCAGGCGTCCGTCTTTTGTTTGCGAAAAGGGATCGCGAGGAAAGGTGCTGGCCTCGGAGGGGGAGAGGTGGCGGGGGGAACAGGTAGGAGGCAGCTCTTTCAACCCGTTTTAGGCTTAACTCCTGGGTGCCTGAGCACGGTTCTGGGCTTCGGGGGGTTGGCTTTCGGCTTTTCGCCTTCAGCGCGTCCTCCGTCACCGCTGTCGGCGCGCGCTGAGCTGCGGCTCAGGGGACTGCGGCGATACAGGCCGTGTGCGTGCCAGCCGTCCTCGAGGCTAGAGCTGTATTCTGCTTGTTACCCTGATGAAAGCGTTTCTTTTTTTCTAGGGGGCGTTCCCACAAGGCAGTGGTGTGGAGCCGAAGGGGACTGCGACGGAACGGTGACGGAGCCGTTTGGACCGAGTCTTGAAGATAGATCGCTCTGTTTTTTGTCCGAGGAAACTTCGTCTCGAGACGGTCCTATCGCTCGCTGGCAACGTGGTAGGAAACTGCTTTGTTGATCTTGACGGCGCAGTGTGTTGGGAGTATTAAGATTCCTCGAGAGATCAGAAGCGAGTAGGTTGTTTCTCTAAGGGAAAGGGGAATAGGCCTGTATCGTTAAAGGAAAGACTCAGAGTGGGTTTTGTTTCTCTCAAGTACAAAGCGCCCCATCTCAAGGGATTGCAAAGTCTGAAACGATGGTTCAAAAGCAGACTTGTGCTGTTTGCAAAGCGTCTGTTGCACTGCTCAAAGACAAAAGACGCTCACCCGAGAAAGTTTTTGGAAACCGATGTCCGAGAGGCACGGGGAAAGAGCTGCAGAGGTTTACGTATCGTCTGTCGAATTCTGTTCTCTTTCGTGCCCTTCCATTTTACGATAAAAACTTTCGTGACCCCTTTTCCCGTTCAGGCACTGTTGCTAGTGTTTTTATAAGGGGGGAAAAAAAAGCGTAAGCCTGGTCTCTCGAGTGATTTTTTTTTTTTTTTTTTTTTTTTTTTTTCTTTTTCGCTAGACTAGTGGAATCGAGAATGTTCGCTGCCAGAACTTCATCCACCGAGATGGGAAGCCAGGCAACTTCCTAACGGGCCGTGGGCAGAGTTCCCCTCTTGATGCCGTGCCTATATAATAAACTGTGCAGTCCGTTAGCTAGACGGGCTGCAGTACCCAATTTTTTTCGCCAGGCGGCAGCACCGCGCCCCCCCCCGGCGGAGTAAGGGCAGCGCATGCGCAGACGCGGCTTGACGCCGAAGGGGGCGTGGCTTCCGGGCACGTCGCGGGCCGATGACGCAATCCGGCTTCGGCGCATGCGCAGAAGGGGTTTCTGGCAAACTAAGGGCAGCGCATGCGCAGACGCGGCTTGACGCCGAAGGGGGCGGGGCTTCCGGCTTCGTCGCAGCCCGATGACGCAACACGCCTCGGCGCATGCGCAGAAGGGCTTTCTGGCAAACTAAGGGCAGCGCATGCGCAGACGCGGCTTGACGCCGAAGGGGCGGGGCTTCCGGCCTCGGGCGTACGGGCAGATGACGCAATCCCGCTTTGGCGCATGCGCAGAAGCCTTTCTGGCCGACCGAGGGCGGCGCATGCGCAGAAGCGGCTTTGACCCCCCCCCCCCCCCCTAGGGGCGGGGCTTCCGGCCTCGTGCGTAGGGGCAGATGGCGCATCCGGCCCGGGAAAGGCGGGTTCACTCCCGGCCCGCGCGGCGCGCTGGAGCGGCCGTGGAGGTACGGAGCCTTCGCCGGGAGCCCGGAAGACTTTCGGGCCGGGACGTGCGGCGGCGCGCTCGGGCTGAAGGGCGGCCGGGGGCCGGCGGGCAGCGGCCCGGTCGGGGGGGGGATGTGGCGGCCCGGCGCTCGGCCGCGGCAGGGAGCGCCTGGTGCCGGCGGCGGGCGGGCTGAGGCAGGCGGGCGGCCCGGCCCGGGACCGGCGGGGCTGCCGCCGGTTCTCGTCTCCCCGGCAGGGACGGTGGTCAGCGGGCTCCTCACGGGGCTGCCCTTTTCTGGGTGGGTGGTTTTTTGTTTGTTTGGGGTTTTTTGTTTGTTTTTTTTTTTTTTTTCTCTCGGAGCCGCGCCGCTACCTCGGCGAGGAGCGGCGGCGGGGCGGCCCCGGTGCTCGCTCGTGGCGGCGGCGCCCGGGAGAGGGGTCGGCCCGCGCCGCCCCGCCGCCCACCCGCCGCCGCCTGCGGGCTGCCCGGGCAGCCGCCGCAGCCCTGCGCGGGGCTTTGTCTTTCCCCCAGCCGCTGGCCTGAGCCGTGGCAGCCGGCTGGGGCTGCCGGCCCCCGCGGGCCGCAGAGAGGCTGCCTCGGGGCCTGCGGTAACGCTGTCGCGGGGGGGGGGGGGGTGGGGGGGGGGTGGGGGGTGTGTGTGTGGCTCAGGAGCCTCTTCCCGCCCCTGCGAGCGGGCCAGAGCAAGAAAAGGCAGCCGGCAGCGGAATCCCCAGCCGTCGCCCCCGACTGCTGCTTTCTCCGCAAGCCTTTTAACTGCCGGGGAGGGCTGGGAGGCAGCGGCAGCTCAGGTGTCTGGCTGGTCTTGTGTCGTGACAGTCAGCTCCGGGGCCGGAGCAGCCGAGGGGAAGAGGCCTTTTGGTTTGCTTCCCCGCGAAACCGGGGCCTTTTGTTTTCCCTTTGTCCCTAGGTTCGTCCGGAAGCGTCCGTCGACAAGTCAAGGGGAGCGGAACCGAAGGTCGCTCGAGATGTTACTTCGCCACGCGTGCCTCGTGCTTGCGAGTCGGACTGCTGACTACGGAGGGATCCCTTTTGTAGCCGCCGAGGGCCCGCGAGGCTCCGTGTGCCCGCCGCTGCCGAGTGCTGCGCTGCGGCTCGGGCAACGGCCGGGGAGGAATTGTCGGTCCCTCGTGGTAACGCAGCCGGGCCTGCTAGGCGCTTAGAGCAGCGCGTCCGGCCGGGCAGTATTGTTTTCCGAGGCTGTAAAGGAGCCCGAGGTATAAACCCGCTTGACGTTTCCGTACGGCGGTGCGCTTTGTCGGAGAGCTGGGCCCTACTGACGGAGCTGGCACAGGGTTCCCGCGGGACTCCGGCTTTGCCCGTCTCGTGGAAAGGCTCCAGAGCCTGCTTGGGAAGCCGCTTGACAAGGCACGGCTTTGCCGTGATTTTTACGCCGGAATTCCGACGGTAACGCCAATGCCACGTGTTAGCCTTTCTCCAGCAGCTCCTCAAAGCAGAGTGAGCCTTAAGAATCGGATTGCCTTTTAACGAAATTCGAAACAAAGCGGCGGGGTGAAGCGGCTGGAAGCGTCCTGCCAGTCTGCCGTGGGTATCGCTGCCGTGCGTGTTACCTGCCTGTCTGCCGATCGCTCCTGCCTCTTGTGGTGCCCCGGTAATTCCTCTGGGGAAGGCGTTGGGCTCTGACCGCAGCGCACCCCGACTCCCTCCTGACCCCGGCGAGACGTGATCGGTGTTTGCCTTCCTCCCCTTTCACAGGGCCTCGGCTGTTGCGTGCAGAGAAGCTGTCAGCCTTGTGAGAGAGCACGCCGCCGGCAAGCGCATCGTGGTGCTTCGGTACCGAGCTGAGGCCGCAGGCGTCCGTCTTTTGTTTGCGAAAAGGGATCGCGAGGAAAGGTGCTGGCCTCGGAGGGGGAGAGGTGGCGGGGGGAACAGGTAGGAGGCAGCTCTTTCAACCCGTTTTAGGCTTAACTCCTGGGTGCCTGAGCACGGTTCTGGGCTTCGGGGGGTTGGCTTTCGGCTTTTCGCCTTCAGCGCGTCCTCCGTCACCGCTGTCGGCGCGCGCTGAGCTGCGGCTCAGGGGACTGCGGCGATACAGGCCGTGTGCGTGCCAGCCGTCCTCGAGGCTAGAGCTGTATTCTGCTTGTTACCCTGATGAAAGCGTTTCTTTTTTTCTAGGGGGCGTTCCCACAAGGCAGTGGTGTGGAGCCGAAGGGGACTGCGACGGAACGGTGACGGAGCCGTTTGGACCGAGTCTTGAAGATAGATCGCTCTGTTTTTTGTCCGAGGAAACTTCGTCTCGAGACGGTCCTATCGCTCGCTGGCAACGTGGTAGGAAACTGCTTTGTTGATCTTGACGGCGCAGTGTGTTGGGAGTATTAAGATTCCTCGAGAGATCAGAAGCGAGTAGGTTGTTTCTCTAAGGGAAAGGGGAATAGGCCTGTATCGTTAAAGGAAAGACTCAGAGTGGGTTTTGTTTCTCTCAAGTACAAAGCGCCCCATCTCAAGGGATTGCAAAGTCTGAAACGATGGTTCAAAAGCAGACTTGTGCTGTTTGCAAAGCGTCTGTTGCACTGCTCAAAGACAAAAGACGCTCACCCGAGAAAGTTTTTGGAAACCGATGTCCGAGAGGCACGGGGAAAGAGCTGCAGAGGTTTACGTATCGTCTGTCGAATTCTGTTCTCTTTCGTGCCCTTCCATTTTACGATAAAAACTTTCGTGACCCCTTTTCCCGTTCAGGCACTGTTGCTAGTGTTTTTATAAGGGGGGAAAAAAAAGCGTAAGCCTGGTCTCTCGAGTGATTTTTTTTTTTTTTTTTTTTTTTTTTTTTTCTTTTTCGCTAGACTAGTGGAATCGAGAATGTTCGCTGCCAGAACTTCATCCACCGAGATGGGAAGCCAGGCAACTTCCTAACGGGCCGTGGGCAGAGTTCCCCTCTTGATGCCGTGCCTATATAATAAAGTGTGCAGTCCGTTAGCTAGACGGGCTGCAGTACCCAATTTTTTTCGCCAGGCGGCAGCACCGCGCCCCCCCCGGCGGAGTAAGGGCAGCGCATGCGCAGACGCGGCTTGACGCCGAAGGGGGCGTGGCTTGCGGGCACGTCGCGGGCCGATGACGCAATCCGGCTTCGGCGCATGCGCAGAAGGGGTTTCTGGCAAACTAAGGGCAGCGCATGCGCAGACGCGGCTTGACGCCGAAGGGGGCGGGGCTTCCGGCTTCGTCGCAGCCCGATGACGCAACACGCCTCGGCGCATGCGCAGAAGGGCTTTCTGGCAAACTAAGGGCAGCGCATGCGCAGACGCGGCTTGACGCCGAAGGGGCGGGGCTTCCGGCCTCGGGCGTACGGGCAGATGACGCAATCCCGCTTTGGCGCATGCGCAGAAGCCTTTCTGGCCGACCGAGGGCGGCGCATGCGCAGAAGCGGCTTTGACCCCCCCCCCCCCCCTAGGGGCGGGGCTTCCGGCCTCGTGCGTAGGGGCAGATGGCGCATCCGGCCCGGGAAAGGCGGGTTCACTCCCGGCCCGCGCGGCGCGCTGGAGCGGCCGTGGAGGTACGGAGCCTTCGCCGGGAGCCCGGAAGACTTTCGGGCCGGGACGTGCGGCGGCGCGCTCGGGCTGAAGGGCGGCCGGGGGCCGGCGGGCAGCGGCCCGGTCGGGGGGGGGATGTGGCGGCCCGGCGCTCGGCCGCGGCAGGGAGCGCCTGGTGCCGGCGGCGGGCGGGCTGAGGCAGGCGGGCGGCCCGGCCCGGGACCGGCGGGGCTGCCGCCGGTTCTCGTCTCCCCGGCAGGGACGGTGGTCAGCGGGCTCCTCACGGGGCTGCCCTTTTCTGGGTGGGTGGTTTTTTGTTTGTTTGGGGTTTTTTGTTTGTTTTTTTTTTTTTTTTCTCTCGGAGCCGCGCCGCTACCTCGGCGAGGAGCGGCGGCGGGGCGGCCCCGGTGCTCGCTCGTGGCGGCGGCGCCCGGGAGAGGGGTCGGCCCGCGCCGCCCCGCCGCCCACCCGCCGCCGCCTGCGGGCTGCCCGGGCAGCCGCCGCAGCCCTGCGCGGGGCTTTGTCTTTCCCCCAGCCGCTGGCCTGAGCCGTGGCAGCCGGCTGGGGCTGCCGGCCCCCGCGGGCCGCAGAGAGGCTGCCTCGGGGCCTGCGGTAACGCTGTCGCGGGGGGGGGGGGGGTGGGGGGGGGGTGGGGGGTGTGTGTGTGGCTCAGGAGCCTCTTCCCGCCCCTGCGAGCGGGCCAGAGCAAGAAAAGGCAGCCGGCAGCGGAATCCCCAGCCGTCGCCCCCGACTGCTGCTTTCTCCGCAAGCCTTTTAACTGCCGGGGAGGGCTGGGAGGCAGCGGCAGCTCAGGTGTCTGGCTGATCTTGTGTCGTGACAGTCAGCTCCGGGGCCGGAGCAGCCGAGGGGAAGAGGCCTTTTGGTTTGCTTCCCCGCGAAACCGGGGCCTTTTGTTTTCCCTTTGTCCCTAGGTTCGTCCGGAAGCGTCCGTCGACAAGTCAAGGGGAGCGGAACCGAAGGTCGCTCGAGATGTTACTTCGCCACGCGTGCCTCGTGCTTGCGAGTCGGACTGCTGACTACGGAGGGATCCCTTTTGTAGCCGCCGAGGGCCCGCGAGGCTCCGTGTGCCCGCCGCTTCCGAGTGCTGCGCTGCGGCTCGGGCAACGGCCGGGGAGGAATCGTCGGTCCCTCGTGGTAACGCAGCCGGGCCTGCTAGGCGCTTAGAGCAGCGCGTCCGGCCGGGCAGTATTGTTTCCCGAGGCTGTAAAGGAGCCCGAGGTATAAACCCGCTTGACGTTTCCGTACGGCGGTGCGCTTTGTCGGAGAGCTGGGCCCTACTGACGGAGCTGGCACAGGGTTCCCGCGGGACTCCGGCTTTGCCCGTCTCGTGGAAAGGCTCCAGAGCCTGCTTGGGAAGCCGCTTGACAAGGCACGGCTTTGCCGTGATTTTTACGCCGGAATTCCGACGGTAACGCCAATGCCACGTGTTAGCCTTTCTCCAGCAGCTCCTCAAAGCAGAGTGAGCCTTAAGAATCGGATTGCCTTTTAACGAAATTCGAAACAAAGCGGCGGGGTGAAGCGGCTGGAAGCGTCCTGCCAGTCTGCCGTGGGTATCGCTGCCGTGCGTGTTACCTGCCTGTCTGCCGATCGCTCCTGCCTCTTGTGGTGCCCCGGTAATTCCTCTGGGGAAGGCGTTGGGCTCTGACCGCAGCGCACCCCGACTCCCTCCTGACCCCGGCGAGACGTGATCGGTGTTTGCCTTCCTCCCCTTTCACAGGGCCTCGGCTGTTGCGTGCAGAGAAGCTGTCAGCCTTGTGAGAGAGCACGCCGCCGGCAAGCGCATCGTGGTGCTTCGGTACCGAGCTGAGGCCGCAGGCGTCCGTCTTTTGTTTGCGAAAAGGGATCGCGAGGAAAGGTGCTGGCCTCGGAGGGGGAGAGGTGGCGGGGGAACAGGTAGGAGGCAGCTCTTTCAGCCGGTTTTAGGCTTAACTCCTGGGTGCCTGAGCACGGTTCTGGGCTTCGGGGGGGTTGGCTTTCGGCTTTTCGCCTTCAGCGCGTCCTCCGTCACCGCTGTCGGCGCGCGCTGAGCTGCGGCTCAGGGGACTGCGGCGATACAGGCCGTGTGCGTGCCAGCCGTCCTCGAGGCTAGAGCTGTATTCTGCTTGTTACCCTGATGAAAGCGTTTCTTTTTTTCTAGGGGGCGTTCCCACAAGGCAGTGGTGTGGAGCCGAAGGGGACTGCGACGGAACGGTGACGGAGCCGTTTGGACCGAGTCTTGAAGATAGATCGCTCGGGTTTTTGTCCGAGGAAACTTCGTCTCGAGACGGTCCTATCGCTCGCTGGCAACGTGGTAGGAAACTGCTTTGTTGATCTTGACGGCGCAGTGTGTTGGGAGTATTAAGATTCCTCGAGAGATCAGAAGCGAGTAGGTTGTTTCTCTAAGGGAAAGGGGAATAGGCCTGTATCGTTAAAAGGAAAGACTCAGAGTGGGTTTTGTTTCTCTCAAGTACAAAGCGCCCCATCTCAAGGGATTGCAAAGTCTGAAACGATGGTTCAAAAGCAGACTTGTGCTGTTTGCAAAGCGTCTGTTGCACTGCTCAAAGACAAAAGACGCTCACCCGAGAAAGTTTTTGGAAACCGATGTCCGATAGGCACGGGGAAAGAGCTGCAGAGGTTTACGTATCGTCTGTCGAATTCTGTTCTCTTTCGTGCCCTTCCATTTTACGATAAAAACTTTCGTGACCCCTTTTCCCGTTCAGGCACTGTTGCTAGTGTTTTTATAAGGGGGGAAAAAAAAGCGTAAGCCTGGTCTCTCGAGTGATTTTTTTTTTTTTTTTTTTTTTCTTTTTCGCTAGACTAGTGGAATCGAGAATGTTCGCTGCCAGAACTTCATCCACCGAGATGGGAAGCCAGGCAACTTCCTAACGGGCCGTGGGCAGAGTTCCCCTCTTGATGCCGTGCCTATATAATAAAGTGTGCAGTCCGTTAGCTAGACGGGCTGCAGTACCCAATTTTTTTCGCCAGGCGGCAGCACCGCGCCCCCCCCCCCGGCGGAGTAAGGGCAGCGCATGCGCAGACGCGGCTTGACGCCGAAGGGGGCGTGGCTTGCGGGCACGTCGCGGGCCGATGACGCAATCCGGCTTCGGCGCATGCGCAGAAGGGGTTTCTGGCAAACTAAGGGCAGCGCATGCGCAGACGCGGCTTGACGCCGAAGGGGGCGGGGCTTCCGGCTTCGTCGCAGCCCGATGACGCAACACGCCTCGGCGCATGCGCAGAAGGGCTTTCTGGCAAACTAAGGGCAGCGCATGCGCAGACGCGGCTTGACGCCGAAGGGGCGGGGCTTCCGGCCTCGGGCGTACGGGCAGATGACGCAATCCCGCTTTGGCGCATGCGCAGAAGCCTTTCTGGCCGACCGAGGGCGGCGCATGCGCAGAAGCGGCTTTGACCCCCCCCCTAGGGGCGGGGCTTCCGGCCTCGTGCGTAGGGGCAGATGGCGCATCCGGCCCGGGAAAGGCGGGTTCACTCCCGGCCCGCGCGGCGCGCTGGAGCGGCCGTGGAGGTACGGAGCCTTCGCCGGGAGCCCGGAAGACTTTCGGGCCGGGACGTGCGGCGGCGCGCTCGGGCTGAAGGGCGGCCGGGGGCCGGCGGGCAGCGGCCCGGTCGGGGGGGGGGATGTGGCGGCCCGGCGCTCGGCCGCGGCAGGGAGCGCCTGGTGCCGGCGGCGGGCGGGCTGAGGCAGGCGGGCGGCCCGGCCCGGGACCGGCGGGGCTGCCGCCGGTTCTCGTCTCCCCGGCAGGGACGGTGGTCAGCGGGCTCCTCACGGGGCTGCCCTTTTCTGGGTGGGTGGTTTTTTGTTTGTTTGGGGTTTTTTGTTTGTTTTTTTTTTTTTTTTCTCTCGGAGCCGCGCCGCTACCTCGGCGAGGAGCGGCGGCGGGGCGGCCCCGGTGCTCGCTCGTGGCGGCGGCGCCCGGGAGAGGGGTCGGCCCGCGCCGCCCCGCCGCCCACCCGCCGCCGCCTGCGGGCTGCCCGGGCAGCCGCCGCAGCCCTGCGCGGGGCTTTGTCTTTCCCCCAGCCGCTGGCCTGAGCCGTGGCAGCCGGCTGGGGCTGCCGGCCCCCGCGGGCCGCAGAGAGGCTGCCTCGGGGCCTGCGGTAACGCTGTCGCGGGGGGGGGGGGGTGGGGGGGGGGTGGGGGGGGGTGTGTGTGGCTCAGGAGCCTCTTCCCGCCCCTGCGAGCGGGCCAGAGCAAGAAAAGGCAGCCGGCAGCGGAATCCCCAGCCGTCGCCCCCGACTGCTGCTTTCTCCGCAAGCCTTTTAACTGCCGGGGAGGGCTGGGAGGCAGCGGCAGCTCAGGTGTCTGGCTGATCTTGTGTCGTGACAGTCAGCTCCGGGGCCGGAGCAGCCGAGGGGAAGAGGCCTTTTGGTTTGCTTCCCCGCGAAACCGGGGCCTTTTGTTTTCCCTTTGTCCCTAGGTTCGTCCGGAAGCGTCCGTCGACAAGTCAAGGGGAGCGGAACCGAAGGTCGCTCGAGATGTTACTTCGCCACGCGTGCCTCGTGCTTGCGAGTCGGACTGCTGACTACGGAGGGATCCCTTTTGTAGCCGCCGAGGGCCCGCGAGGCTCCGTGTGCCCGCCGCTGCCGAGTGCTGCGCTGCGGCTCGGGCAACGGCCGGGGAGGAATCGTCGGTCCCTCGTGGTAACGCAGCCGGGCCTGCTAGGCGCTTAGAGCAGCGCGTCCGGCCGGGCAGTATTGTTTCCCGAGGCTGTAAAGGAGCCCGAGGTATAAACCCGCTTGACGTTTCCGTACGGCGGTGCGCTTTGTCGGAGAGCTGGGCCCTACTGACGGAGCTGGCACAGGGTTCCCGCGGGACTCCGGCTTTGCCCGTCTCGTGGAAAGGCTCCAGAGCCTGCTTGGGAAGCCGCTTGACAAGGCACGGCTTTGCCGTGATTTTTACGCCGGAATTCCGACGGTAACGCCAATGCCACGTGTTAGCCTTTCTCCAGCAGCTCCTCAAAGCAGAGTGAGCCTTAAGAATCGGATTGCCTTTTAACGAAATTCGAAACAAAGCGGCGGGGTGAAGCGGCTGGAAGCGTCCTGCCAGTCTGCCGTGGGTATCGCTGCCGTGCGTGTTACCTGCCTGTCTGCCGATCGCTCCTGCCTCTTGTTGTGGCCCGGTAATTCCTCTGGGGAAGGCGTTGGGCTCTGACCGCAGCGCACCCCGACTCCCTCCTGACCCCGGCGAGACGTGATCGGTGTTTGCCTTCCTCCCCTTTCACAGGGCCTCGGCTGTTGCGTGCAGAGAAGCTGTCAGCCTTGTGAGAGAGCACGCCGCCGGCAAGCGCATCGTGGTGCTTCGGTACCGAGCTGAGGCCGCAGGCGTCCGTCTTTTGTTTGCGAAAAGGGATCGCGAGGAAAGGTGCTGGCCTCGGAGGGGGAGAGGTGGCGGGGGGAACAGGTAGGAGGCAGCTCTTTCAGCCGGTTTTAGGCTTAACTCCTGGGTGCCTGAGCACGGTTCTGGGCTTCGGGGGGTTGGCTTTCGGCTTTTCGCCTTCAGCGCGTCCTCCGTCACCGCTGTCGGCGCGCGCTGAGCTGCGGCTCAGGGGACTGCGGCGATACAGGCCGTGTGCGTGCCAGCCGTCCTCGAGGCTAGAGCTGTATTCTGCTTGTTACCCTGATGAAAGCGTTTCTTTTTTTCTAGGGGGCGTTCCCACAAGGCAGTGGTGTGGAGCCGAAGGGGACTGCGACGGAACGGTGACGGAGCCGTTTGGACCGAGTCTTGAAGATAGATCGCTCGGGTTTTTGTCCGAGGAAACTTCGTCTCGAGACGGTCCTATCGCTCGCTGGCAACGTGGTAGGAAACTGCTTTGTTGATCTTGACGGCGCAGTGTGTTGGGAGTATTAAGATTCCTCGAGAGATCAGAAGCGAGTAGGTTGTTTCTCTAAGGGAAAGGGGAATAGGCCTGTATCGTTAAAAGGAAAGACTCAGAGTGGGTTTTGTTTCTCTCAAGTACAAAGCGCCCCATCTCAAGGGATTGCAAAGTCTGAAACGATGGTTCAAAAGCAGACTTGTGCTGTTTGCAAAGCGTCTGTTGCACTGCTCAAAGACAAAAGACGCTCACCCGAGAAAGTTTTTGGAAACCGATGTCCGATAGGCACGGGGAAAGAGCTGCAGAGGTTTACGTATCGTCTGTCGAATTCTGTTCTCTTTCGTGCCCTTCCATTTTACGATAAAAACTTTCGTGACCCCTTTTCCCGTTCAGGCACTGTTGCTAGTGTTTTTATAAGGGGGGAAAAAAAAGCGTAAGCCTGGTCTCTCGAGTGATTTTTTTTTTTTTTTTTTTTTTCTTTTTCGCTAGACTAGTGGAATCGAGAATGTTCGCTGCCAGAACTTCATCCACCGAGATGGGAAGCCAGGCAACTTCCTAACGGGCCGTGGGCAGAGTTCCCCTCTTGATGCCGTGCCTATATAATAAAGTGTGCAGTCCGTTAGCTAGACGGGCTGCAGTACCCAATTTTTTTCGCCAGGCGGCAGCACCGCGCCCCCCCCCCGGCGGAGTAAGGGCAGCGCATGCGCAGACGCGGCTTGACGCCGAAGGGGGCGTGGCTTGCGGGCACGTCGCGGGCCGATGACGCAATCCGGCTTCGGCGCATGCGCAGAAGGGGTTTCTGGCAAACTAAGGGCAGCGCATGCGCAGACGCGGCTTGACGCCGAAGGGGGCGGGGCTTCCGGCTTCGTCGCAGCCCGATGACGCAACACGCCTCGGCGCATGCGCAGAAGGGCTTTCTGGCAAACTAAGGGCAGCGCATGCGCAGACGCGGCTTGACGCCGAAGGGGCGGGGCTTCCGGCCTCGGGCGTACGGGCAGATGACGCAATCCCGCTTTGGCGCATGCGCAGAAGCCTTTCTGGCCGACCGAGGGCGGCGCATGCGCAGAAGCGGCTTTGACACCCCCCCCCTAGGGGCGGGGCTTCCGGCCTCGTGCGTAGGGGCAGATGGCGCATCCGGCCCGGGAAAGGCGGGTTCACTCCCGGCCCGCGCGGCGCGCTGGAGCGGCCGTGGAGGTACGGAGCCTTCGCCGGGAGCCCGGAAGACTTTCGGGCCGGGACGTGCGGCGGCGCGCTCGGGCTGAAGGGCGGCCGGGGGCCGGCGGGCAGCGGCCCGGTCGGGGGGGGGGATGTGGCGGCCCGGCGCTCGGCCGCGGCAGGGAGCGCCTGGTGCCGGCGGCGGGCGGGCTGAGGCAGGCGGGCGGCCCGGCCCGGGACCGGCGGGGCTGCCGCCGGTTCTCGTCTCCCCGGCAGGGACGGTGGTCAGCGGGCTCCTCACGGGGCTGCCCTTTTCTGGGTGGGTGGTTTTTTGTTTGTTTGGGGTTTTTTGTTTGTTTTTTTTTTTTTTTCTCTCGGAGCCGCGCCGCTACCTCGGCGAGGAGCGGCGGCGGGGCGGCCCCGGTGCTCGCTCGTGGCGGCGGCGCCCGGGAGAGGGGTCGGCCCGCGCCGCCCCGCCGCCCACCCGCCGCCGCCTGCGGGCTGCCCGGGCAGCCGCCGCAGCCCTGCGCGGGGCTTTGTCTTTCCCCCAGCCGCTGGCCTGAGCCGTGGCAGCCGGCTGGGGCTGCCGGCCCCCGCGGGCCGCAGAGAGGCTGCCTCGGGGCCTGCGGTAACGCTGTCGCGGGGGGGGGGGGGTGGGGGGGGGGTGGGGGGGGTGTGTGTGGCTCAGGAGCCTCTTCCCGCCCCTGCGAGCGGGCCAGAGCAAGAAAAGGCAGCCGGCAGCGGAATCCCCAGCCGTCGCCCCCGACTGCTGCTTTCTCTGCAAGCCTTTTAACTGCCGGGGAGGGCTGGGAGGCAGCGGCAGCTCAGGTGTCTGGCTGATCTTGTGTCGTGACAGTCAGCTCCGGGGCCGGAGCAGCCGAGGGGAAGAGGCCTTTTGGTTTGCTTCCCCGCGAAACCGGGGCCTTTTGTTTTCCCTTTGTCCCTAGGTTCGTCCGGAAGCGTCCGTCGACAAGTCAAGGGGAGCGGAACCGAAGGTCGCTCGAGATGTTACTTCGCCACGCGTGCCTCGTGCTTGCGAGTCGGACTGCTGACTACGGAGGGATCCCTTTTGTAGCCGCCGAGGGCCCGCGAGGCTCCGTGTGCCCGCCGCTTCCGAGTGCTGCGCTGCGGCTCGGGCAACGGCCGGGGAGGAATCGTCGGTCCCTCGTGGTAACGCAGCCGGGCCTGCTAGGCGCTTAGAGCAGCGCGTCCGGCCGGGCAGTATTGTTTCCCGAGGCTGTAAAGGAGCCCGAGGTATAAACCCGCTTGATGTTTCCGTACGGCGGTGCGCTTTGTCGGAGAGCTGGGCCCTACTGACGGAGCTGGCACAGGGTTCCCGCGGGACTCCGGCTTTGCCCGTCTCGTGGAAAGGCTCCAGAGCCTGCTTGGGAAGCCGCTTGACAAGGCACGGCTTTGCCGTGATTTTTACGCCGGAATTCCGACGGTAACGCCAATGCCACGTGTTAGCCTTTCTCCAGCAGCTCCTCAAAGCAGAGTGAGCCTTAAGAATCGGATTGCCTTTTAACGAAATTCGAAACAAAGCGGCGGGGTGAAGCGGCTGGAAGCGTCCTGCCAGTCTGCCGTGGGTATCGCTGCCGTGCGTGTTACCTGCCTGTCTGCCGATCGCTCCTGCCTCTTGTGGTGGCCCGGTAATTCCTCTGGGGAAGGCGTTGGGCTCTGACCGCAGCGCACCCCGACTCCCTCCTGACCCCGGCGAGACGTGATCGGTGTTTGCCTTCCTCCCCTTTCACAGGGCCTCGGCTGTTGCGTGCAGAGAAGCTGTCAGCCTTGTGAGAGAGCACGCCGCCGGCAAGCGCATCGTGGTGCTTCGGTACCGAGCTGAGGCCGCAGGCGTCCGTCTTTTGTTTGCGAAAAGGGATCGCGAGGAAAGGTGCTGGCCTCGGAGGGGGAGAGGTGGCGGGGGAACAGGTAGGAGGCAGCTCTTTCAGCCGGTTTTAGGCTTAACTCCTGGGTGCCTGAGCACGGTTCTGGGCTTCGGGGGGGTTGGCTTTCGGCTTTTCGCCTTCAGCGCGTCCTCCGTCACCGCTGTCGGCGCGCGCTGAGCTGCGGCTCAGGGGACTGCGGCGATACAGGCCGTGTGCGTGCCAGCCGTCCTCGAGGCTAGAGCTGTATTCTGCTTGTTACCCTGATGAAAGCGTTTCTTTTTTTCTAGGGGGCGTTCCCACAAGGCAGTGGTGTGGAGCCGAAGGGGACTGCGACGGAACGGTGACGGAGCCGTTTGGACCGAGTCTTGAAGATAGATCGCTCGGGTTTTTGTCCGAGGAAACTTCGTCTCGAGACGGTCCTATCGCTCGCTGGCAACGTGGTAGGAAACTGCTTTGTTGATCTTGACGGCGCAGTGTGTTGGGAGTATTAAGATTCCTCGAGAGATCAGAAGCGAGTAGGTTGTTTCTCTAAGGGAAAGGGGAATAGGCCTGTATCGTTAAAGGAAAGACTCAGAGTGGGTTTTGTTTCTCTCAAGTACAAAGCGCCCCATCTCAAGGGATTGCAAAGTCTGAAACGATGGTTCAAAAGCAGACTTGTGCTGTTTGCAAAGCGTCTGTTGCACTGCTCAAAGACAAAAGACGCTCACCCGAGAAAGTTTTGGAAACCGATGTCCGATAGGCACGGGGAAAGAGCTGCAGAGGTTTACGTATCGTCTGTCGAATTCTGTTCTCTTTCGTGCCCTTCCATTTTACGATAAAAACTTTCGTGACCCCTTTTCCCGTTCAGGCACTGTTGCTAGTGTTTTTATAAGGGGGGAAAAAAAAGCGTAAGCCTGGTCTCTCGAGTGATTTTTTTTTTTTTTTTTTTTTTCTTTTTCGCTAGACTAGTGGAATCGAGAATGTTCGCTGCCAGAACTTCATCCACCGAGATGGGAAGCCAGGCAACTTCCTAACGGGCCGTGGGCAGAGTTCCCCTCTTGATGCCGTGCCTATATAACAAAGTGTGCAGTCCGTTAGCTAGACGGGCTGCAGTACCCAATTTTTTTCGCCAGGCGGCAGCACCGCGCCCCCCCCGGCGGAGTAAGGGGCAGCGCATGCGCAGACGCGGCTTGACGCCGAAGGGGGCGTGGCTTGCGGGCACGTCGCGGGCCGATGACGCAATCCGGCTTCGGCGCATGCGCAGAAGGGGTTTCTGGCAAACTAAGGGCAGCGCATGCGCAGACGCGGCTTGACGCCGAAGGGGGCGGGGCTTCCGGCTTCGTCGCAGCCCGATGACGCAACACGCCTCGGCGCATGCGCAGAAGGGCTTTCTGGCAAACTAAGGGCAGCGCATGCGCAGACGCGGCTTGACGCCGAAGGGGCGGGGCTTCCGGCCTCGGGCGTACGGGCAGATGACGCAATCCCGCTTTGGCGCATGCGCAGAAGCCTTTCTGGCCGACCGAGGGCGGCGCATGCGCAGAAGCGGCTTTGACCCCCCCCCCCTAGGGGCGGGGCTTCCGGCCTCGTGCGTAGGGGCAGATGGCGCATCCGGCCCGGGAAAGGCGGGTTCACTCCCGGCCCGCGCGGCGCGCTGGAGCGGCCGTGGAGGTACGGAGCCTTCGCCGGGAGCCCGGAAGACTTTCGGGCCGGGACGTGCGGCGGCGCGCTCGGGCTGAAGGGCGGCCGGGGGCCGGCGGGCAGCGGCCCGGTCGGGGGGGGGGATGTGGCGGCCCGGCGCTCGGCCGCGGCAGGGAGCGCCTGGTGCCGGCGGCGGGCGGGCTGAGGCAGGCGGGCGGCCCGGCCGGGACCGGCGGGGCTGCCGCCGGTTCTCGTCTCCCCGGCAGGGACGGTGGTCAGCGGGCTCCTCACGGGGCTGCCTTTTCTGGGTGGGTGGTTTTTTGTTTGTTTGGGGTTTTTTGTTTGTTTTTTTTTTTTTTTTCTCTCGGAGCCGCGCCGCTACCTCGGCGAGGAGCGGCGGCGGGGCGGCCCCGGTGCTCGCTCGTGGCGGCGGCGCCCGGGAGAGGGGTCGGCCCGCGCCGCCCCGCCGCCCACCCGCCGCCGCCTGCGGGCTGCCCGGGCAGCCGCCGCAGCCCTGCGCGGGGCTTTGTCTTTCCCCCAGCCGCTGGCCTGAGCCGTGGCAGCCGGCTGGGGCTGCCGGCCCCCGCGGGCCGCAGAGAGGCTGCCTCGGGGCCTGCGGTAACGCTGTCGCGGGGGGGGGGGGGTGGGGGGGGGGTGGGGGGTGTGTGTGTGGCTCAGGAGCCTCTTCCCGCCCCTGCGAGCGGGCCAGAGCAAGAAAAGGCAGCCGGCAGCGGAATCCCCAGCCGTCGCCCCCGACTGCTGCTTTCTCCGCAAGCCTTTTAACTGCCGGGGAGGGCTGGGAGGCAGCGGCAGCTCAGGTGTCTGGCTGATCTTGTGTCGTGACAGTCAGCTCCGGGGCCGGAGCAGCCGAGGGGAAGAGGCCTTTTGGTTTGCTTCCCCGCGAAACCGGGGCCTTTTGTTTTCCCTTTGTCCCTAGGTTCGTCCGGAAGCGTCCGTCGACAAGTCAAGGGGAGCGGAACCGAAGGTCGCTCGAGATGTTACTTCGCCACGCGTGCCTCGTGCTTGCGAGTCGGACTGCTGACTACGGAGGGATCCCTTTTGTAGCCGCCGAGGGCCCGCGAGGCTCCGTGTGCCCGCCGCTTCCGAGTGCTGCGCTGCGGCTCGGGCAACGGCCGGGGAGGAATCGTCGGTCCCTCGTGGTAACGCAGCCGGGCCTGCTAGGCGCTTAGAGCCGCGCGTCCGGCCGGGCAGTATTGTTTCCCGAGGCTGTAAAGGAGCCCGAGGTATAAACCCGCTTGACGTTTCCGTACGGCGGTGCGCTTTGTCGGAGAGCTGGGCCCTACTGACGGAGCTGGCACAGGGTTCCCGCGGGACTCCGGCTTTGCCCGTCTCGTGGAAAGGCTCCAGAGCCTGCTTGGGAAGCCGCTTGACAAGGCACGGCTTTGCCGTGATTTTTACGCCGGAATTCCGACGGTAACGCCAATGCCACGTGTTAGCCTTTCTCCAGCAGCTCCTCAAAGCAGAGTGAGCCTTAAGAATCGGATTGCCTTTTAACGAAATTCGAAACAAAGCGGCGGGGTGAAGCGGCTGGAAGCGTCCTGCCAGTCTGCCGTGGGTATCGCTGCCGTGCGTGTTACCTGCCTGTCTGCCGATCGCTCCTGCCTCTTGTTGTGGCCCGGTAATTCCTCTGGGGAAGGCGTTGGGCTCTGACCGCAGCGCACCCCGACTCCCTCCTGACCCCGGCGAGACGTGATCGGTGTTTGCCTTCCTCCCCTTTCACAGGGCCTCGGCTGTTGCGTGCAGAGAAGCTGTCAGCCTTGTGAGAGAGCACGCCGCCGGCAAGCGCATCGTGGTGCTTCGGTACCGAGCTGAGGCCGCAGGCGTCCGTCTTTTGTTTGCGAAAAGGGATCGCGAGGAAAGGTGCTGGCCTCGGAGGGGGAGAGGTGGCGGGGGAACAGGTAGGAGGCAGCTCTTTCAGCCGGTTTTAGGCTTAACTCCTGGGTGCCTGAGCACGGTTCTGGGCTTCGGGGGGGTTGGCTTTCGGCTTTTCGCCTTCAGCGCGTCCTCCGTCACCGCTGTCGGCGCGCGCTGAGCTGCGGCTCAGGGGACTGCGGCGATACAGGCCGTGTGCGTGCCAGCCGTCCTCGAGGCTAGAGCTGTATTCTGCTTGTTACCCTGATGAAAGCGTTTCTTTTTTTCTAGGGGGCGTTCCCACAAGGCAGTGGTGTGGAGCCGAAGGGGACTGCGACGGAACGGTGACGGAGCCGTTTGGACCGAGTCTTGAAGATAGATCGCTCGGGTTTTTGTCCGAGGAAACTTCGTCTCGAGACGGTCCTATCGCTCGCTGGCAACGTGGTAGGAAACTGCTTTGTTGATCTTGACGGCGCAGTGTGTTGGGAGTATTAAGATTCCTCGAGAGATCAGAAGCGAGTAGGTTGTTTCTCTAAGGGAAAGGGGAATAGGCCTGTATCGTTAAAGGAAAGACTCAGAGTGGGTTTTGTTTCTCTCAAGTACAAAGCGCCCCATCTCAAGGGATTGCAAAGTCTGAAACGATGGTTCAAAAGCAGGCTTGTGCTGTTTGCAAAGCGTCTGTTGCACTGCTCAAAGACAAAAGACGCTCACCCGAGAAAGTTTTTGGAAACCGATGTCCGATAGGCACGGGGAAAGAGCTGCAGAGGTTTACGTATCGTCTGTCGAATTCTGTTCTCTTTCGTGCCCTTCCATTTTACGATAAAAACTTTCGTGACCCCTTTTCCCGTTCAGGCACTGTTGCTAGTGTTTTTATAAGGGGGGAAAAAAAAGCGTAAGCCTGGTCTCTCGAGTGATTTTTTTTTTTTTTTTTTTTTTTTTTTTCTTTTTCGCTAGACTAGTGGAATCGAGAATGTTCGCTGCCAGAACTTCATCCACCGAGATGGGAAGCCAGGCAACTTCCTAACGGGCCGTGGGCAGAGTTCCCCTCTTGATGCCGTGCCTATATAATAAAGTGTGCAGTCCGTTAGCTAGACGGGCTGCAGTACCCAATTTTTTTCGCCAGGCGGCAGCACCGCGCCCCCCCCGGCGGAGTAAGGGCAGCGCATGCGCAGACGCGGCTTGACGCCGAAGGGGGCGTGGCTTGCGGGCACGTCGCGGGCCGATGACGCAATCCGACTTCGGCGCATGCGCAGAAGGGGTTTCTGGCAAACTAAGGGCAGCGCATGCGCAGACGCGGCTTGACGCCGAAGGGGGCGGGGCTTCCGGCTTCGTCGCAGCCCGATGACGCAACACGCCTCGGCGCATGCGCAGAAGGGCTTTCTGGCAAACTAAGGGCAGCGCATGCGCAGACGCGGCTTGACGCCGAAGGGGCGGGGCTTCCGGCCTCGGGCGTACGGGCAGATGACGCAATCCCGCTTTGGCGCATGCGCAGAAGCCTTTCTGGCCGACCGAGGGCGGCGCATGCGCAGAAGCGGCTTTGACCCCCCCCCCTAGGGGCGGGGCTTCCGGCCTCGTGCGTAGGGGCAGATGGCGCATCCGGCCCGGGAAAGGCGGGTTCACTCCCGGCCCGCGCGGCGCGCTGGAGCGGCCGTGGAGGTACGGAGCCTTCGCCGGGAGCCCGGAAGACTTTCGGGCCGGGACGTGCGGCGGCGCGCTCGGGCTGAAGGGCGGCCGGGGGCCGGCGGGCAGCGGCCCGGTCGGGGGGGGGGGATGTGGCGGCCCGGCGCTCGGCCGCGGCAGGGAGCGCCTGGTGCCGGCGGCGGGCGGGCTGAGGCAGGCGGGCGGCCCGGCCCGGGACCGGCGGGGCTGCCGCCGGTTCTCGTCTCCCCGGCAGGGACGGTGGTCAGCGGGCTCCTCACGGGGCTGCCCTTTTCTGGGTGGGTGGTTTTTTGTTTGTTTGGGGTTTTTTGTTTGTTTTTTTTTTTTTTTTCTCTCGGAGCCGCGCCGCTACCTCGGCGAGGAGCGGCGGCGGGGCGGCCCCGGTGCTCGCTCGTGGCGGCGGCGCCCGGGAGAGGGGTCGGCCCGCGCCGCCCCGCCGCCCACCCGCCGCCGCCTGCGGGCTGCCCGGGCAGCCGCCGCAGCCCTGCGCGGGGCTTTGTCTTTCCCCCAGCCGCTGGCCTGAGCCGTGGCAGCCGGCTGGGGCTGCCGGCCCCCGCGGGCCGCAGAGAGGCTGCCTCGGGGCCTGCGGTAACGCTGTCGCGGGGGGGGGGGGTGGGGGGGGGGTGGGGGGGGTGTGTGTGGCTCAGGAGCCTCTTCCCGCCCCTGCGAGCGGGCCAGAGCAAGAAAAGGCAGCCGGCAGCGGAATCCCCAGCCGTCGCCCCCGACTGCTGCTTTCTCCGCAAGCCTTTTAACTGCCGGGGAGGGCTGGGAGGCAGCGGCAGCTCAGGTGTCTGGCTGATCTTGTGTCGTGACAGTCAGCTCCGGGGCCGGAGCAGCCGAGGGGAAGAGGCCTTTTGGTTTGCTTCCCCGCGAAACCGGGGCCTTTTGTTTTCCCTTTGTCCCTAGGTTCGTCCGGAAGCGTCCGTCGACAAGTCAAGGGGAGCGGAACCGAAGGTCGCTCGAGATGTTACTTCGCCACGCGTGCCTCGTGCTTGCGAGTCGGACTGCTGACTACGGAGGGATCCCTTTTGTAGCCGCCGAGGGCCCGCGAGGCTCCGTGTGCCCGCCGCTTCCGAGTGCTGCGCTGCGGCTCGGGCAACGGCCGGGGAGGAATCGTCGGTCCCTCGTGGTAACGCAGCCGGGCCTGCTAGGCGCTTAGAGCCGCGCGTCCGGCCGGGCAGTATTGTTTCCCGAGGCTGTAAAGGAGCCCGAGGTATAAACCCGCTTGACGTTTCCGTACGGCGGTGCGCTTTGTCGGAGAGCTGGGCCCTACTGACGGAGCTGGCACAGGGTTCCCGCGGGACTCCGGCTTTGCCCGTCTCGTGGAAAGGCTCCAGAGCCTGCTTGGGAAGCCGCTTGACAAGGCACGGCTTTGCCGTGATTTTTACGCCGGAATTCCGACGGTAACGCCAATGCCACGTGTTAGCCTTTCTCCAGCAGCTCCTCAAAGCAGAGTGAGCCTTAAGAATCGGATTGCCTTTTAACGAAATTCGAAACAAAGCGGCGGGGTGAAGCGGCTGGAAGCGTCCTGCCAGTCTGCCGTGGGTATCGCTGCCGTGCGTGTTACCTGCCTGTCTGCCGATCGCTCCTGCCTCTTGTGGTGCCCCGGTAATTCCTCTGGGGAAGGCGTTGGGCTCTGACCGCAGCGCACCCCGACTCCCTCCTGACCCCGGCGAGACGTGATCGGTGTTTGCCTTCCTCCCCTTTCACAGGGCCTCGGCTGTTGCGTGCAGAGAAGCTGTCAGCCTTGTGAGAGAGCACGCCGCCGGCAAGCGCATCGTGGTGCTTCGGTACCGAGCTGAGGCCGCAGGCGTCCGTCTTTTGTTTGCGAAAAGGGATCGCGAGGAAAGGTGCTGGCCTCGGAGGGGGAGAGGTGGCGGGGGAACAGGTAGGAGGCAGCTCTTTCAGCCGGTTTTAGGCTTAACTCCTGGGTGCCTGAGCACGGTTCTGGGCTTCGGGGGGGTTGGCTTTCGGCTTTTCGCCTTCAGCGCGTCCTCCGTCACCGCTGTCGGCGCGCGCTGAGCTGCGGCTCAGGGGACTGCGGCGATACAGGCCGTGTGCGTGCCAGCCGTCCTCGAGGCTAGAGCTGTATTCTGCTTGTTACCCTGATGAAAGCGTTTCTTTTTTTCTAGGGGGCGTTCCCACAAGGCAGTGGTGTGGAGCCGAAGGGGACTGCGACGGAACGGTGACGGAGCCGTTTGGACCGAGTCTTGAAGATAGATCGCTCGGGTTTTTGTCCGAGGAAACTTCGTCTCGAGACGGTCCTATCGCTCGCTGGCAACGTGGTAGGAAACTGCTTTGTTGATCTTGACGGCGCAGTGTGTTGGGAGTATTAAGATTCCTCGAGAGATCAGAAGCGAGTAGGTTGTTTCTCTAAGGGAAAGGGGAATAGGCCTGTATCGTTAAAGGAAAGACTCAGAGTGGGTTTTGTTTCTCTCAAGTACAAAGCGCCCCATCTCAAGGGATTGCAAAGTCTGAAACGATGGTTCAAAAGCAGGCTTGTGCTGTTTGCAAAGCGTCTGTTGCACTGCTCAAAGACAAAAGACGCTCACCCGAGAAAGTTTTTGGAAACCGATGTCCGATAGGCACGGGGAAAGAGCTGCAGAGGTTTACGTATCGTCTGTCGAATTCTGTTCTCTTTCGTGCCCTTCCATTTTACGATAAAAACTTTCGTGACCCCTTTTCCCGTTCAGGCACTGTTGCTAGTGTTTTTATAAGGGGGGAAAAAAAAAGCGTAAGCCTGGTCTCTCGAGTGATTTTTTTTTTTTTTTTTTTTTTTTTTTCTTTTTCGCTAGACTAGTGGAATCGAGAATGTTCGCTGCCAGAACTTCATCCACCGAGATGGGAAGCCAGGCAACTTCCTAACGGGCCGTGGGCAGAGTTCCCCTCTTGATGCCGTGCCTATATAATAAAGTGTGCAGTCCGTTAGCTAGACGGGCTGCAGTACCCAATTTTTTTCGCCAGGCGGCAGCACCGCGCCCCCCCCGGCGGAGTAAGGGCAGCGCATGCGCAGACGCGGCTTGACGCCGAAGGGGGCGTGGCTTGCGGGCACGTCGCGGGCCGATGACGCAATCCGGCTTCGGCGCATGCGCAGAAGGGGTTTCTGGCAAACTAAGGGCAGCGCATGCGCAGACGCGGCTTGACGCCGAAGGGGGCGGGGCTTCCGGCTTCGTCGCAGCCCGATGACGCAACACGCCTCGGCGCATGCGCAGAAGGGCTTTCTGGCAAACTAAGGGCAGCGCATGCGCAGACGCGGCTTGACGCCGAAGGGGCGGGGCTTCCGGCCTCGGGCGTACGGGCAGATGACGCAATCCCGCTTTGGCGCATGCGCAGAAGCCTTTCTGGCCGACCGAGGGCGGCGCATGCGCAGAAGCGGCTTTGACACCCCCCCCTAGGGGCGGGGCTTCCGGCCTCGTGCGTAGGGGCAGATGGCGCATCCGGCCCGGGAAAGGCGGGTTCACTCCCGGCCCGCGCGGCGCGCTGGAGCGGCCGTGGAGGTACGGAGCCTTCGCCGGGAGCCCGGAAGACTTTCGGGCCGGGACGTGCGGCGGCGCGCTCGGGCTGAAGGGCGGCCGGGGGCCGGCGGGCAGCGGCCCGGTCGGGGGGGGGGATGTGGCGGCCCGGCGCTCGGCCGCGGCAGGGAGCGCCTGGTGCCGGCGGCGGGCGGGCTGAGGCAGGCGGGCGGCCCGGCCCGGGACCGGCGGGGCTGCCGCCGGTTCTCGTCTCCCCGGCAGGGACGGTGGTCAGCGGGCTCCTCACGGGGCTGCCCTTTTCTGGGTGGGTGGTTTTTTGTTTGTTTGGGGTTTTTTGTTTGTTTTTTTTTTTTTTTCTCTCGGAGCCGCGCCGCTACCTCGGCGAGGAGCGGCGGCGGGGCGGCCCCGGTGCTCGCTCGTGGCGGCGGCGCCCGGGAGAGGGGTCGGCCCGCGCCGCCCCGCCGCCCACCCGCCGCCGCCTGCGGGCTGCCCGGGCAGCCGCCGCAGCCCTGCGCGGGGCTTTGTCTTTCCCCCAGCCGCTGGCCTGAGCCGTGGCAGCCGGCTGGGGCTGCCGGCCCCCGCGGGCCGCAGAGAGGCTGCCTCGGGGCCTGCGGTAACGCTGTCGCGGGGGGGGGGGGGTGGGGGGGGGGGTGGGGGGGGGGGTGTGTGGCTCAGGAGCCTCTTCCCGCCCCTGCGAGCGGGCCAGAGCAGGGCCAGAGCAAGAAAAGGCAGCCGGCAGCGGAATCCCCAGCCGTCGCCCCCGACTGCTGCTTTCTCCGCAAGCCTTTTAACTGCCGGGGAGGGCTGGGAGGCAGCGGCAGCTCAGGTGTCTGGCTGATCTTGTGTCGTGACAGTCAGCTCCGGGGCCGGAGCAGCCGAGGGGAAGAGGCCTTTTGGTTTGCTTCCCCGCGAAACCGGGGCCTTTTGTTTTCCCTTTGTCCCTAGGTTCGTCCGGAAGCGTCCGTCGACAAGTCAAGGGGAGCGGAACCGAAGGTCGCTCGAGATGTTACTTCGCCACGCGTGCCTCGTGCTTGCGAGTCGGACTGCTGACTACGGAGGGATCCCTTTTGTAGCCGCCGAGGGCCCGCGAGGCTCCGTGTGCCCGCCGCTTCCGAGTGCTGCGCTGCGGCTCGGGCAACGGCCGGGGAGGAATCGTCGGTCCCCTCGTGGTAACGCAGCCGGGCCTGCTAGGCGCTTAGAGCCGCGCGTCCGGCCGGGCAGTATTGTTTCCCGAGGCTGTAAAGGAGCCCGAGGTATAAACCCGCTTGACGTTTCCGTACGGCGGTGCGCTTTGTCGGAGAGCTGGGCCCTACTGACGGAGCTGGCACAGGGTTCCCGCGGGACTCCGGCTTTGCCCGTCTCGTGGAAAGGCTCCAGAGCCTGCTTGGGAAGCCGCTTGACAAGGCACGGCTTTGCCGTGATTTTTACGCCGGAATTCCGACGGTAACGCCAATGCCACGTGTTAGCCTTTCTCCAGCAGCTCCTCAAAGCAGAGTGAGCCTTAAGAATCGGATTGCCTTTTAACGAAATTCGAAACAAAGCGGCGGGGTGAAGCGGCTGGAAGCGTCCTGCCAGTCTGCCGTGGGTATCGCTGCCGTGCGTGTTACCTGCCTGTCTGCCGATCGCTCCTGCCTCTTGTGGTGCCCCGGTAATTCCTCTGGGGAAGGCGTTGGGCTCTGACCGCAGCGCACCCCGACTCCCTCCTGACCCCGGCGAGACGTGATCGGTGTTTGCCTTCCTCCCCTTTCACAGGGCCTCGGCTGTTGCGTGCAGAGAAGCTGTCAGCCTTGTGAGAGAGCACGCCGCCGGCAAGCGCATCGTGGTGCTTCGGTACCGAGCTGAGGCCGCAGGCGTCCGTCTTTTGTTTGCGAAAAGGGATCGCGAGGAAAGGTGCTGGCCTCGGAGGGGGGAGAGGTGGCGGGGGAACAGGTAGGAGGCAGCTCTTTCAGCCGGTTTTAGGCTTAACTCCTGGGTGCCTGAGCACGGTTCTGGGCTTCGGGGGGGTTGGCTTTCGGCTTTTCGCCTTCAGCGCGTCCTCCGTCACCGCTGTCGGCGCGCGCTGAGCTGCGGCTCAGGGGACTGCGGCGATACAGGCCGTGTGCGTGCCAGCCGTCCTCGAGGCTAGAGCTGTATTCTGCTTGTTACCCTGATGAAAGCGTTTCTTTTTTTCTAGGGGGCGTTCCCACAAGGCAGTGGTGTGGAGCCGAAGGGGACTGCGACGGAACGGTGACGGAGCCGTTTGGACCGAGTCTTGAAGATAGATCGCTCGGGTTTTTGTCCGAGGAAACTTCGTCTCGAGACGGTCCTATCGCTCGCTGGCAACGTGGTAGGAAACTGCTTTGTTGATCTTGACGGCGCAGTGTGTTGGGAGTATTAAGATTCCTCGAGAGATCAGAAGCGAGTAGGTTGTTTCTCTAAGGGAAAGGGGAATAGGCCTGTATCGTTAAAAGGAAAGACTCAGAGTGGGTTTTGTTTCTCTCAAGTACAAAGCGCCCCATCTCAAGGGATTGCAAAGTCTGAAACGATGGTTCAAAAGCAGACTTGTGCTGTTTGCAAAGCGTCTGTTGCACTGCTCAAAGACAAAAGACGCTCACCCCGAGAAAGTTTTTGGAAACCGATGTCCGATAGGCACGGGGAAAGAGCTGCAGAGGTTTACGTATCGTCTGTCGAATTCTGTTCTCTTTCGTGCCCTTCCATTTTACGATAAAAACTTTCGTGACCCCTTTTCCCGTTCAGGCACTGTTGCTAGTGTTTTTATAAGGGGGGAAAAAAAAGCGTAAGCCTGGTCTCTCGAGTGATTTTTTTTTTTTTTTTTTTTTTTTTCTTTTTCGCTAGACTAGTGGAATCGAGAATGTTCGCTGCCAGAACTTCATCCACCGAGATGGGAAGCCAGGCAACTTCCTAACGGGCCGTGGGCAGAGTTCCCCTCTTGATGCCGTGCCTATATAATAAAGTGTGCAGTCCGTTAGCTAGACGGGCTGCAGTACCCAATTTTTTTCGCCAGGCGGCAGCACCGCGCCCCCCCCCGGCGGAGTAAGGGCAGCGCATGCGCAGACGCGGCTTGACGCCGAAGGGGGCGTGGCTTGCGGGCACGTCGCGGGCCGATGACGCAATCCGGCTTCGGCGCATGCGCAGAAGGGGTTTCTGGCAAACTAAGGGCAGCGCATGCGCAGACGCGGCTTGACGCCGAAGGGGGCGGGGCTTCCGGCTTCGTCGCAGCCCGATGACGCAACACGCCTCGGCGCATGCGCAGAAGGGCTTTCTGGCAAACTAAGGGCAGCGCATGCGCAGACGCGGCTTGACGCCGAAGGGGCGGGGCTTCCGGCCTCGGGCGTACGGGCAGATGACGCAATCCCGCTTTGGCGCATGCGCAGAAGCCTTTTCTGGCCGACCGAGGGCGGCGCATGCGCAGAAGCGGCTTTGACCCCCCCCCCCTAGGGGCGGGGCTTCCGGCCTCGTGCGTAGGGGCAGATGGCGCATCCGGCCCGGGAAAGGCGGGTTCACTCCCGGCCCGCGCGGCGCGCTGGAGCGGCCGTGGAGGTACGGAGCCTTCGCCGGGAGCCCGGAAGACTTTCGGGCCGGGACGTGCGGCGGCGCGCTCGGGCTGAAGGGCGGCCGGGGGCCGGCGGGCAGCGGCCCGGTCGGGGGGGGGGATGTGGCGGCCCGGCGCTCGGCCGCGGCAGGGAGCGCCTGGTGCCGGCGGCGGGCGGGCTGAGGCAGGCGGGCGGCCCGGCCCGGGACCGGCGGGGCTGCCGCCGGTTCTCGTCTCCCCGGCAGGGACGGTGGTCAGCGGGCTCCTCACGGGGCTGCCCTTTTCTGGGTGGGTGGTTTTTTGTTTGTTTGGGTTTTTTTGTTTGTTTTTTTTTTTTTTTTTCTCTCGGAGCCGCGCCGCTACCTCGGCGAGGAGCGGCGGCGGGGCGGCCCCGGTGCTCGCTCGTGGCGGCGGCGCCCGGGAGAGGGGTCGGCCCGCGCCGCCCCGCCGCCCACCCGCCGCCGCCTGCGGGCTGCCCGGGCAGCCGCCGCAGCCCTGCGCGGGGCTTTGTCTTTCCCCCAGCCGCTGGCCTGAGCCGTGGCAGCCGGCTGGGGCTGCCGGCCCCCGCGGGCCGCAGAGAGGCTGCCTCGGGGCCTGCGGTAACGCTGTCGCGGGGGGGGGGGGTGGGGGGCGGGCGGGTGTGTGTGGCTCAGGAGCCTCTTCCCGCCCCTGCGAGCGGGCCAGAGCAAGAAAAGGCAGCCGGCAGCGGAATCCCCAGCCGTCGCCCCCGACTGCTGCTTTCTCCGCAAGCCTTTTAACTGCCGGGGAGGGCTGGGAGGCAGCGGCAGCTCAGGTGTCTGGCTGATCTTGTGTCGTGACAGTCAGCTCCGGGGCCGGAGCAGCCGAGGGGAAGAGGCCTTTTGGTTTGCTTCCCCGCGAAACCGGGGCCTTTTGTTTTCCCTTTGTCCCTAGGTTCGTCCGGAAGCGTCCGTCGACAAGTCAAGGGGAGCGGAACCGAAGGTCGCTCGAGATGTTACTTCGCCACGCGTGCCTCGTGCTTGCGAGTCGGACTGCTGACTACGGAGGGATCCCTTTTGTAGCCGCCGAGGGCCCGCGAGGCTCCGTGTGCCCGCCGCTTCCGAGTGCTGCGCTGCGGCTCGGGCAACGGCCGGGGAGGAATCGTCGGTCCCTCGTGGTAACGCAGCCGGGCCTGCTAGGCGCTTAGAGCAGCGCGTCCGGCCGGGCAGTATTGTTTTCCGAGGCTGTAAAGGAGCCCGAGGTATAAACCCGCTTGACGTTTCCGTACGGCGGTGCGCTTTGTCGGAGAGCTGGGCCCTACTGACGGAGCTGGCACAGGGTTCCCGCGGGACTCCGGCTTTGCCCGTCTCGTGGAAAGGCTCCAGAGCCTGCTTGGGAAGCCGCTTGACAAGGCACGGCTTTGCCGTGATTTTTACGCCGGAATTCCGACGGTAACGCCAATGCCACGTGTTAGCCTTTCTCCAGCAGCTCCTCAAAGCAGAGTGAGCCTTAAGAATCGGATTGCCTTTTAACGAAATTCGAAACAAAGCGGCGGGGTGAAGCGGCTGGAAGCGTCCTGCCAGTCTGCCGTGGGTATCGCTGCCGTGCGTGTTACCTGCCTGTCTGCCGATCGCTCCTGCCTCTTGTGGTGGCCCGGTAATTCCTCTGGGGAAGGCGTTGGGCTCTGACCGCAGCGCACCCCGACTCCCTCCTGACCCCGGCGAGACGTGATCGGTGTTTGCCTTCCTCCCCTTTCACAGGGCCTCGGCTGTTGCGTGCAGAGAAGCTGTCAGCCTTGTGAGAGAGCACGCCGCCGGCAAGCGCATCGTGGTGCTTCGGTACCGAGCTGAGGCCGCAGGCGTCCGTCTTTTGTTTGCGAAAAGGGATCGCGAGGAAAGGTGCTGGCCTCGGAGGGGGAGAGGTGGCGGGGGAACAGGTAGGAGGCAGCTCTTTCAGCCGGTTTTAGGCTTAACTCCTGGGTGCCTGAGCACGGTTCTGGGCTTCGGGGGGGTTGGCTTTCGGCTTTTCGCCTTCAGCGCGTCCTCCGTCACCGCTGTCGGCGCGCGCTGAGCTGCGGCTCAGGGGACTGCGGCGATACAGGCCGTGTGCGTGCCAGCCGTCCTCGAGGCTAGAGCTGTATTCTGCTTGTTACCCTGATGAAAGCGTTTCTTTTTTTCTAGGGGGCGTTCCCACAAGGCAGTGGTGTGGAGCCGAAGGGGACTGCGACGGAACGGTGACGGAGCCGTTTGGACCGAGTCTTGAAGATAGATCGCTCGGGTTTTTGTCCGAGGAAACTTCGTCTCGAGACGGTCCTATCGCTCGCTGGCAACGTGGTAGGAAACTGCTTTGTTGATCTTGACGGCGCAGTGTGTTGGGAGTATTAAGATTCCTCGAGAGATCAGAAGCGAGTAGGTTGTTTCTCTAAGGGAAAGGGGAATAGGCCTGTATCGTTAAAGGAAAGACTCAGAGTGGGTTTTGTTTCTCTCAAGTACAAAGCGCCCCATCTCAAGGGATTGCAAAGTCTGAAACGATGGTTCAAAAGCAGACTTGTGCTGTTTGCAAAGCGTCTGTTGCACTGCTCAAAGACAAAAGACGCTCACCCGAGAAAGTTTTTGGAAACCGATGTCCGATAGGCACGGGGAAAGAGCTGCAGAGGTTTACGTATCGTCTGTCGAATTCTGTTCTCTTTCGTGCCCTTCCATTTTACGATAAAAACTTTCGTGACCCCTTTTCCCGTTCAGGCACTGTTGCTAGTGTTTTTATAAGGGGGGAAAAAAAAGCGTAAGCCTGGTCTCTCGAGTGATTTTTTTTTTTTTTTTTTTTTTTTTTTTCTTTTTCGCTAGACTAGTGGAATCGAGAATGTTCGCTGCCAGAACTTCATCCACCGAGATGGGAAGCCAGGCAACTTCCTAACGGGCCGTGGGCAGAGTTCCCCTCTTGATGCCGTGCCTATATAATAAAGTGTGCAGTCCGTTAGCTAGACGGGCTGCAGTACCCAATTTTTTTCGCCAGGCGGCAGCACCGCGCCCCCCCCGGCGGAGTAAGGGCAGCGCATGCGCAGACGCGGCTTGACGCCGAAGGGGGCGTGGCTTGCGGGCACGTCGCGGGCCGATGACGCAATCCGGCTTCGGCGCATGCGCAGAAGGGGTTTCTGGCAAACTAAGGGCAGCGCATGCGCAGACGCGGCTTGACGCCGAAGGGGGCGGGGCTTCCGGCTTCGTCGCAGCCCGATGACGCAACACGCCTCGGCGCATGCGCAGAAGGGCTTTCTGGCAAACTAAGGGCAGCGCATGCGCAGACGCGGCTTGACGCCGAAGGGGCGGGGCTTCCGGCCTCGGGCGTACGGGCAGATGACGCAATCCCGCTTTGGCGCATGCGCAGAAGCCTTTCTGGCCGACCGAGGGCGGCGCATGCGCAGAAGCGGCTTTGACCCCCCCCCCTAGGGGCGGGGCTTCCGGCCTCGTGCGTAGGGGCAGATGGCGCATCCGGCCCGGGAAAGGCGGGTTCACTCCCGGCCCGCGCGGCGCGCTGGAGCGGCCGTGGAGGTACGGAGCCTTCGCCGGGAGCCCGGAAGACTTTCGGGCCGGGACGTGCGGCGGCGCGCTCGGGCTGAAGGGCGGCCGGGGGCCGGCGGGCAGCGGCCCGGTCGGGGGGGGGGATGTGGCGGCCCGGCGCTCGGCCGCGGCAGGGAGCGCCTGGTGCCGGCGGCGGGCGGGCTGAGGCAGGCGGGCGGCCCGGCCCGGGACCGGCGGGGCTGCCGCCGGTTCTCGTCTCCCCGGCAGGGACGGTGGTCAGCGGGCTCCTCACGGGGCTGCCCTTTTCTGGGTGGGTGGTTTTTTGTTTGTTTGGGGTTTTTTGTTTGTTTTTTTTTTTTTTTTCTCTCGGAGCCGCGCCGCTACCTCGGCGAGGAGCGGCGGCGGGGCGGCCCCGGTGCTCGCTCGTGGCGGCGGCGCCCGGGAGAGGGGTCGGCCCGCGCCGCCCCGCCGCCCACCCGCCGCCGCCTGCGGGCTGCCCGGGCAGCCGCCGCAGCCCTGCGCGGGGCTTTGTCTTTCCCCCAGCCGCTGGCCTGAGCCGTGGCAGCCGGCTGGGGCTGCCGGCCCCCGCGGGCCGCAGAGAGGCTGCCTCGGGGCCTGCGGTAACGCTGTCGCGGGGGGGGGGGGGTGGGGGGGGGTGGGGGGGGTGTGTGTGGCTCAGGAGCCTCTTCCCGCCCCTGCGAGCGGGCCAGAGCAAGAAAAGGCAGCCGGCAGCGGAATCCCCAGCCGTCGCCCCCGACTGCTGCTTTCTCCGCAAGCCTTTTAACTGCCGGGGAGGGCTGGGAGGCAGCGGCAGCTCAGGTGTCTGGCTGATCTTGTGTCGTGACAGTCAGCTCCGGGGCCGGAGCAGCCGAGGGGAAGAGGCCTTTTGGTTTGCTTCCCCGCGAAACCGGGGCCTTTTGTTTTCCCTTTGTCCCTAGGTTCGTCCGGAAGCGTCCGTCGACAAGTCAAGGGGAGCGGAACCGAAGGTCGCTCGAGATGTTACTTCGCCACGCGTGCCTCGTGCTTGCGAGTCGGACTGCTGACTACGGAGGGATCCCTTTTGTAGCCGCCGAGGGCCCGCGAGGCTCCGTGTGCCCGCCGCTTCCGAGTGCTGCGCTGCGGCTCGGGCAACGGCCGGGGAGGAATCGTCGGTCCCTCGTGGTAACGCAGCCGGGCCTGCTAGGCGCTTAGAGCCGCGCGTCCGGCCGGGCAGTATTGTTTCCCGAGGCTGTAAAGGAGCCCGAGGTATAAACCCGCTTGACGTTTCCGTACGGCGGTGCGCTTTGTCGGAGAGCTGGGCCCTACTGACGGAGCTGGCACAGGGTTCCCGCGGGACTCCGGCTTTGCCCGTCTCGTGGAAAGGCTCCAGAGCCTGCTTGGGAAGCCGCTTGACAAGGCACGGCTTTGCCGTGATTTTTACGCCGGAATTCCGACGGTAACGCCAATGCCACGTGTTAGCCTTTCTCCAGCAGCTCCTCAAAGCAGAGTGAGCCTTAAGAATCGGATTGCCTTTTAACGAAATTCGAAACAAAGCGGCGGGGTGAAGCGGCTGGAAGCGTCCTGCCAGTCTGCCGTGGGTATCGCTGCCGTGCGTGTTACCTGCCTGTCTGCCGATCGCTCCTGCCTCTTGTGGTGGCCCGGTAATTCCTCTGGGGAAGGCGTTGGGCTCTGACCGCAGCGCACCCCGACTCCCTCCTGACCCCGGCGAGACGTGATCGGTGTTTGCCTTCCTCCCCTTTCACAGGGCCTCGGCTGTTGCGTGCAGAGAAGCTGTCAGCCTTGTGAGAGAGCACGCCGCCGGCAAGCGCATCGTGGTGCTTCGGTACCGAGCTGAGGCCGCAGGCGTCCGTCTTTTGTTTGCGAAAAGGGATCGCGAGGAAAGGTGCTGGCCTCGGAGGGGGAGAGGTGGCGGGGGAACAGGTAGGAGGCAGCTCTTTCAGCCGGTTTTAGGCTTAACTCCTGGGTGCCTGAGCACGGTTCTGGGCTTCGGGGGGGTTGGCTTTCGGCTTTTCGCCTTCAGCGCGTCCTCCGTCACCGCTGTCGGCGCGCGCTGAGCTGCGGCTCAGGGGACTGCGGCGATACAGGCCGTGTGCGTGCCAGCCGTCCTCGAGGCTAGAGCTGTATTCTGCTTGTTACCCTGATGAAAGCGTTTCTTTTTTTCTAGGGGGCGTTCCCACAAGGCAGTGGTGTGGAGCCGAAGGGGACTGCGACGGAACGGTGACGGAGCCGTTTGGACCGAGTCTTGAAGATAGATCGCTCGGGTTTTTGTCCGAGGAAACTTCGTCTCGAGACGGTCCTATCGCTCGCTGGCAACGTGGTAGGAAACTGCTTTGTTGATCTTGACGGCGCAGTGTGTTGGGAGTATTAAGATTCCTCGAGAGATCAGAAGCGAGTAGGTTGTTTCTCTAAGGGAAAGGGGAATAGGCCTGTATCGTTAAAGGAAAGACTCAGAGTGGGTTTTGTTTCTCTCAAGTACAAAGCGCCCCATCTCAAGGGATTGCAAAGTCTGAAACGATGGTTCAAAAGCAGACTTGTGCTGTTTGCAAAGCGTCTGTTGCACTGCTCAAAGACAAAAGACGCTCACCCGAGAAAGTTTTTGGAAACCGATGTCCGATAGGCACGGGGAAAGAGCTGCAGAGGTTTACGTATCGTCTGTCGAATTCTGTTCTCTTTCGTGCCCTTCCATTTTACGATAAAAACTTTCGTGACCCCTTTTCCCGTTCAGGCACTGTTGCTAGTGTTTTTATAAGGGGGGAAAAAAAAGCGTAAGCCTGGTCTCTCGAGTGATTTTTTTTTTTTTTTTTTTTTTTTTTTCTTTTTCGCTAGACTAGTGGAATCGAGAATGTTCGCTGCCAGAACTTCATCCACCGAGATGGGAAGCCAGGCAACTTCCTAACGGGCCGTGGGCAGAGTTCCCCTCTTGATGCCGTGCCTATATAATAAAGTGTGCAGTCCGTTAGCTAGAGACGGGCTGCAGTACCCAATTTTTTTCGCCAGGCGGCAGCACCGCGCCCCCCCCCGGCGGAGTAAGGGCAGCGCATGCGCAGACGCGGCTTGACGCCGAAGGGGGCGTGGCTTGCGGGCACGTCGCGGGCCGATGACGCAATCGGCTTCGGCGCATGCGCAGAAGGGGTTTCTGGCAAAGTAAGGGCAGCGCATGCGCAGACGCGGCTTGACGCCGAAGGGGGCGGGGCTTCCGGCTTCGTCGCAGCCCGATGACGCAACACGCCCTCGGCGCATGCGCAGAAGGGCTTTCTGGCAAACTAAGGGGCAGCGCATGCGCAGACGCGGGCTTGACGCCGAAGGGGCGGGGGCTTCCGGCCTCGGGCGTACGGGCAGATGACGCAATCCCGCTTTGGCGCATGCGCAGAAGCCTTTCTGGCCGACCGAGGGCGGCGCATGCGCAGAAGCGGCTTTGACCCCCCCCCCCTAGGGGCGGGGCTTCCGGCCTCGTGCGTAGGGGCAGATGGCGCATCCGGCCCCGGGAAAGGCGGGTTCACTCCCGGCCCGCGCGGCGCGCTGGAGCGGCCGTGGAGGTACGGAGCCTTCGCCGAGGAGCCCGGAAGACTTTCGGGCCGGGACGTGCGGCGGCGCGCTCGGGCTGAAGGGCGGCCGGGGGGCCGGCGGGCAGCGGCCCGGTCGGGGGGGGGATGTGGCGGCCCGGCGCTCGGCCGCGGCAGGGAGCGCCTGGTGCCGGCGGCGGGCGGGCTGAGGCAGGCGGGCGGCCCGGCCCGGGGACCGGCGGGGCTGCCGCCGGTTCTCGTCTCCCCGGCAGGGACGGTGGTCAGCGGGCTCCTCACGGGGCTGCCCTTTTCTGGGTGGGTGGTTTTTTGTTTGGTTGTTTGTTTGTTTTTTTTTTTTTTGTCTCTCGGAGCCGCGCCGCTACCTCGGCGAGGAGCGGCGGCAGGCAGGGCGGCCCCGGTGCTCGCTCGTGGCGGCGGCGCCCGGGAGAGGGGTCGGCCCGCGCCGCCCCGCCGCCCACCCGCCGCCGCCTGCGGGCTGCCCGGGCAGCCGCCGCAGCCCTGCGCGGGGCTTTGTCTTTCCCCCAGCCGCTGGCCTGAGCCGTGGCAGCCGGCTGGGGCTGCCGGCCCCCGCGGGCCGCAGAGAGGCTGCCTCGGGGCCTGCGGTAACGCTGTCGCGGGGGGGTGGGTGTGTGTGTGTGTGTGTGTGTGTGGCTCAGGAGCCTCTTCCCGCCCCTGCGAGCGGGCCAGAGCAAGAAAAGGCAGCCGGCAGCGGAATCCCCAGCCGTCGCCCCCGACTGCTGCTTTCTCCGCAAGCCTTTTAACTGCCGGGGAGGGCTGGGAGGCAGCGGCAGCTCAGGTGTCTGGCTGATCTTGTGTCGTGACAGTCAGCTCCGGGGCTGGAGCAGCCGAGGGGAAGAGGCCTTTTGGTTTGCTTCCCAGCGAAACGGGGGTCTTTTGTTTTCCCTTTGTCCCTAGGTTCGTCCGGAAGCGTCCGTCGACAAGTCAAGGGGAGCGGAACCGAAGGTCGCTCGAGATGTTACTTCGCCACGCGTGCCTCGTGCTTGCGAGTCGGACTGCTGACTACGGAGGGATCCCTTTTGTAGCCGCCGAGGGCCCGCGAGGCTCCGTGTGCCCGCCGCTTCCGAGTGCTGCGCTGCGGCTCGGGCAACGGCCGGGGAGGAATCGTCGGTCCCTCGTGGTAACGCAGCCGGGCCTGCTAGGCGCTTAGAGCAGCGCGTCCGGCCGGGCAGTATTGTTTTCCGAGGCTGTAAAGGAGCCCGAGGTATAAACCCGCTTTACGTTTCCGTACGGCGGTGCGCTTTGTCGGAGAGCTGGGCCCTACTGACGGAGCTGGCACAGGGTTCCCGCGGGACTCCGGCTTTGCCCGTCTCGTGGAAAGGCTCCAGAGCCTGCTTGGGAAGCCGCTTGACAAGGCACGGCTTTGCCGTGATTTTTACGCCGGAATTCCGACGGTAACGCCAATGCCACGTGTTAGCCTTTCTCCAGCAGCTCTTCAAAGCAGAGTGAGCCTTAAGAATCGGATTGCCTTTTAACGAAATTCGAAACAAAGCGGCGGGGTGAAGCGGCTGGAAGCGTCCTGCCAGTCTGCCGTGGGTATCGCTGCCGTGCGTGTTACCTGCCTGTCTGCCGATCGCTCCTGCCTCTTGTTGTGCCCCGGTAATTCCTCTGGGGAAGGCGTTGGGCTCTGACTGCAGCGCACCCCGACTGCCTCCTGACCCCGGCGAGACGTGATCGGTGTTTGCTGCGGGCATTTCGGGCGAGCGGGAGTCAGATTCAAATACTCACAGAGTTCAAGATCTGATCCTTTTATTGTACAAACCAGGTAGACTTTTATAAGGCATTCTATAAGCGTGCAATAATGTGGTTGGCTATTTTACAAGCGTATAATAATATGATTGGTTAACAATTGTTTACTGGGAAGATTTCTGTTTCTGCTTTCTCTGGCACGTAGGCTCCTTTCTGCGGTTTCCCAGCTCCTCTTATCACGTCCCGTTGGCCTTGCTTTTGAGCAAACATCTGCAATTTGCTCCTTTTTCTTCATCCCACTGTTCTGGCCGTAACCTCGTCTTATTTCTTCAGTATTTTTCCACTTGCTTCAGAGTTCAGTATAATCATTCAATACAGCAAGAGCCCCAACAGGTGTTTGCCTTCCTCCCCTTTCACAGGGCCTCGGCTGTTGCGTGCAGAGAAGCTGTCAGCCTTGTGAGAGAGCACGCCGCCGGCAAGCGCATCGTGGTGCTTCGGTACCGAGCTGAGACCGCAGGCGTCCGTCTTTTGTTTGCGAAAAGGGATCGCGAGGAAAGGTGCTGGCCTCGGAGGGGGAGAGGTGGCGGGGGTGGGAACAGGTAGGAGGCAGCTCTTTCAACCGGTTTTAGGCTTAACTCCTGGGTGCCTGAGCACGGTTCTGGGCTTCGGGGGGTTGGCTTTCGGCTTTTTGCCTTAAGCGCGTCCTCCGTCACCGCTGTCAGCGTGCGCTGAGCTGCTGCTTAGGGAACTGTGGTGATACAGACTGTGTGCGTGCCAACCGTCCTCAAGGCTATAGCTGTATTCTACCCTAAAAAAAGCTTTCCATAATATTATGCTTCCGTTAGGACGCAATTTTCTCGAGTTCCCCCCACCTCAGGGTGATTTTCCCACACCCCTAACCCCAACCCCTAAGCCCACCTGCAACACCCCATTTTCTCCTAGGCTTTTAGGAGTGGCCTGAGAGGTGCTTGCAGGGTATTCCATTTTGCCTTAGACAGCTTAGGAGACCAACCAAATGCCTGGAGATCTGTATCTATCGTTAGGCTCCTAGTGGGATTCACACAAAACCAGTATGTGTGGGCACGTTCTCCTAGCAGCTCGGTGTCTTTTTGCTGTTGCAGAGGTGATTTCCTGGCGGAGCTGACCAGTGGGGTTCTCTGGCTGAGGGGAAGACCAGCAGTCAGCTGGTGGATGTGCTTCTGGAAGAAATAGCAACGGGAGCTCTAAGAGAGGGAAATGGCTTCACTGCATGGGTATGTGGAAGCTTTCTTCACTGCTTGTTTCCACTGAGATTAATTGGTAATAAATACCCATTAGGAAGGTGGGGAGAATTACTTTTATGGCCGGTGTCTTCAATATTCACCTTCTTCTTAGTGTAAACACTGAAAACTTTAAAGCCAGGGAAACTCAGGTGCACTAGAAAAGCTGAAACGGTGAGCATACTGAAGACATAGCTGAAGTAGCCACACTTTACAATGATGCCACGTGAACCACCGGACATGCAGGTATTTCTAGTGGGCTCAAGCCCCTGCTAATGCTGCGCTATATGGCCAAGCCAAAGTAACAGCTTCCTGGTGCTGAAAAGCCTCATCCTCCTCCCCTCTCCCTGCCCCGGTACTGGTGGCCGTGACCGGGAAGTGTCCAGCAGAGCAGTATTTGGGTTTTCCCGGGTTACTTCTCTGCTGACGAGATTAATGCAGACAAGCGCTAGAATGACTAAGTAGCAAGACTACATTGTAAGGAATGACTGTTTCTTGTGGCATGAGGAAGTTCATTCAACTCACAATGTCCCATTGCACCGTACCCCAGCACATGGGGGAAGCAGGCAATGATACAGGGACAAGGAAGCGTTGCAAGAATTCTTCACGTCATACTAAGCACGACTGTATCCAGAGGTTCTCTCTGGGATAGAGTAGCATTTCTTTGATCCTTCAACGTCTTTTCCTCAGCCTTTCCAGAAGCTTGAACTGTTTTCCCTGCCATTCCTGAAAGGTATTTCCAAGGAAGATCTTTCCTTTTCTGGTTTTGTTGGGCAGAACCTCTCAGAGAGTCCCATTTTTTTTCCACCCTGGAGCACTCGAGACAAGTTGCAAAGGTGCTGACAGATGTGTTTTGTAGTACTGCGAGACCCACACAAATGACCTATCCCTAATATAATCCCTAAATCCCTAAAACAAATGTAATCCTTAATTAAATCGCTACTTTAATCCCTAAAACTTAAGTAACGTCAGTTTAATTCTTTGAATAAGGATATGTAGTCAATGAGGTCTTCAGTGCTGTACCTGCTTGCATCAACTAGTTCTTGGATTGGCTCTTTCCTTTTCAGGAGAATGGGATTAAATTAGGGATTGAATTAGTTTTATCAGACTAGCTAGGTTTATCAGACTAACAAAGCTGGAGTGCCCACCACAAGCTCTAACACCTGAAGGCCCTCTGCAGACAATGGCAGTGCAAGCTTGTGCCTTTTCTGTGATGGGAGTTTTTCCCATATTCTTTCTCTCTATTTCCACTTTTCACATGGAAATTCCATTTCTAGGAGAGCCGCGTTATTTTCGTGCACGTTGAGAGGCAGCTCCTGTGCAGACCGGAACACATGTTTGGTGCTAACACAGCTGTAATTTCTTTCAGGAGGAGGCGGGGAGCGCTGAAGCTTTCGTGGCCAAGCCCCGGAGCCAGGATGTCAGGGAGAAGCAGGAGTATCTGAGCCAGCTGAAGAACAAGCTGGGAGATCTACTGTAAGTATGGAGGGAAGGGGCTGATGGGGACAGTAGCTCAGGACCGCGCGTGCAGAGGGAACCCCGCAGTGGACGCAGTGTGCGTGGCCAGCGCAGGCCTCCCTGCGCTACAGGGCTGTGCCCGTTGCAGTGAATGCCGAGACCTGGCTGAGCCCGGCTCTGCGGAACACTGCGAGCAGCAGTCCCCGACCCAAAGAACTTTGGCGTGGCAGACAGCGAGCAGAGATCAGTTGTACCACTAATCCCCTTCGGTACAGTGCTCCTCTGTCGCGACGGAGGGAAGACACAGTCACTCAATATGAGTGATCAGCAGACTTCGTTTATTGTACCTTACAGTCACCTTTTATGCCTTGTTATAATTAGCTCTTACGTATTACAAAAGTTAAGCTCATTATTGGTTAGTTGCCTAAATATCAAGCCCATCCCTAGTTTCTCTTCTGTAGTTATCTGTTCCCACCTGCAACATTCTTTTCCCACCGAAATCTTCCTGTTATTGTGTAACAAGAACAGCCAAAGGCAGCGTATTTTTGCTTTACTTCAGATAAGCTGAGAGCGATGCGCATTTTTGTCCAGCCAGCTAGACTATGTTTATGTGAACTTTTTCAGCTAGCCAGTTATCCACACTCCTCAGCTCTCCAAAAATAGCAGTAAAATCCTGTACGTCTTCAGAGACTGGTTCTGAGGAGTGGGAAGAGCAAATAGGACTGACAACTGGTGCAAATCTGAGAAATAATTCCACCTCAAAACAAGAGGCAATTACTGCATTGAAAAAAAGTCTGGTGCCACACCGAGCACCGAGGAGAACGCCAGAGGTGGGCAGGTGCCTGTGAAGTGAAATCCTGTCCAACGTGGGCGCTGGGTTAGCAAGAAGTACAGTTCTGTAATAAGGGATATCAATGCACAATAGAGTGAAATTAAGGTCTTCCCAGGTTATCATGAATCTAAGATTTCTTAACTTCCGTTCAGTTTGACGTTTAGCATTCACCAGTCTTTATTGCACATGTGTTTAACAACGGGATACTAGTAGAGGCAGAGATGACTGTGTCAAAAGACATCTCTGCTCTGCATTTCGGGCAACATGGATTCTCAGTGTGACACAAGTAAGTAAATGTTCTTTTCACATACCACAACGTAATGGTGACTGTGTTGCTTTGGAACAGAGAGGGGAAGGCAGATGATCTGAAGACTGCTTTCTGTGCGATTGATCCCGGTATCGACGATCAGACGCTAGATACCTACGTTGGCCTGCCAGACCAAGAAGACGTGCCTGTGGAAACTGCACTCGAGAGGCTGCTTGCTGGATATGCGAGACGAGTAGGGCCCTCGCCCAGGGAGGGAAGCGCGACAGGCTTTGGAGGGGAGGAAGGAGACTTCCAATAATAAGAATAAATGGACTGTTTGATCTACGGGTTTGGGTGCCAAGCCGAGAGTTGGAGTTACTGCGTTAAATACTTCTTCCCATTGCATATGGAGGTACAGCTCGTAAGAGCTGAGACGGTGGGCTAGCTTGAGCTATCGGAAGCACTTTCATCTTAAGCAGCACAGCACTCCGAGACAATTTTACAGCCTCCGCAGAGTCATTTTAGCTCAGCAAGACCTGTGGTGGGAGGCTGCCTGATCCCCAGACAGAGGCTTCACACCCCCGGGGCGCCGAGGCACTTCAGGGTGTCAGGCGCTCTGCTTGGTGACACAAGAGCTGTGCTCCACAGCCATTGCTGGAACCTGAGAAGCCACCATCAGGCTCCAGGCTGCAGCGTGGCTGCTTTGGCCCTTGGCCTTTACAGTCCCTTGTCTCAAAGAAAGAGGGTTTCAAAGATTCCTTTGCAAAATAAGGTGCCGGTTGCAAGCAAAAGGTGAGGTCAGCCCACACGAAGTCTGCTATCATGTCTGTCCCCGAGGAGACTTTTGTCGTGGTGTGGCTGCTTTTGTCCAGTATGAAATCACTCAACAGACGTTCAAGTGCTGCCCCACAAGTAGATTTAACCAAACTCTGAGCTGCAAAAGTCATCCAAGCATAGAAAAACTGAAATCAGTCCCTTGCTTCGAGGAAGGCACCACGTGCCCTTTGGTAACTTTACTCAGTCGTCCCTACTCATAGTGTCCGCTTTGCCCTGCACATAGCCCTCTCTAGGGAGGGGAGGGAGGGTTCTGGAAACAAAAAAGACTGTAGGAAAACAGCTCTGCTGTGGTCGTGCCTGAATTGCCAAGTAACTGGAGCAAATCTGAGAAGCAAAACCCTTTCTTTTTCTTGCGATGTAGGCATATGAAAAGTAGAAAGGGGTAAGCTGAAACCCAAAGACACCTTCCTGATAAAGCACTAGTTTTGTAAACTTGCCAAAACTGATTGCATTTGTAAAGCGGGAAGGCACCACAGCTGGTGTGACACAGCATGTGCCACCCAGAGGTACGAGGCCCTGGGGCTTTCTGCCTTAATACTAGAACCTGGTGCCAGGCACTTCCTACACAAGTCACAAAATAGCAGGAAAGGAGCTCCACCAACCGGGCGGCTGCAGTACCCAATTATATTTCGCTAGATGGCAGCAGCGCTCCACCAACAGGGCGGCTGCAGTACCCAAATATATTTCGCTAGGTGGCAGCAGCGCTCCACCAACAGGGCGGCTGCAGTACCCATTTAAATTTCGATAGGTGGCAGCAGCGCTCCACCAACAGGGCCGGCTGCAGTACCCAATTATATTTCGCTAGATGGCAGCAGCGCTCCACCAACCGGGCCGGCTGCAGTACCCATTTATATTTCGCTAGGTGGCAGCAGTGCTCCACCAACCGGGCGGCTGCAGTAGCCAAATATATTTCGCTAGATGGCAGCAGCGCGCCACCAACCGGGCAGCGCATGCGCAGAAACGGCTTGACGCCAAAGGGGCGGGGCTTCCGGCCTCGTACGTATGGGCTACGCGTACGGCCCCGGAAGGTGGGTTCATTTCCGGCCCGCGCGGCGCGCTGGAGTGGCTGTGGAGGTGCGGAGCCTTCGCCGGGAACCTGGAAGACTTTCGGGCCGGGACGTGCGGCGGCGCGCTCGGGCTGAAGGGCGGGCGGGGGCCGGCGGGCAGCGGCCGAGTGGGGGGGATGTGGCGGCCCGGCGCTCGGCCGCGGCAGGGAGCGCCTGGTGCCGGCGGCGGGCGGGCTGAGGCAGGCGGGCGGCCCGGCCCGGGACCGGCGGGGCTGCCGCCGGTTCTCGTCTCCCCGGCAGGGACGGTGGTCAGCGGGCTTCTCACGGGGCTGCCCTTTTTTGGGTGTGTTTTTTTTTGTCTCTTGGAGATGCGCCGCTACCTCGGCGAGGAGGCGAGGAGCGGCGGCGGGGCGGCCCCGGTGCTCGCTTGTGGCGGCGGGGCCCGGAAGAGGGGTCGGCCCGCGCCGCCATGCCGCCCACCCGCCGCAGCCCTGCGCGGGGCTTTGTCTTTCCCCCAGCCGCTGGCCTGAGCCGTGGCAGGCGGCTGGGGCTGCCGGCCCCCGCGGGCCGCAGAGAGGCTGCCTCGGGGCCTGCGGTAACGCTGTCGCGGGGGGGGGGGAGGTGTGGGGGTGTGTGTGTGTGTGTGTGTGTGGCTCAGGAGCCTCTTCCCGCCCCTGCGAGCGGGCCAGAGCAAGAAAAGGCAGCCGGCAGCGGAATCCCCAGCCGTCGCCCCCGACTGCTGCTTTCTCCGCAAGCGTTTAACTGCCGGGGAGGGCTGGGAGGCAGCGGCAGCTCAGGTGTCTGGCTGATCTTGTGTCGTGACAGTCAGCTCCGGGGCCGGAGCAGCCGAGGGGAAGAAGCCTTTTGATTTGCTTCCCAGTGAAACGGGGGTCTTTTGTTTTTCCTTTGTACTTAGGTTCATCCGGAATTGTACGTTGACAGGTCAAGGGGAGCTGAACTGAAGGTCAGTCTAGATGTTACTTTTCCACGTGTGCCTCGTGCTTGCGAGTCGCACTGCTGACTACGGAGGGATAACCTTTGTACTCGCCGTGTGCCCGCTGCTTCCGAGTGCTGCGCTGCGGCTCGGGCAACAGCCGGGGAGGAATTGTCGGTCCCTCGTGGTTTCGCAGCCGGGCCTGCTAGGCGCTTAAAGCAGCGCGTCCGGCCGGGCAGTATTGTTTTTCTAGATTGTAAATGAGCCCGAGGTATAAACCCGCTTTACGTTTCTGTACGGCGGTGCGCTTTGTCGGAGAGCTGGGCCCTACTGACGGAGCTGGCACAGGGTTCCCGCGGGACTCCGGCTTTGCCCGTCTCGTGGAAAGGCTCCAGAGCCTGCTTGGGAAGGCGCTTGACAAGGCACGGCTTTGCCGTGATTTTTACGCCGCAATTCCGACGGTAACGCCAATGCCACGTGTTAGCCTTTCTCCAGCAGCTCTTCAAAGCAGAGTGAGCCTTAAGAATCGGATTGCCTTTTAACGAAATTCGAAACAAAGCGGCGGGGTGAAGCGGCTGGAAGCGTCCTGCCAGTCTGCCGTGGGTATCGCTGCCGTGCGTGTTACCTGCCTGTCTGCCGATCGCTCCTGCCTCTTGTTGTGCCCCGGTAATTCCTCTGGGGAAGGCGTTGGGCTCTGACCGCAGCGCACCCCGACTCCCTCCTGACCCCGGCGAGACGTGATCGGTGTTTGCCTTCCTCCCCTTTCACAGGGCCTCGGCTGTTGCGTGCAGAGAAGCTGTCAGCCTTGTGAGAGAGCACGCCGCCGGCAAGCGCATCGTGGTGCTTCGGTACCGAGCTGAGGCCGCAGGCGTCCGTCTTTTGTTTGCGAAAAGGGATCGCGAGGAAAGGTGCTGGCCTCGGAGGGGGAGAGGTGGCGGGGGAACAGGTAGGAGGCAGCTCTTTCAACCAATTTTAGGCTTAACTCCCGGGTGCCTGAGCACGGTTCTGGGCTTCGGGGGGTTGGCTTTCGGCTTTTCGCCTTCAGCGCGTCCTCCGTCACCGCTGTCGGCGCGCGCTGAGCTGCGGCTCAGGGGACTGCGGCGATACAGGCCGTGTGCGTGCCAACCGTCCTCAAGGCTAGAGCTGTATTCTACCCTAAAAGCTTTCCGTAATACTATGCTTCCGTGAGGACGCGATTTTCTCGAGTTTTCTCCCCACCTCAAGGTGATTTTCCCACACACCTGCAGGCAGCAGGACTAACGTCATCTCCTTTTGCCCACTTGGGCTTGGACTAAAATCCCTTCCCTGACTATTCTTTAGCTTTTACAGCCTTTGAGCCTTCCCTTGGGCCTGGCTGACAGTCCTTTGCCATTTCACCCTGTTCACAGCCAGCGTGACTCTAGGTACCGACTATATCGACGAATTTCAGTTACACGATAAGCCTGCTGTTTTGTAAATTAAATTTAGCATTTTAATTGCTTTCAAAGGGAACTACAGGAAATCCTGTCCGCGTGGTGGCCTAGCGTAAGCGATGATGGAAAGGTGCATCAGGTGTGACCTCCGTGTCAGCTCAGCTTGCCTCAGACAGACTGCATTTGGCACTGCGTGGCATGCTGCGCAGCTCCAGAAATTAATGCTAGGGGGAAAAAAATGGGCAAAAATAATAGTCACGTAGAAACACGAGTTGGGAAGAAATGCTATAAACTAGGTCTTTCTGTTGATGGAGGCAGTTGATCTTGCTTGTGGATCTTTGGGGTATGAACTTGATGCCAAACAGCTCGTGTTTCATTTGACATGCCTTGAATTATTTTCAAGGAGAGAGAAGAGAAGCTTATGAAATAGGATAGGTTATTGAGTCTTCCTAAAACGCTCACAACAATTATGTATAAAGCCGAAGTGAAGGACGATGGAATAAAGTTCTGTGCTTTATAAGTAAATACAGTACACTTTAAAACGGATCTCCGTGCAGGGTCCTAGTTATTTCTGTTTTTAAAATCAAAAAGAAGTTTTAAGAAGTGTCTCAGCGGTTAGTAGTGTGGAAAATAACTGGCTCTTCCACAAAAAATTCCACGTAAGCAAGGCTCTTTGAACAATTCTTCTCGAAATCGGTTCTAACTACAGCCAGTTAATGGTTTAATGTTGAAATGTATACTTGCTCTCCTATAAAGCAGTATTTCATTTGCATTTCAGTCCTGTTGGTCATGACAAATTTGGGAAGAACCCGAAGGAAACTTTTCATCCTGGGATACAGAAGGTAGGAGGTGACTTTTTGTTGTTGTTGTTGTTGTTGTTGTTGTTGTTGTTGTTTGGCTGTGGCTTTTTATTCTTTTCTGGAAAAATAAGTTGTTACGTATAAATGCTAGGGGTTTGTTTCTTTCTGTAGCAGGATAATAATGAGGAGTAGAGTCACAGTTAGAAAATCAGCTGTCTTTATCAGTTGAACTGGCTACTTTGAAATTAAACAAATACAGGAGTACATTACAGGGGGTTTTGCGCTGTGTCTTCAGTACCGGTGTGCTAAAGACATTGCTTTGTTTACAGGATTTATTGGCTCTTGAAGAGCAAGAGGTAAATGTAAACTTTTGACTCCTAGCGCTCACTCGGTGACGTATACCGACTTAGATATCAATTGCTTATTGCAGTAAAAAAAATGTGGTGTTTCTGTGCAACATCTGAGATCGAAAATCATTTCAGGCACTGGCATAATATATCCTATTGATAGATGACCAACTTAGTAAAATCATAAAAAATCGTAATCTGTGATCAAAAGTAAAGTATTAGGTATCTGCTACTTGAGCGTGTGATGGAGCTGGTATGAAGCGTATATTCCCGTGTGTAGGTCGTATGCAAAAGATGTATATAAAAGTCCTTAGAGGAAACATTATTTTAGGTCTTTTGTTTGATTGTCTGTTTATCCTGTAGTATTTGGTTTTATTTCTCCGGGACCTGTGAATTTTGAATTTGGAGTCCTATATGCTGAGGATGGGCAGCTTACAGGTGAGGAAATGTTCGGCGCTGGCGAGTTTTTCACCTTTTTCTTGGCTGAGGGTTGCATAAGACGTTGAGCTTCACGGCGAGTACAAACGTTCACAGTCCTGACCCTCTTAGAATTCATCTCGGGAGCCTTGAAGATTTGTATACCAATCAAATTGTTACCCTGAATAAACTGTTTCTTTTTTTCTAGTGGGCGTTCCCACAACGAAGTGGTGTGGAGCCAAAGGGGACTGCGATTTAACGGTGATGGAGCCGTTTGGACTGAGTCTTGAAGATCTCTTCGGTTTTTGTTCGAGGAAACTTAGTCTCGAGACGGTCCTATTGCTCGCTGGCAAAATGGTAGGAAACTGCTTTGTTGATCTTGACGGCGCAGTATGTTGGAATATTAAGATTCCTTGAGAGATCAGAACCAAATACGTTGTTTCTCTAATGTAAAGGTGAATAGGCCTGTATCGTTAAAGGAAAGACTCAGAGTGGGTTTTGTTTCTCTTAAGTACAAAGTGCCCCATCTAAAGTGATTACAAAGTCTGAAATGATTGTTAAAAAGCAGACTTGTGCTGTTTGCAAACCATCTGTTGCACTGCTCAAAGACAAAAGACGCTCACCCGAGAAAGTTTTTGGAAACAAATGTCAAATAGACATGGGGAAGGAGCTGGAGAGGTTTATGTATTGTCTATCGAATTATGTTCTCTTTCATGCCCTTACATTTTACAGTAAAAAGTTTCATTGCCTCTTTTATCGTTAAAGACAATGTTGCTAGTGTTTTTATAAGGAAAAAAAAGTGTCTGCCTACTCTCTCGAGTGATTTTTTTTAATTTTTTTTCTTTTTATCTAGACTAGTTGAATTGAATACGTTCGCTCTAAGAACTTCATCCACCGAGATGTGAAGCCAGGCAACTTCCTAACGGGCCTTGGGAAGAGTTCCCTTATTGATTCCATTCCTGTAATCAACTGTGCAGTCTGGTAGATAGATTGGCTGCAGTACCCTTTTTTTTTTTTCCCCGCAAGGCGGCAGCAGCGCTCCATCCAAAGTAAGGGCAGCGCATGCGCAGAATCGGCTTGACGCCTAGGGGCGGGGTGTGTGGCTACGTATGCGTGTTACGAAATACGGCCGCATTTGTCCCGGGACTGCAGCGATGCTGTAATTCCGTACTCCTATGCCCAGTGCGCACTGGCAACGTCCTGGAGGGATGGCAGCGGCACCTCTTACCAGGAGGCAGCAGAGGGCACCACAACACCACACCGCAGACAGCGCGGGATCGCGTTGCCGTTATATACGGCAAGCAACGCCGAGGGGGGGGCGCCACCGCCCATGCGCGGCGCCAAGGCTGCAGTACCGTGTTTTGGCCGCCAGGTGACAGCAGCAGCACGCTACCAACCGGACGGCTGCAGTACCCAATCTTTTTCGCTAGGCGGCAGCAGCGTTCCACCCAAACTACGGGCAGCACATGCGCAGGTTCCACCTGATGCCTAGGGGCGGGGTTTGTGGCTACGTATGCGTATTATGACATCCTCCACAAACTCTTCCTCCTGCAGGTCTGTCTGGAGATGTCTCCAATACAGCAGCCCCCAGGGGAAGGATTTCTCTGTGGGACGGGAAAGCCAAGAGCTATGACAGTAACATAACACTTCACAAGTTAAATTAGCTTAAATTAATTTAAACCACTGAATTTCTTTTGTGACAATCTCTCATTTCTGTATTTTTTTAAACAGTAGGCAGACAGATTACTTGAATGAATGAAAATACATGCCTAAACAAGTAGATTAAAATCCACGAGACATCGTATAATAAAATCCAGTTTTTTTCTGGTAGTAACAAAAAGCTTAAATTTTCACAGAACATGAGACATCATTTCAGGTCAAGTAGGAATTTTCCTATGAATTAACAATTCTACAGAATATATGATTTCTAAAAGAAAGGGGCACAGACTCCAGGTAGTGTATTCTGACACACTCCCCAGTCTCCTTGGTGATGGCAGATGAACCATTTTCCATCACAAACCTGCAACTAGAATGAACAGTTAGATAACATGCTTCTTAAGATGCTATCATTTCTCAGTGCTCTAGTTCTCCTTCTGGGCCCTGGGAGCCAGGTCATCATGCAGCTAATACCAAATTCAACCTCTGTTGACGCACAATGCATTTTCTTTTAGCACCCTTCAGAAACTGTTCTGTGAAAGGGAGGTGCAGGATATCTTAACCTGCTGGAATCACAGGTTACGTAAGAATCAGAGCATAGTTACCAAACCAGAGTTTGAGTAAGATACAGGCTTTAATTTAAAGTGTTGTAAGTGCTTTGGACTATTAACGATAGCTATCTCAGGCTTAACAGAAGGCTGATGCCTTCATGCTTGGGCTGCCTTAGAAGGAATCATTCTTCAGTCTGAACTACTTTTATGTATCATGATTCTGAGACAACTCCAGTTGAAACACTGTCTACGTTCTGTTCTCTGCTTAGCTGAAGTGATGAGAAGCACATTGTGAGATGAGCAAGATTTCCCAATTGCTATTTTTTGCATTCATAGCTTTTTGTCTGTACATAGTAGCTTCAATAAACCCACAATGAGGTAACTGATTCTTATCTCCTTTATTATAATATATAGATCTACTGTCTGCAAGACCTTGGAGGAAACTATGTAGAAGATCTAAAAAGAACTGAAAAGGGAAATGGTGATCCTGTAGTTAGGGCAGTAGCCTGGATCAGAAGTAACAGAGCGCTCTGACCTCAGCTGCCACTCTGTTACATCATGCCAGGTAGGTCCCTCAGCTCCACGTCTGCACAACAGGGATATTTACTCATCTGACAGCGAGACACTAAATTTAATCACAGGGTCTGCTCAAGTAGACCCACAAGTAACCACCACTGGCAACAGTAAGTTCTCCTTTAGAAAAGAATTGTTCTAATAAACTTCCTAGGCTCATGGATACTTATTGAGAAAGCCATTTCCTGGTAAAGGTATTAAGTAATTCTCACAGGGTGCAGGAGGAAGGCTGAGAGTTTTAAGCACAGTGATGAAAGCATACCAGTATTTTACAGGGAAAGTATGCAAACAACACTTTGATTCATTGCCCTGCATCAGGTCACTCAGGGAAGGAGTAGGGCTGAATTCCTGTTTGAAAAGCAAAACTGAAAACTATTTTGTAATATGCTGTCTCAGTCTTATTTAGCAAGCTCTCTGATGTGCCAATGCACGGTTGCAGAATTATTCTGCAGCTCACAATTCATGGACAAGAACCCGGTTTTGTTTTAACTCACACATCCCCCTCGAATGTGCAGCACAAGTGAATGACTGAGAAGGCCGAAGTTACATTCCACTATCAATTGCCTCTTGATCATTATTCTCAGACTACAGGCAAAACAGAATTGAGGCAATCTGAAGATTAAGTTGCAAAATTAAGACTGCAAACAGAAACAGCACTTAGCCATAACACTTTTTTTCAGGTCAAATAAGGAAGAAGTCTTATACAAGCAACAATTACAGATCCTTGCTGGTTTTTTTCACATCAATGTTACTTGTGGCAGGGGGGCTGTCAGCACTTTGGCTACTTGAAGTCAATGCTGCAGGTCTCTCCTGACTTCACTTTGTTAATTCCTTTCACTACTTGCTAGTATCAGCTGCCATTAGAAATCTAAATGCATTAATTCCAATGGGGGTTCAAGAGAAAGCAGATAGTTGGAAAATTTCAGCTCCCTACACGCCCATCCTTCCCCCTTCTTTTAGTACGTTTCACATAGGGAAAAATCATTACTATGCATAAGCATGCTACATTACAACTTTTGAATGGAGCAACAACTCACTTTCTTAACCTTCCCATACTACTCAAGAAATTTTGCTAACTAGTTATTGCTGTATTTAAAACAAAACAAAAAAAGCCCAAACCACTCCCTAAACCACCCACAACAAACAAATCTATAAAGTTTTTTCCACAACTGACCTTGGAATTACAGGCTGAAGCATAAAAGGTGCAACATCACAAAATCCCTCTCGGCATGAGGGCTGTAACCCTCAATGTTAGCAGCAAGTCAGCCAGAGTGAAAACAGCACTTCTTAGAACTCTTATTTTAACAAATTAAGTTTAGGTTTCAAATTCCAGTTGTATTAGGGGAAAAAAAAAAAAAAAAAAGACAGCCTGCATGTGTCTGGAAACACCAAGTGGCTTTCTGGATACACTCTGCTAGCCTTTTTTTCCAGCTGGATCATCATACACAGCAAGGAGAAACAAAATCTCTGTTCTTACAATGGTTTCATTCCTATACCTTCCACTGTAAACCGGTAAGAAAATGTAATTCTCTTGCAGCTCCCTTGAAGAACCTCCTGCTTTTCTACAGCCAAGAATTCCCACCAAATCTTGTATATTTCTTCTGGTTTTAAGTGATATGCAAACAAAAACATGCCTCCAAAGCAGTAGCCTTCTGTATTACTCAGTGCCCTACCACCATTTATTCCTGTACTTCAACAAACTTGGTATACCCGTCCAACAGGATCGATATCTGGCTTCTCTTCAGGGGTAATAATTTTTACAGCATTACCTCTGAACAGACTATGTGTGTGCGTATCTTTAAACTCAGCGCATCATCTTATCCTAGAAAAGCACCTTAGTTCTGCAGTGTATCAGAAAAATCAGTCAATCCTACTGTCCCTGAAAGGGTAGGGGTATTTCTCCACTAACCTTTAAACCAAGACACCATAGCTGGTCACTTCAGCTTAAAAGGCTTCAATACCCTTCGGGAAACCAGACACCCAGTTCAGGAAAAGATACCTAGTTTCTTGGAAAGACATCCTCAACTGATCCATGTCAGTGTTACTACAAATTTCTCCTTTGTGCAGAAACAAGATTAAAAATATCTAAAGGAACTATGCTACTGCTGTAGAGGTCAACTAAAATAAAACAGTAATTACCCTGTTCAGAGTTCTCCAACTAAAAGATAATAATAGATCACTTCAACAGGGAACTTTTAGTCTGCTTCCGCACTCTCAGGAAAGGGAGTTATAACAAAAGCTGTGTCACTGTTTTGGTGGAAAATTTTATGTAATTTCTCACTTTCAAATGTGTGTCAACTGTGCATTATAAGGCTCTTATGCTGCAGTACACAGTGAAGAGCCTTAGACCATGGAAAACAACATAAGAAGTATAAATGTAAGCACATACCACACATACCCATTTTCATGCTAATTAGAGGGATCAGTAAGACATGGGTGAAAAAAATACTTAGCAATACGATGAAATAAAAGGACAGAGTGCAAACATCTAGACCAGCTGCTGTTCTCAGGGAGCCTCCTTTGACTACAGTGCTTGTGTACTTAAGTTCTCAGTACACAGAGATGGCCTGCATTGCAAAATACATCCACTATATATGTAGGGCATGACTCAGCAGAAAGGCAGCTATTCCCAATATTCAAAGACGTTTCATCAGAAGGTTATTTGCCAATTCCAATCTGTAAAAGCAGCAACAGCTCAAGAAGAGGCTTTATTTAAAAAAAAAATACAGGGACAGGCCAGTTTTTAAAAATTGAGGAAAGAAAAAACAACCCCAAAACCCAAACCACTGAATCCCTCTCAAACCTTTACCCCATTTAAAAAGGCACAGCTAAGGAGACAGAAGAATGCGGCATTGTCCAAAAAAAGCCCTGATTATTTCTGAGATCAGTGAGTGCCCCTTGTGAGCCACAATAAACTTTTGAGGCAATAGAATAAATTTGTACGTCAACTGCCAACTCAGGCAGAAAGTATCTTGGTGGATTGGAAAGCAGCAATTTATGTACTTAATTTATGAAATTAATGTAATTCTCATTTCTTATTCAGAATTATATTAGAAGCTTAAAACCTGCAAAACTATCTTGTCACTGCCAGGACAAAAATCTTTATTAAGGACATCTGTGAACACTAAGGCAGACCTTTTCTGTAGCGTCCACAAGAAATGCAAATGCTTGCCATTCTGTTGAACTTCTCTCTCTTTAAGGGTGGATTTTAACTATTTGGCCACATCTCCAATATATGTACCATACAGCATGCAATTTATTTGTAGCACAACCAGTATGCTAAAATAGAAATATAAAAGTTAATTTATACCTTTTAAAGCCATCAAGTCAACACCACTTACTAGTGGTGGATTACTTAAACTGACTTCTGTCTGCTAAAACAGTGAAAGTTACTAATTTGAATTTAGTTCCATATTTTAACACCCTTAAATATCAAAAGAAAAATTACCAAGTTTCATTCACACACACATAAGCTCCTGGGCTAGTGAGTGCTCCCTTCTTCCTCACCGCACCCTTTGAAGAGAACACTCCTTGTGAAGTGATAGGAAAGAGCATTCTACAAAGAGAACAAATGGTAAAATAGTACAAAAATAATTTTCAACATACAAGTAAAATAACTATTGTGGTACAAGGCAAAGTCAGCTTCCATCAAATGGCAAGTGATGCGCTACGAAAGACTTTAAATTTTAATGCCCATGTCAAAACACGCACAGTGACATTTCTGTTTTCAAATTTAAACTGTAGAAGAGTGAATCCATCTCATAGTCATTAATTTTCAATGTACCTTTCTGCTACTTTTGAAACACTTGAATATTTACTATATAGTCTAGAGAGGTATCCATTCCAAACTGATGAGGTTGTAGCCAACAACGTTCACTTCTGAAAGGTCAAATGGCAATTCCAACTTGTTATAGTGGTGCATGATAAGGTTATCTATAATTACTCATAGACTATGTACTGCCAGTCTCACTGTTTTTAACATAAAAATACCATCCTTCAAAGACATGTGGCTATTGGTTCTAACAAGTACACGTAACTCTATTCTGTTCTTTTCTAACCAGGATGCCGAAGATCACATCCAAGCTCAAACACTACACAAGTCTTCTGCTCAGCAGTACATGCTGTGCCAACTAAAGAAACTACACAAAAAAATTGTACCAGTTAAAAAAATAATATGATCAGACTGTAAAGACAAAGATCTGAAGAAATTTTATGGTCACTCCTGCAAAACAGTACAGCTCAAAGTTCAGAGGCAGATAAGACCTAAGAATGAAGTAATGTTTTCCATTAACAATCACTCGCATTGGACATTAGCAAAAGGTTCTGCACTGAGAAGGTGGCTGGTCACTGGAACAGGCTCCCAGGGAAGCAGTCAGGGCACCAAGCATGTCAGAGTTCAAGGAGCCGCCAGATACGATGCTCTTAGTCACAAGGTTTAGTTTTAGGTAGTTGGACTTGATGATCCTTATGGGTCACTTTCAACTTAAGATATTCTATGGTATCTTAATCACAGTGTAGTACATAATAGGCTGGAAAAGCTGCCGGTTCATTATGTCATGAAAATGGGCAAGCATTTATTTAATTCATCTCCATCATCTCTCAGGTAGCCATGTCTCCCAGGTTTAAAGACAAACACTAAAACCAGAAACTTGATCCATCTTCTACTTACAAGCGAGATGTCCCTCACTAATGGGTAAAAACTTGTGGAGCTATACATTATGTTTGGTTTGGTTTTTAAATACTGTTAGTCAGTAGAAGTATGAATCAATAAAATAATGATTTAAACATTTTACAACCCTGAGTTGAAGGCCCAAGAGTGAAAAAAGTTTGACATTATTAATGTTCTTGAGTGCCTCACTGCAAGTTGCGTATTGTTTTATCATATTCTCAGAGGCATATTTCCTTACATACTCTGCAAGTAATAATAAAACCCAAAACTGTCAACACAACACTATCTTTGCACAAATAGAAACAGCCCTGCACAATAATGTATCTCTCAAAATTATTTTTTTAAAAAAAAAAGGTACCCAACCCCACTGATGGTCACACCATTGGTTGTTACAATGCAAAGAAATAGGCAAAAAATTAAATATATTTACAAAAAATGCTCTTCCTTTTTTTTTTGTATTTTGTATCTTTTCCGCTTAGAGGTAAACTTGGTCTGTCACTCACTTGGCTAAAACTGACTGAAATTGTCAAAGGGAAGCATTCTCTTTTAAACTGCATGCCCTGAGCCCTACCACTCCTCTCTTCAGTAAATAGAAAATAGCTACTTACATGCTTAAGAGACCACACAGGGCAAAGCAAAAACATACAGATGGACTGCATTGTTGAGATACAAACTGATTTCCCAGTCTGAATTCCACTTAAAGGACTCTTTCAGAAGTCCATAATTTAAGATTTGGTTGGGAATACAAGGTGGTCAACAGTAAGTTTTGATGTGTGCAGCAATACGAATACGGCCATCTAAGAAGTATCTGAGCTATGTAAATAGGACAGGTAATAATTCAGGCAGGCATGAAAATACAAAACAATAATCACCACACCTTTATCCAGAAAAATAAGTTAGTCTGAGATAATACACTGAACAAATAAACAAGCTCACACAACTAATGCCTTTAGTAAGGGTAAGGTACTGTCCAGTGGACTAGCATTTTAAACTCCTCCAGAAAAACATGCTGTCCTTTCAACTGCTCCTCTTAGAATGCTGACCTCCCAATTGTGTGTTAAATCTGTTGAATCTCCCCGCCCCCGCCCCCCCCTCCCCCCCCCCCCCCCAAAGATGTAATGTTAAAAATTCAGTAGAACTTTGCCTTGGGCTGTAGGATGTTTTAGTCCCACTTTCCAGAAATATTCAAACCAAACCCAAAGTTGGTGTAATTTGTTTTTGCTTTTCTTGAATGAAGCATTTCAGCAACACAAACCAACCCCTTAACTAAATACAGTAAAGCTAATACAAAACATTACACTTAGCTTATCAACATAAGCAGAAAGCAGTAAACACACTTGAATATATTCCTTAGTGTTGCACAAAATGTAGCTGTGCATAGCAATGCAAATTTAAGCAGAAGTGAGAAGCCACAGCAAATCTCAGCCTTGAATTTCCTGCCTTTTGTAAAGCCCGTTTTCCTTCTTTTGCTGAAATACATACTTTATAAGATATCACACTGCAACACTTTTAGACCACCATGTCAGCTTTTGGTATGTTTGTCCCAGATAATAAGGATAATCTGTTGACATCATGTCACATTATGACAGACTGTTAAGCAGGTAAGATAGTTTAATCTTCCACAGAAAGGAAGTTCATAAGTTTTAGAAGGAAAAAATACAAGGTGTATCATTGCTATGAATTAAGTAATAGAAAAAAACTGTCCCAAATTTTAGAATTCTGAATAGCAGCCTAATACTGTAAATTTATTGAGAAGAAAATCATTTTGCAAAACTGGAATACAATTGATTTACCAAGAATTTTTTAGCATTTAAAAATCATTTAATAACAGGCCTGACCATAAAATAGTGGCACAAGAGAAATGTAGGTTGCAAATTTGACGTGGAATGCATAGAACCTTCGGGGCGGACCAGCCACAGTAAATACAACAGTCATAATCATGAGTGTAAATTCACTTTTATAACCGGCTTTTTCTTCTAGAAGGTCAGAGGATGTATATAAATATTATAGAGAAAATTCTTAAAAAACATTGGTTTATTTTTCAGAAATGCTGGAAGAGGTTTCAGCTCAGTCAAAAATGAGTAGGTTTGGTGGGCCAAAATTGCCCTTTCTGGTTCTTAAAAGTTTTCTATGCTTGTTATGAAAAAAAAAAAAAAACCACCCAAAAAACCCCCACCAAAACCAAACAACATTAATGATTAGGTGGTAGAAAATGGTGAAAAACATCAGCTAAGAAGCTAATTCTCAACAGAGGACGTGGTGTTTCAAAACACAGTGCTTAAAAGCATTAATCTTGAGGAAGTTATGCTAGGACGAACTTCCACCATTTTTGCTATCTTGAAAAAAAAAAATTAATCCCGTTAGTCACAAACCCTCAGTTCATTACCAAGCAGTTACCAGCAAGTTTGACATCTGCCTATGAGGATCTATGGATGTATAGTTTGGTGGGATTTAATTTAGAAAGCAGCACACAAGAGGAATTTTAAGGAAAAGAGGACTTACAGTACATTGCCTTGGGCCTCTGTCTTCACTGAAGGTGGGCAACAAGTTCCTAGATTGCATAATGCTGCTATATTTAGTTTTAGTTGAAGAGAAATACAAACCTGAAAAAGCAACAGCTACTCACTGATTAAAACAGATACATTTGGCATTCCAGCCCATTATCCCTGCACTAAACTTGTCACTTCCCCCTCATTGCCTCCCAGGATTATGAAACAGTGACATGCTTACAATTCAAAATTTCCTATCATACAACTGTAAAACTTAGATTTGCCAAAAGTATGACTACAATGCCTAGAAATCATCCCATAATTTTATGCGCATTACATTTATGGGAGAGATTCACATGGTACATACAGTCCTATCAGCATGTTCTTAACAATGCAACTGAAACACCATGTTCTCATTCAAACTTCTCACTCTTACACCAACCAGTCAGAAACACCACATCTATGATTTCACTTAATTCCCCTCTCCTAACAACTCCAGGAATTCTGAAAAGCAATCCAAAGAGCAGCATCTGATATGATCCCCAACTTAAAATCATACCATGAAAAGCCACTAAAATTGGCTCTCCTACCCAAAAAGAAAAGATGCTTGGCTGACTTTAGATACTTGACTTCCTCTCTGCTGCCAGACCTCTCATTCTCTTGTGACTCTCTACTCCCAGACTGGCAGGTCCCTACATGTAAGGGGCTCCCTTTCTAACCCATTTCATACCTCATTCCAACTGAACTAAAGAAAACCTGTGGAGCAGGAATATGGTATCCCAACATCCTTGTCCAAAAAGCTTAAGAGAAACTGTGAAAAGGGAAACGCAAGATTTTAAAAAAGGAAAGGAAAAATAAAACCAAAACCAAAAAAACCACCCCAAAACCCAACTAAAATAAATTACATAAAGTTCTGAAATCAACATCACTTTTGAGGCAACCTTTCCAAAGACCTCTTGAGTTCCTTTCTTCTCTGAAGCACCTTTTAAGTTGTATGGTTGTAAGAATAACTTTAACTATAGAAGTATATGCATCTTTTAAGAATCACATTTTGATGATTATAAAAATTTATCTATTGTACAACATAGGTCCAGCTACACTGAAAAAATTACACCGCTTATTGAAATACATTTCATTTTAGAAACAGACTACTAAATAGGTCTATACAAAAAACTCTAAAATAATTTCTGTAGTAAAATAAAGAGTGTGTTAGGAGAGCTACACAAACAAGAAATTTTTTTGTCTTCCTTTATAATGCTCAAATATACTGTGATATGTGGCTGGCTCACTCCACAGCCAGCACCAAAAGCTGAAAAGAATCCATTACCATACACAGTGATACAATTAATGCTCTGTATTATTAATCTCACAGCCTTTCCGATTAGTACAAAGGAAACCAGGCCTATCTCCTCTTTGAGGAGAAGTCCAGGATATAAAAGCAAGCATACCTCATCAGCTGATATGAAATTATAAAATTCCACAAGTCTCAGTATCTGAAATTTATAAAAGCCACCAGTAAAATGCAAGCAAATTGGGTTTAAGTCCTGCTGGTTCCCAGGTTCAAATGAGCACTGCTGATCCAAAACAGAATTTCCTTGTTTGTTAACTGATTCAAGGGAAAAATTAGGACCATCTGCTGGGGCTAAGAGAAAGACAAAAGATCCTCACCAACTAACCCTCTGTACTTCCATGAGGGCATGTTTCCATGTGCATAAAATGGGAAAATAGCTGGCAGGAAGCAAAGATGTTAGTGGTGCTGTGCTGAACTGTTTTTTTCTGCCAGGTGTCGCAGAAAGTTGTCCTCACCCTGGCCTCTGTGATTTAAAGGCTCACTCTTAAAAAGAGCTGGAGGAGGGGGTAAATGAGGAACCGGTGGGACCGGGAGATGATGTGCATGGTGAGGATGAGGATGTAGGTGAAGGTGTGAATATGGGTGGGGAATGGGCCGTGGAGGAAGTGTGCTCACTGGATTCAGGTTGATAGGTGGAGCTGGGGTGGTGGGTGTGTTCACTACAGCAGGGACTGTGGTGGCAGGAGAAGTCGTGGACAGTGGGATCTGGACAGCAGTTGACACATTGACAGGGCTGGTAACACGGAAGCACTTCTCCTTGTGTGCCTTGAGCATGTTGGAGAAGCGAAATCGCTGGCCACACACATCACATGGGTAGGGCTTCTCGCCTGTGTGAGTTCTGCGATGTCTTTTCATGTTTGGGCGGCTGGTGAAGCTCTTCCCACAGATTTCACAGATGAAGGGCTTCTCTCCTGCCAAACACAGATACGTCAATCAGTTTGGCACAGAACAACTGCTAATACTTACTTTGGCATACTTATGCAAACAAACAGCATCCTACAAAAGCTACTGTGACTGCTACCTTCAGCAAATAAAATACAGCTGTTCCACAGAAGTCCTCAGTCTTTACAAAATGCTTTCTCGCCTTTGGATTTTGATGCACAAGACAATCTTTTGTAAGGCTTTGGCAAGGAGTAAGTAATGTAATAACCTTTCCTGTTGGATTTTCTAGGTAGGATCACAGTTTTGATCCCAAATTCGAAGGAAGGGAACAAAGCTGGAAGTACAGGAAAGTTTTTGTCCTGGAGGTATTTGTTCGTTTCTTTGGTAAGTTCTTACCAGTGTGTGTTTTCATGTGCTCATCAAAGTACTGTTTCATGTTGAAGTCTTTGCCACACCACTGGCACATGAACTGTTTGTGCCCAATGTGGATGCTCATGTGGGAACGCAGCTGGTACTTGTACTGAAACCTCTCATCGCAGTTCTGCAACATAAAAACAGCAATCCATGATACTCGGGCATCACACATCTGGAATCAAGGCAGTCATGAGACAGCACTCCGATGTACTATGTGAAGGAGGGGTAAAGAATACCTGAATTAGAACACACAGAGACCCTCACACAAATGCAGAATTTGAATTATTTGGTGAGAGCTGAATTTGGCCTGTACTAAAAGGTCTGCTGGCACAGAAGCCTCGGCAAGGAGCATGGAACAGCCACAGCCTTCAGTTGACACATCTGTTGGCAAAAGCCCGGCAGAGACACAGTTATGCCAACACAAAAGTTCTGTTGGCTTAAGTTATCATTTGGAGGTTTTGCAGCTTTGCCAGCGATCTCTCCTGGACCACGGCATGCCTCCACCACTAGAGGACTCCACTCACACAGCAAAACCAACCACAGCTCTACGGCAGGCTTGTTTTTAAGCAAGCCAGTCTGCTTTCCAGCTATGATTTATTAGTATGAGGTAATTTCTTTCTCTACAAGTCTTATCCCCAACACTACTCTGGCTGCACTACTGCCATTACTACTATGTGTCTGGCCAGAGCTGTGCCCCACTTCATGGACAGGCTGAGCCACAGACCTGCCCTGGAAACAGGAAGGCTCTGCACCCCCTCTGCCTCCATCATGTGATACCCACAAGCATCCCTATCAGATGACTGAGACATCATCTGCCCCAGATGTATGACCGGGTAAGTCTGTCCCGTACAGTCTCCTTCCTGAGGGCAGATGTAAAATTACAATCACAATCACACCAGAGTGATACTCTCCTCCATTCCCACACACAGATGGTTTAAAAAAATGCAAATTCAGAGCACTTTTAGATCTCAAGGCGATAATAGTTTGCAGCAAGGACAACAGTTTTTCCCACAAGTGAAAATCAAGCAGTAATTTGTTTATTTTCACTGTCACCACTTTATCTGTTTCAAGTTACTGAGCAGGACAGGAAGGATTAACATAATTTGCATTAGGCTTTGCTATGAGCACTGACTGAAAACTAGATTCAAATCCTGCTGTAGTGTGTACTCATTGAGAAAAATACGACAGCCAGCAGTAAAAGCAACCAAATACATTTCTATCTGAACTGCTGCTAGCTGCACTCCTGCTGTGCTCTCCACACAAAGAATTTTCCCCAAATGTTTCTGAAACTGCACCTCATTTACGAGTCAGTCAATTCAGTTTCCACCTACATTCCCTGCTGACAGTGTTACTAATTTTGTATCTTGTGCTACCATATCTAAACATATTAACAGTTGCCACCTCACCTCACATCTGAAAGGTTTCTCTCCAGAATGCTGTAGGGAATGTACTTTGAGAGACATACTGCGTTTGAATGATTTTCCACAGGTTTCACATGTAAATGGCATGTCCTTTGTGTGTGCTGCAACACAACAGTACATTAGAGAAGGTCATTCAAATGCAAACAGTTCAACCAATTTTCCCCTGCAACTCTGAGCAGGAAAATGATTACTACTGAACAGCTTATAAGTATATACATATATGTACACATACGCATATTTTGCTTACTGCCCAGCACTACAGACAAAGTTTTTGCTAAGGATAAAGCTCAGACAACTGAATTTGCCTATCATTTTCCTGCTCAAAATACCAATTATGAGTCAAGAACCACAAAGGCACATTATGAAGCAGAGCCAACAGAAGCACCGATCACTAACTCACCAACCATATGTTTCCGCACGTGGGCCATGGTGTAGAACTTTTTTTCACAAATCTCACAAGAGAATTTCTTTTCTGCGTATCCGTGGACAATCTTGATATGTTCATGGAGGGACCAGAGTTTCTTGAATGATTTATTACAGGAAACACACTGAATGAATGGGATAAATAGAAAGAAGTTTAAATTAGAAAGATTCAGTGATTCAAGTTAGTGGAGTTAAGCCAGGTATCTTCCTCTTGCATGACAAAAAAGAAGCCCAAAACAAGTCAAAACGCTGTATACTGTACTTCAGCTTACATTCACTCTTTCACAAGTGAAACAATTACACTAAGAAAACCCAGATCAAGCAAGATTAGAGAGGATGTTAATACACTGTATTTTGGTGCCACCTGAAGAGCACCACAGCCACTGAACTAACTTATTTCCAAAACACAGCAGCATACATACATAGCTGGACGCAGCCCTCAAGGAGCTAACACAAAGAAGACAGGTTCACAGGCACTGATGCTGCTGGTGTGGGAAGAAGTCAACAGAGGTGGTGGAGGCCAACACCACCAAGTTGCCCTAAACCCATCTGCACATCCAGCCCTGTCTTTCACAGGAGCACTGTGACTACTCAAACTCCAGGTCTAACAGCCCATGAGCTATTCGAAGCTCTCTCATCCTTTTAGCTCTACACAGAAGACAGCTTCCGTCTTGCAGCTCTTGATCATGCGGAGAGTCTGGTACCCAGCTCATACAGCAAAGCAAGTTGTCACCTCCGTCTTTTGTGTTCTGACTCTTCAATTATACGTATCAGTAGCACTGTAGGTCTAAAATGACAACATGCAAACAATGTTTTAAACTCTCCCAACTACAGTGAGATGTCCAGAAGTCAGCGATGAGCAGAATCCACAGCCCTTCACACATGTCTTTCTTCCCCCAGTAGTTAGGTCTTGCTACAGACTTGATTAAAAAAATCCTTGTGAAACTTTGAAAATTCCAGAACCTTAGTTGTAAAACCTGACAACAGACACATATGTGAGGATACCAAGTCATTTTCATCTTTGCAGTGAAGAGGAAGGAATTGTGGCTTGTGAATTTTGTTAGCTGTTGGGGTTTCTGGTACATCTCCATTTTTCTGCCTATCAATTACCCTCCTTCGCTCAAAGGACTGTAAGCTGTTCACTGCAGAACTAGCAAATACTTCTGCCAAGATGGAGTTGTTCTCTGCACAGACAAATTACGCTGCTTCCACAGTGCTTGAATCTCTGCAGGCTTGGAAACTGGTACACTGCCCACCATGCTGACTCCAAGGAGAGCCCCTGCCTCCAGAAGTACCTACTTGAAGGCATGTGAGGAACAAACTATAGCCCTTGGGGGGCAGGGGGGGAACCCTAGAGAGTAAAGCAATGCTATGAAATTATCAAAAATCCTTTGATTTAAGGTTAAGCAAGTCCTTTAAGTGGTCAGCCTACAATTTAACTGACAATCAGCAGCAAGTAATTTAGAAAACTACTACTGAGAGCTACTAAAGAGAGAATCTACGGTGACAGAAATTCTGTGAAGGTGCTAACTTTGAAAGTATGAAAAAGAGAAAATTACCTGGAAAACCAGATATATTCCATCACTTAGATGAAAAATATAGAGAAGCCAGCCATGTTCAAGTACCACTTGCATAATGAAACCATTTTTTTCCCTAGACAAAGCTCCTTATCCCCCTTGATATATTCAACCCTACATTAATGTAAAACTTTCATATCCCCTTACTCCTTTTGCCAAGTGTAATAATTAAAAAAAAAAAAATTAGCAGGCTGTGGTGAAACATTCCAAACGTCAGGACAGACGAAAATAATTGTTGAATAGATGCTTATACAGAGAACTTGAAGATGACTAGCAGTGCTTCTGGCACTAGAAATATTTGAGCAAGTTTCTGGACCCAATTCTTCTCATACTGGATATAAAAAACCACAATTTCTACAAGCTCTTTTTCTATCACTTTTGGACAGAGGAATGTAACCCCTTAGAAGCAGGTGTGTGCATGGATTACAGTATACTTTTCCATTCCATACCACACATTCAAACTGTTCATGAATTCATGTTTAAAGTCGCAAGGGTTTATGCTGTGAATGAGCCACCTGGATGACAGGACGTTCCTTAGATTTACATTTAAATGTTCTCTCCTACACTAAACTTTTGAAGCTTTTATTTCAAAAACTGCCATGTTTATGTATTTTAATAACTATGCTCAAGACTCATTATCTTATATTATACTCCTTCCTTCAGTCTTCCTCCTATGAGCTGAAACATAAGGAAAAATAGCATAGTGTTATACAGAGCTGCATTTGAGTCTTACAGGAAAATGAAATTGCAATAAATATTTCAACTTGTCCCACACACAGTGGGAACTGAATACCAATTCAGTTTAGCATTTAAACAAACAAACAAAAGATCTTAAATCTTTCTGGTAAAACTCACTGGACAGAAAAAAACTTGTGGCCCTACAAACTCTCAACATTTCAGCTGCACAAAAGCTGAACCTAAGCTGCTTCATGCTGGCAGTGGGATTATTTCAGAAGTAGGTGGCAATGCTGTGCCTAGTTTAACAAGGCAAAAAAAAGCACATTCAAATTGTCAGATAAAACAACAGTGCCCCCAGTTACATGAGAACATAGATGCCTACAAGCAAAATACAAACCACAGATGAATCAGAAACTCTGAAAGGCTTTCCACAACTTAAACTTTAAAATGGTTCTATTACAACACAGGCTTCCATTGTTGTATAAAATTAAAAGCTCTAAATCTTCTGGTGAGAAACACCAGAGATCTTTATATTATCAGTGAGATTTACTCAGCTTTAAACAGTGGGAAAAGGGTAGACTCACAAACAGAGTTAGTCTCTGAATTCATATGCTTCCATATGCATACATGAATGCTTACTGAAAATTACCTGTATATAATTACCTCCGTAGGATTTTAAAAACTAACTTCACTTTAAACTTTAACACAACTTCCAAATCTTGACTTCACTAGTTTCTTTCTCACCTGCTTGCCTCTCTGGTATTTTACAAATTTTTGATTCCAATACCAGCAAAGTGCCATAGTTCTGTTCTCCCTGGAAACCTTACCTGGACATGCTCTGTGACTGAGTTTGAACTTTAAAGGTAGCGATAGCTGCAGGTGCTCAGCACCTGAAGAAGGATGGTTTGACCTGTCAAAGTACTTCACTGCAAATGTGCTTGTTTGCAGGCCAGTTACTCTTGAGTCTGACATTTGTTAAAGTAGCTTTGTGTTTTCCCCAACTCATAGTTTAATACTACAGTAACTCTGCTAAAGCATATGTCAGTTGTACACTCTGTTCCCTGCAATTTAATTCTGTTGGAAGACACCAAAGTGTTGATACGTAGAGACAAGGTCTCGGTCAGAACCTGATCTGCATAAAAGATTTCCCCCTCTGAAGTGTCCACTAGTGTATCCAGGGCACGACAGAAGGTATGGAAATCTGGCAAGCAGGTGAGCAAACCTACCTGGATATTTTTTTCACAGTCTGTTTGCTGGTGAAGGGACAGCTCACTTTCTAGAACAAATTTCTTCCCACATTTGTCGCAGATCTGCATGCGCCTGTGAGTGACGTTCATGTGCTTCTCCAGGTACCAGCGTGTGTTAAACACCCTGGGGCACTTCTCACAGGTTAAAGTCTCCTTCTCTTCACACTTTGATTTCTGCACAGGTGCCTTGGGCTCCTTTGCAGTTTTCTTCTTACGCTTGGGGGGCTCCAAACTCTTTCTACGACCCCTTGTAGTTCTGGGTGATGGGGAAGTTGTGGCTGCTGCAGCAGATGCAGCTCTCCTTGTTCTCCTTTGTGCAACACTAACTTTTTCCACACTTTTCTCTTTTTTCTTCTGCCTCTCATTTTCCTCATCATCATTACTGTCTTCAGTGGCCTCTTCCCCACTGTCACCCTCCTCTTCCTCACTGCTGGTCTTAAGAACAGCAGTCTCTTTGGACTGGGAGGGGACACCCTTCTCCCCTTTTGATACATTTAATGTTTGGTTGTTAAGGTTTACCTCTACTATAATCTGCTCCCTTTTGTAAGTCACTTCATCTTCCTCCTCTTCTTCCTCCTCAGAGTCGTCAGAGTTTTCTCTATCTTCCTTCACAGCCCGGACCTCTCCTACCGATCTGTTCTCCCTGAAATACGGCTGCTCCTCTCTTTCATGGAGATGTGGTTTACTCATTTTGCTGTCCACCAACACAGAGTAAGGACTTCCTGACTCTCTCTTGTATACCTTGGTGGACAGATCAAGCTCCTGGCTGGCACCATGATAAAATGTAGGTGGCACTTGACCACGGCGACTGTCCTCTTGCGCCATCCCTGCTACATGTGCAGCACAGTTTTCAACCAACTGTTGGCAAGAATTGGCTGTTTGACTCATTTGGGGGGCCCTGACTCATTGAGCACCTTTAATCCCAGAAAACCAAGTAAGCAGCTTTAAATCAGGATGGACTCTCAAGACTGACGCCTGTGCCATCTACACAGAATGAACAAAGTAAGACTCTCTGCTGGTGTTTAGCACTGATGCGGACGTCACAGAATTCTGGTATTATGGCAAGAGCAGAGCAGTAGTTATTATTCTTCTGGGAAAAGTTGCCAACAAACTGCTGAACATTTTATCTACAAAAGACAACAGAGAAAACAAAAATCAATTAAGAAAATCACTAGAATTGACAACAAATTCTGCATGTGTACAGCTGAGGTAAAGCACAGGGTGCATCACCTATGAGGTATATCTGCTAGGGTGGGACTGTCCTATAGCACTCTCTCAAGCAAAACCAGCAGTTAGGTACAAATACATGTACCTTTTGTAGCGATCAGAACTGGTACTAGACTCCTGAGATATGGAAATCCAGGTAATGAATATCCTCCACCCACCAAAGATCACTGCCACTTGCCTCGGTGCTGGGCCAAGACACTGATCTGTGCTTCTCTTGGACTCTTTGGAGCACCAACAGCCACAAAACTCTGCTCTGCTCCCATAGGCCTCTCCATCAAACAAGGTGCACACCTACACAGAAATAGCTCTTCTCTACCTCCCAAAGGGAGCCCATCCTTACTCAGAAAGGGGACATATACCGAACAACATTCCATTAATGTAGATATGCATGAATAATTTCAATGGAGACATTTTCAACTTGCAGTACTAAATCAGATTAAGAACGCCATGTCCCCTGCCTGTTTCCACCTCAGAGATCCCTCATACAGCCTCTTGGTTTAAGGCACTTATTCTTTTGTCTCATGCTCCCTTCCCCCAGCTACTTATTCCTCAATGCAGTAGCCAAACAATATTACGTTTGCCCATCTAAATTTCATTTGCAGTTATCCAAGTTGGAATTTGACCAGGTCGCTGTTACTTCCTCTTGCAAAAAATGCCACATGATCCCTAATGAATACAAGCAATCAATCTCTCACATCTATTTTTCACCAGGACAATTACCTTTTGGTAGCACAGTATTGCAACATCAAGCCAAGATTTTTGGCTGTGCAGATCAAATCAGTAATACATTGGATCCCGATCAAACAGCATATTCAGAGCTAAACCTGTGACTAGAGGGTGCAGAAAAGAATGAAGGACAGAACCTAAGAGACATCCCATGACTAGAGGACAGAGAAGGGTCCTAACAGAAAATGGATGGATCAAGCAGCTATATACAAAGAAAACTGGATTCCCACTATTGGAATCTGAACAATTCCTTGAGGCTGTAAGCTTGGGCTAAGTCCAGCAGACAGGTATAAAACACTTGGATTTTGCAGAACCTTGTAGCCATTTTTGTTATTCATATTCTTGGAGCAACAATAAAAAAAACACCAACCTAAAGCAGTACTACAGACATGGATTATTATTACAAATTTCCTTCCATATCGTACCGAACTAAAATACTCTCCACACCACAAATGCTGTAACTTCCATCAAAGTGTGTTTTGAAACAATTTAATTGCAATAGTTTCTATTTTACTCTTCCACCAGAAATTTCCCCCTTCAAAGTGAATTTAACTGACCAGAAGATGAACCTACCACTGGTCTCAGAGGCCTGAATAATAAAGATGACTTAACTGTGCCCTACAATCTTTGTGAAGTGACACATTGGGGAAAGCAACAGACCAATAACCAGTCATCTGATTACCAGCTTAAAGTTAATTGAAACAGATTCTTGAACAGGTCTCCAGTTCTTTCCAAATACACTCAAAAAGCGCCCTGAAAGTGCCTGACAGTGTGACCTGCAGACAGACTCACAGCACTGCAACAGCAGGGTCTATTCCCACTGCTGCACACTCACTCCATCCACAGCAGGGTCCCATTTCTCCAGCTCCAGAGGTTAGGCAGGAAGAGCAGTGCCAAGACCCAGCTGGGCTGGGAGATAAGTGGAGACGGGCTGTTAACATTGGCTTGTGATCACAGTAATATTCAGATGGAAAAAAATGTATATTATAAAATAAACTGGTTGTGATTGCAAGCCAAACAACTCGGTACCCAGGAAGGCCCTTAGGAAGCAGCAGGCATGATGAAATCCAGTTTAGCTTTCCTTCAACAAAATTTATTTAAATATTCAGCTCAGAAAAATCACTATGTAGAAAATGATACCCGATTATTTCCTCAGCATATTAAGCATCTCTCACAAGTCACACGAGTAAATCAGGAAGGCTATCAGAATGCTGCGGCTAGATAGCCAGAAAAAGCAAAACTTGTCAGAAAAAGGAGGCTTTACCTCCACCCACCATTTACTGAATTTCAAAATAGTCTCTACATATCCTGTCATCATTTCACCTGTAGTCATTTAAGAAATATTCTGTATAATAAACCACTTTGTATGAACACACTACCACTTCAAATAAAAACAACAAAGGGGCTTATTCTCAGTTATCAAAGCTATTTGGTCTTAAAACCACTTCACTCCGCAGAATCAGTAACCTACTTTCACTTTGAATACACTGCCTGCTACCCTCAAGGGACCGACAACTTTCGAACAACGTTATTTAACAGTCAAACAGCCGGTAAAGCAAAGCCCTCCTTATACATTTAGTACAAACACACTATTAGACTACTAACAGTTCTGAGAGACAGCAGTTTAATGCTGCCCAAAATATTTTAGTGCAAGATTTTTTTTCCTTACATTTCTAAACCCAAATGTAAGAAAGCAGCATATGGATGGTTTTATTTTTGCCACCCCCCACCCCCTATTTTTTTAAAGGTGAATCCACTTTTTTCAAAGTTGCTAAACAGCCTGGGCTCACAGAATTTCAGCCATACTACAAAACTAAGAAATACAGGTTCTGATTAAAATGTAAAAAGGATACACAATTTCAAAGCAATTTTTGAGGACGCTTATCAAGACATAAACCTTAGGAATAACTATTATGAGCACAGAATGAACCTGAGGTACATGCAACACTTAGAAATCAAAGATCATACAAGAAAGGTTTGCAAGCCTACAAATATTGAAGGCTCAAACCCAGAAAAAAGTACAAACTTGCAGACAAATGTGTTGGCAAAGGAAGCATGCGTGTGTGGGAGCAACACTTCATACAATGCTTTTGCTACTTCTGAAGAAAAACCCCATTTCTTCACATTAACTGTACTAAAAATAGAACAACTTAAGAGCAGAGAGTGTTAGCACAATTACCTGCCCCAACTTTGACTCAACAGATGCCTTGAAATCAGCACAGACCAAGTGCAATATACTCAGAAGTTAACGACTTTAAACGACATGTCCTCAGTTTGCCCTCAGAGACGGACCAGATTGACAGTCTTGCTATCTCCTATTTTTGTGCCAAGGACATACAACTGGACTTCTCGCAAGCATCCACCAGACACCGACACTGATGTAAAGAAAAACACTGCTTCTTCCAGCTTTTGCAGTAAATGAAGTGGTTGCACAGTCATTTCTGCATATCAAGGTTCCCTATGAGCTCCTGACCCCTGCATGGCCTACAGCTGTGTGCCTGCTATCACCGACAGCCTGCCAGCTCCGCAGCTGTGCACTTAACTACTCTTCCTTTACGCCTGGATGTTTCCAGTGGCTCCCATAAAAGCATAGAAGAGGCACTCTGGGGCCCTCCACAACCAGCGATGACCCTGCCACTCCTGGTCAATGTGACAGTGGCCTAATTTTGTTTATTTTTAACCAGTTTAAATGCTGCCCATATAAAAGTTATATTAGCTCTGAAAAATGTCAGACGCTGGTCTAATTCACATCTCACTGTAGGTTGGCAAGTCCAGAAGCACTGCAGGCACAACAGTGATTTGTCTACTGACACAAAGATGGCATTGAATCAATTTTTTACTTCATTACCATCTGGAAGTTCCCCTTACTCTTCCCAGATAGTCGTAAGGACCAGAAAATTCCTTTTAAAAACACACCCATGCTTCAATTCACAAATCAGAGGCATCTGCTTGAGTAAGTTTTACACACACTGTAAAGAAAAAGAGAAGGAAGGCTAAAACCTTGGGGCTTTCCTGCAGCTCACCTACTTCTTACATGAAAAGTTAATATTATGAAAGAAGATATTGCATTGCAATTGCCAATGTCCAACATTAAAAATGTATTAATTTATTAGCCATCCACTATTTTCTTGCTTTCCTATAAGACAGCCTTTCAAGACAGGCACAGAATATAATTTTTCCTAGCCATCTGTACTAGATTTCACTTCCAACTTGGTACAGTAAGAAGTGCTCTCAACATATCTCACAAGACACCAAGACAAAATTATTTCTCCAAAAGTACACAGCACCTAACACACAGGGGAATAATCTAAGCCACAGCTAACTGCAGCACTGAAATACCACACACCTTCTACAAGCATCACAGAATATTTGTACTTCCTTTACAACACAAGACCTCTTAACTTCACAGCAGACAACCCTCAAAACTTCTTCTTCCTCTCTTCAATTTAAGAGCAGACAGATCTCAGTTTAACAGCAGCTCTTAAATGGATACAGTCAAGAGGCACTGCAAGGTATAAACAGGTTTTCCACTCTGCCATGTAGGTGTATCGACCACTATACATAAAATCATATTCCACAACAAAGCTTGAGCATCTTGACATTTGAAATTTTCTTTTCCATAAAACAAGACTTTGGCTCAGACTACAGTTAGAAAAAGTTAACAAAAAAATAACTGTTATAATTAAAGGCAATGTCGGCAATGTCATTTTGCATATGCATGAACAATCTAAAGTTTTTAAGGATTCTGCACACCTTTTGGTTGGAAGCTACAGTCCAACAGCTCCACTAAGTCCTGGGGCAATCAGATCTGCACACAGTTTACAAGTGGTGAAACAATCATGTGCATAAATAATTTACATTATTTAAGATAATGTCCCAATTTCAAATTAGTCAAGTAGCTCTGGAAGAAACTACACTCAGAACAGGAGTAAGGGCAATGGTTGCTGGTTGAGGGGATTAATTAGATACAGTTCCAACATTACACCAAACCTGGGACATGTTAAGAGTCTGGCTACCACCCAAATTTCTAACCAAAACTGGAACACCAGCTTCCCTTCTTCCTCTCTACTCATCAGGTAGAAACTTCTAGTACAGCTAAAACCTACATGAATTCATAGCCCAAGTGTAGCTCTACCTTTTCCAAGGGAGAAGTTATCATTAAGTTAAACACATTTACACCCACTAGTCACATTATTTGGATACATAAGTAGTATTACTACATAAGTAGGACTATGACAAACTCGCATGTGTTTATTTTGAAAGGCTGATAAGACAATGCATCATTCTGGTAAGTAAAAATGCAGAGGTAAGTAAGAGTGTGATTTTTTACTTTGCTTCTGTTTAATATTAATCAGTGTTACCCATCAATGAATTTCAAGTCATCAATTTCATCAGCAAACAGGACAGAAATACAAGAAAATGCATCAGGAAAACATAATTTGCATTGCAGATACAACTTAACTTGAAGTATACTGCCCAACAGACAGTTCTGCTGTATTTTTCGTAAAAATAAGAAAACATTAATGCTTTCTCACTACAACTCTGCTCCATGAAATCCTTACATAAAGTGAATTCTGAAAAGCATATTACCAAAAAATAACCAGAGACTGAAACGTGAAAAAACAGTGTTTAACGAAAACGGTCCAGTCACCTACAGTTCAACACATTAGCAGTATTTCAGAGCACATGAAAAAAAGTTTCAATATACTCGCACAGTCTGAAGAACAGGTGCATGAAACAGAATAGTGCACAGACACAGCAATTCCCAGTTAGTGGGAAAACACATCTGGTACAAGTTACATCATGTAAGCGGATAGTAATCAGGACTATAACACAAGAGGGAATTATTTATATCATCGTACAATCACTCCTTTCTTGTGCATCTCAGCTGCTTTATATGCAAAAAACCTGAAAATATGTTCTTAAGTGGTAGGTTTTATCTCAAGACAGAGCCACAGTCAGCACATCCTCAGTTTTTGCATTTCTATGGGCAAGTACTCAAGCCTGCTTTTGTCCATGTAAATGCAAAATAAAGACTGACTGCTACTAACGATCTATTCTGTCATCTGCTAGACGTCAAGGGACAGCTTGCAACACCCACCTAAGAGATGGTATCTGTAATAGGTTCCCGCTTAGTAGAGCTACAAAGGGAAGGAGGGAAGAGTGATCCTGTCTCCTAGATCAGGAGAATTTTGGCAGCTGACACAGCCTTTGGGAATATGGTATAACAGAGCAAGAGGATGTTTGGAAACTGCATTCACGATTCTGGGACTCTTCTGTAAAAAACAGAAAAATAGTAACTCTTCACTGCAAGTTCAAAATTCACTTGAAACACATCTTCCCATCAACTCATAAAAGATTGATGATTTTCCCATCAACTCATAAGACCTAAAATGGCGTGTGGCACTGTGGGGCTTGGGTTTTGGTGAAATTAAAGCTATGCCATATATTTGGGCATCTCTGTCTCAAATGGATTAGTCTTGGTACAACTAAGCAAACCAACATGCACATCATAAAAAAAATCAGCAACGCTGGCAGTAGCTGGAAGTACCGCAGCGAGTCCTGGCAGGGAAACAAAAGACTGGAGAGCAAATAAATACTGTCTAATTCTTGAAGTAAAGGTCTGGGCAGAAGTACGTTTAATGGGGCGGTATATGAAAGCCTGAAGATGCAATACAGCATCTAGCCTGTCCCATCTTCCAGTTATTAAAGGAATGGTCAAAAAAAATAATCTATCATAGGTATCTTGCTACCTCAGCAGGCAACATATTTTCACTGTATGAAGCTGGCTATTTGCCTGTAAGTATTTAACAGTCTAATGGAAAATGAAGCAGACCATATTTCCAATTCCAGAAAAACGCCTTCTACTAATATCCTGCAGCTAAAACATATAAACTACGATAAAAAAACCTTCAGGCTTTTTCCATTTCTTAAGATTAATTATTTGGCTGTATCTAGAAATCTGGTTTGAAGGACAAAGGCTTTCAAACCAGTGATTTCCAGAACTGTGAATCTGGATTTTTCTCAAGCACTGTCTCCACAGAAGATAGTTTAAGAGGTTGCCATTTCAGAATTCAGCAGCATTATAATCCCTCATCTTTTGCAGTAAACTGAAGGCTTTCTATTGCCTATGAACGAGGTTTAGATATGACAGCCATAAACCTCAACATTTTTCTTTTACAAGGCAACATCTTGAAAAGTTCTAGTACACCATGATATACTCTCGAAAGTCTAAGACCTTACTACTACCTTAAATATATAAAAATTAAACACTTGTGACTGAATCGGCAACTTCCTTGTATTCAAATCTATTGTTGTGTCCCATCTGTGTATTTCAAAGCAAGATGAAAACAAAACTAGGTAGTTACCACTCAACAGATGTACATGCCTTTCACATCTATTACTTTTCTGTAATTGGCTACTTGAAGACACATATACAAAACAAAAAAAGCTTTATATGACCACATTAACACATTATCTGTCCCTTCAAATTCATATACTCATCAAAATATGTGCCAGACGTTCAAAACTACCCACTGCTATGATACTGTAGAGTAACTGTTCATCCCATTAAGCTACTTTGCTCCAAATCACTTTTTATTGCCTAGTTTTCTCTTTGTTTGGTGGCAAGATTCCTTTTTGCTTTAAAAACTCTTGCTTTCATCACTATCTGCTCAGGTATCTTCTTGAAGGCTAGTAAAAACTACACCAAGACTTTAAACCGTCCATTTCTATTCACAGATACAAGTAAGTGCACTACTTTTCAAACATCACTAACTTATTCTAAGATTGCAAGTAAATGTGCTAACAACACAGGCTACACATAAAGCTGTATGAAAACAAAAAGGAAATCTATCATCAAGATCTGTAGTTTTGTTTCCCAAAGTTAGCATTTTTCCTCCCAGAGATAAAGAGTGTAGAAAGATGCAATAGATATGCATCTGTGTCTTTGAATATGTAGATAGGGAACAGTTAAGAGAGGTCCAAAAATGCAAATGGTCTGTAAAGTTGACAGGTAGACTTCCACCTGGACATTTATGCTGGAGGAAAGGTGGTTTTCCTCAGACAGCACTAACTTGGCAAGAAATAATAAACTTTTATATCCAGAATAGATTTAACGTCCTCTCCTTGCAAACCCTAAAAGAGACCTCTGCAATACGCAGAATACAAGCAAAAATCAAGTTTTGGATTTTTTTACAGAAGGGTTCAGTTTAAGAAAACTCAGACAGGTTCACTTACTTGCTTACAGCTTTTTGTTGACCAGCCTGTACTACACATCGCAGCATGTAACGTGCTCCTGTACTGTTTTCTTTTACACTGTAATAACTGAATGTTTAAAATAATCTCATCTGAGCTAAGAGCACGATGTTACACACACACTACACAGGGTTCCTCAAATTTACAATTATAATGTAATTGTAAAAAAGATTTTTAATTCATTTCCCGTCTACCAGTTTATCCTAAAAAAAAAACAAAAAACAACACAAAACAAAACCAAAACTCTGTTAAATATTTTGAAACTTTGCTGAGTGTGGTATGTAGTAGAAAAAAAGATCTAAATAGCAAAATCTTCTTTGACTTCACAAAGTGTGAATTTGACCTCTCCAAAATAGAGCTTGTTCTTTTCACATCATTGGAATGTGCTTACACATAGGTTTAAAATCCACTCCATTTTTCATTTAGAGCTCTTTACACACTAGATAATTTTGACTTTGAAACCAGCAACAAGTTTTTAAAAACCCTTCATAGCAACAAAATAGCTTCCACCAGCAGCTGCACAACTGCCCTCTGCGCAGTTGCAGATGCACTAGCTAGGAGCGTGACTCGCCCACTCTTACTGGCAAATGCTGCGCTGATGGAGAATTAGTAAAAGGAGCTTTCCCTTCTTTTCCTTACCTGGGCTTCTCCTCCTATCTCCTTTCAAACAGCCCATAAAAACACATGTCCATTCCTGTAGAGTTTCAGTTTTATAACTTCTAGCAGCATTTTAACTACTGAATCGCCAGACACTACTTGGATCAAGCTCAGCTAATCATGGTTAATACAAAGCTGGTATGTGTGTTCGTGCAAGCACAAATCACCAGCATGCATTTAAGTAAATCTAGTGTTGATAAAGTCTAATGTGCCAATACCAAAACTATATTATTGTGCGTTTCTTCTTGCACTGTGTCACAACGCTCCTGTAAACCCTAAACATAGCCATTTGGTATGGTTATCTTCCACTACCAAATACTGTCTTGTTTTGAGCAACCGTATTTTCTGAAACATTAACACACTGAGTTTGTTTTCAATGCACAATGTAAACTTTTGGGAAGACAGTCTTGCTTTTATAATACTTACATAATTTAACAGAGCACATTTAACAACACAAATTTATCAGCTTCCAATAAATGCCAACCAAATAACAATACTTCAACAGAACTCCTACTTGCACATATTCCACCTCTGCAAGTAGAAGCTACATTCAGCACTCTCCCTGAAGTTACCAGGGTCAGACATAGAGATATAAAGCTGTTCAGCAAGTCTATGCGTGATCAAAACAGACACTGTACCACAGCAGCAGTTCATTTCAACCTTCACATGGTTCTACAGTTGCAATACTCAAGCATACACACTCTTCCCAATGATACAGCGGATTTTATTTCCAGTTTTTCCTCTAATTCATTATGCAGCTATTATCTCTGCTTTGTATTTAAAATTCCTTCTGGGCAAAGTAAGGACAATTATCAGGTAAAGCCAAAGTTACTTGTTCATTTTAATCTGATCTAAATCTGTGTGGCTGCCCAAGGAGGCAGCATACTTTTTCCCTGTTTATATGCCAACACCGGCATTCTCATGGGTTGCCAGGTGAGATGCCTTGGGAAAACAGTCTGCCCGGAAAATAACCATTCCTTGTGATAAATTTTCATCCGGATCAGTTCTCTGAACCAGCTCACCATGCAACTTCATAAATACTTCTGTCCATTACAAGATCTTGCTTCCTGAAATAACCAATTTGTTCTACAGGTGCAATCTGGCTTTCACCTTCCACAAAATAGCAACATAAGAGAACCAGGAGCACAATAATGGATTTGTGGGGAAGAAAATCTGAGGATGACACTTAAGAATTTAACTTGAAAAAATAATGTATTTTCAAGAACATCTAACAAACAGGAAAATTTCTCAAATCACTTCAGACTTTGCATAGCCCATGCTTTCATTTCAAAAGAAGTATCAAATTATTATGAAAATACTCTTAGATAAAAGTTCTCTCTCCTTACTGAGTGTTTATAATTTAAACCCACAGATCTGTCTTTAAAAACAGCAGGATCAGATCAGAGTTACAGGATTCAAGTCAAACCTACATCTTGGCAAAGGTCTGAATGAAGTATCAGAAACCAACCTACCCAGTAGCACATGAGTTCCAAATCTCAGCAATGAGATATTGCCTTTACAGCAGCCAGCAAGTTTCAGTATGATGGGGAGAACGCTTGGGGGGGGGGGGGGGGGGGGGGGGAACCAAAAAACCACCACACCCCAAACCCCAAAACTTTTATTTTCCCTCTTCACAAAAAGGAACAATGGCTACTTCACTTCCTAAGCAAGACAGGGAATAGCATCTCAGTAAGACTGGGGTTATTTGTGCAAAGGGTGGGTGAGAAGGGAAAAAGAATATCCACTGACAACAGGGATAATTGACTCCATCTTATTGTCTGAATTTAAAGTGCTTGGAGTGTGGGATAACATAAGTCAGTCATGCACAGGAGGTACCATGTTAAATGATTTCATAGCACCACAAGTGGGCTAGGTAATTCATCAAAGATCAGTAGAAGGTGGGATCCTTCATCAAGAAATCTGCAGCTTAGAGAAAAAGCTATAAAAATCTGAGAGAGGAAAAAGAAAACAGAATAATTTAGGAAACAAATTTTTAAAAGGCAGTAGAAAACAAGTGTAATACAGTAAGGCGAGGGGACACCAAACCAGAAAACAGAAGTATTATAACAAATTTAGAAAGTACAATTGGAAGAAGAAAAGTGCAACCAGGTATATGTTTAAAAAACCTGCCTGGCAAAAAGTTTCAATTACATTCAGGGAATAATTTTTCTCAGACCTTTAAACTGCAGTCCGCATGGCATTTCACTCTGACTAATAAGATTTTGTCCTGCAGCTAGTAAGTGTGAAATGAATGGTTCAAGACACACACATTACAATAAAGCAAAATAGAGATTCTCAGCAGCCATTTTTACTATTACACGACACAGGCGATCAAGATTTATTAGGGTATGTTTCTGTCCCTGCTAAAGACTTCTGAAGTCACAGCTGTATGTCACAACTTCTATTTTCTTAATGTCAAGCCTGCTGTTGTCCCAGTATCCCAATATGTCCATCATAAAGTGACATGCAGTTAAAACACAGGAAATCTAAGCACAGTGCATAGTGCATGTCACTTAACAGGGAACTCGAATCTACTACAGTGAGAAAGCATACAAAACATACTGAGGAATGAAAATGCACCTGACACCGTTTGAGAAACACCTCAAATCTGCTAGGCTGAAAAAGAAAAAAAGGGGAAAGTTACTGGACTTAAGGATCATTATTGCACAAAATAGTGTAATTCGTTATGAAGGCTAGAGCCAACAAACCATTAGTATGAGCAGGAAGAAGAGCTGCTTCTTTAGAACACATGTAGCAAAAAATATCTGCATCAATCAGAAAACATAAATACTCCTGTTCAGCAAATGTCCAGAAATATTACAGTGACACAGCTAGTTGACAGTACCAGCTACATGTTAAGGTACTGGGCACTAACAGCAACCAGACTTTTCATTAGAAATAATCAGCCTTCTACCATTAAAATTCGCAGTTCTCACGATATGTAATTTGTCTTCAGACAACAGTATTAAGACACATTCCATAATTCCCTTTTCATCACATAAGTACTAAAAAGGCTTAAATAAGCATGACCTGCGAGCAACTGTGGGTTCAGAACAGATTTTTACTGACTTCCATGAGACTAGTCAGCCATAGGAAAAGCAAAGTTCTAGTAAGCTTTCTGCACCTGCAAGATTCAGCTATGCTCCAACTCAAATATTTGTAACTTTCTGTACATTCTGTTGTCTGTAAATTTTCACCTATAAAACTTTCTGCTTGTAAAAAAATAAGAGCTCTACTACTTTATCCTACCAGGCCATCTGTCTTCACAGGGGTACCACAAATATGCCTCCAAAATTCCAGCTGAAAAACTTTCTGTTCACCTTTATTTAGTACCTGGGACAGAATGGAATTGGCTTAACAGGTTTTGTCTCAAATATTAATATGGATCCTAATTCCAGTAACCTATCTTCAAGCAGGCCCACTTGCCTTTCATATTACATTCCCAAGACCACTTCTTTCACTGAAACAAGTTTCAAAACTTAGAAACACACGAACAAGACAGCATAAAGTGCTGGTTGTTGCTTAGCATAGCTAAATGTTTCTCTTGAGTGAAAACTACTAGTCTGAAACCTCCTCAGGGAAGGGTGTCTGAAACTGTCAAGCTAATGCAAGCTGCTAGTGTTAATGAGTTTAAGCTGCTGGCACCAGAGCTACAGCGAGTTTCACTCCCTATGCAATTGTTTTCCAGTAGGGAGGAGCAACCTAAAAATCGCCAATTTAAGATCACTTGGAAAATTAAGCATTTACAAAGGTAATTTGGTACTAGAAGTTTAGGTTCTAATGAACTAGGAAAGTCTGTCTCTCATGCTTTTCCTAGTTATGAGAGCTACACTAATTCTACTTAAGAGTTATAAGCAAACCCCACCAACTCTGTAAAATACTGAAAATGAAGAGCCTGCAAAGACCAAAGACGGTATATAACTTTACTCACACTCATGTATGTGTTTAAACAGAGTTTGCAGCTTCCAGGACAAATCATGTTTTTATTAAAATGTTCTTAACGGTACAAAATTTGTCACTTCAACACAAAACATCCTTTAATGATGATTATTTAGAGTTTTGATACAGCAAAGGAATTATTGCAAAGTTTTAAAACTATGTAAGCCTCATACTTATAATGGAAACAGCTGAAAGTTAGGCATTTAGATCCACAGAAAAAACTACACACTCTTCTTGCTTGGAAAACACTGAAATAATTCAACCATGCTTCCTCAGCTTGAGGAAGCTCAAGACATTACAGGCTCCTGTCAACTGTAAACAGTTAACTGCTCATTTGACTGCATTAATATTTAAAGCATATAACTTCATGATAATGAAATTACCTCTGCGTAAAAATCCGTATTTGTGTCTAACTGGGGGGGGGGGACACACCCCAAACTTTGGTATCGTAAGATTCTGAAAAGACAAATAGCACATATTTAGCAAAATGTAAACCAGTATTGTTTTGAAAAACAAAATTATATTCTTTAAAATTTATTTCATCTTCCATTTAGAAGCCAAGATCTGGATCTTGTAGGGAGAACACTGTTTCACAGCAGAATACATTAAGAGATCAGCTGTTCTGTGCTGTAACCAAGAATGGTTACAAAAATATTTTAATACAATAATAATATGAAAAATCAGGTTGTTACAGAACATATAAATCCTCTCAATTGGTTGGTACTTCCAATTATGACTCTCTTTGGTGGGGTTAGAAAGAAATATATTCTTTGATAAGGTGTATTACATAGTGTGCCACAGAGAAATAGGTCACTGATGACATGCAGTTTTGTAACCACCTTAAATATACCTGTGTCTATCTCAAACATGCTACTGGTACAACACTCTTCCATTAGACACTGATATGACCAAGACTGGAAGATGGGATCTGGTTTACTGAAAATACCTATTTAATGCAGTTGCACAAACTCAAAGGACTCTTTCCAAGTCATTCTTACATGGACATCTCACCCTCTAGGTGGTATGATACCAGAAAAGGTGTGTTTGAGCTAGAAGCACTTTCTGGTACATACAAAGACTTTCCACCCTTAGATGAAATTGCACCTCTCAGTCTGAAATTTCCACATTCTATGATTCTGGCAAAGTGAGTAAGAACAGAACATCCCAGTATCTCGCACTTGCAACATAACCTGACAAACCACTTTTACAGTATAGCCCTTATATATACCTAACCATTCATACAAAACTGCTGAAGAATTTACTCTCCAGAAATCTGAAGTAGCTGTAAATATCAGTCAGCAAATACTAGACAAAATTATAAATAAAATCTTAAGTCTCTGACATCCTACAAAATGCAATTGCTTAGTTAGAAGAATAAAAAGCCTCCATGATTTTGCACTTTTCTTTCAAATACATACCTTCTGGAAAAGCTTTCAAAATTTCTATCCCTCAACTACACATTTAATCGGTGAGTTTATCTCAACTTTATTATCAACATCTAAATTTAAGTGTTGGCTGCCTGGGGCAGGTATGGGGCTCTTCATGCATTCAGCACAACCACCACATTGCAAGTGCTTGATTAATCTCTATTAAGGAAGGCGGAGGGTGGGGGAAGCATCTTACGTGCAGGAAGAAAGACAGATAAAGGGGTTTCAGATAGGTACCTGATGAGAACACTGAACTTATGTAAAGGATGTGAATCACCTGTTACCATAAAATACTAGATCCTTTTAAAAGTACATTTTGCAACTCCACAGCCCCTTGAACACCACCAATGTCCACAGTCCTGCATCTATAAAACGCCTATTTGCCTCCTGAAGAGAAAGAGTGCCCAACTTCCACAGGCAAACAATCAAGCTGCAGTCAATCAGCAAGGTGACAAATCAAGGTGCACTAGACCATCCTTCATAAATCCATGCTCACACATTACAACTCCTTAATTCAGCACGTACACACATACCGCGCACCATCATTCTCTTGATCCACCGCGCATACACCACTGTCAACAAAGCATGTGCCAGTTGCCATTCCCAGAACAATACAGCTCAGGTCATCCTCTGAAAATATAAAAAAGCGCATTCCTCACATCCTTTATGTCTACAGTACTTGCCTCGCTTTGACTTAAATCACTTCTACCGCCCAAGATGCCAAAACTCAGCTGTGATTAAACATACTTACATAATACTATTAAGACCAAACAGATACACTACCTTGAAGCATATCTTTTCATTCTAACAATACCTATACCAAGACATCCACAGGACCGAAAGTTGCACAGAAGGCAGTTAAAAATCAAAATCAAAACCAGAACCCGAGGGCGCACATACCACAACATATGTCCTGGGAGCAAAGAGAAGGGGAAGATATCCAAGCAAAAGACTGAGAAAACATCTGATTTTTCCCTCCACGCACCTGGACCCAGAACCCGCAACTCCAGGAGGTAACAGTTCATTTCCTCACCTACTCAATGACAACTCCAGTCCCAGAAGCGACTGCATTTAAGAACCGCGTCCCCTCCTAACAATCGCGGACCGTGCACCGTCGTGGCTGCACAATTAGCAAGTGACAAGGAGGAAGGAGAGCGCTGCCGGTGGCCCCCACACCTCCATGCCGCCGCTCCGCGGGAGGGGGCTGGAAAGCAAAGGCAGAAGGGGAAGGGAGGTGTGGGCAGGCAGTCCAGCACAGCCAAATGCAGCAAGAACTCCCCGCACACACACTGGCTTCGTGCAACTCACCTTCCCTCCCCTCCCCCAGGCAGGTGGCACAGCCCCCTCTCAGCGGGGTGCAGCAGCCAGGGCAGATCCCCCGGCCCTCCGGCAGCATTCCTCGCCCGCCGCCCCCCCTCCCCCCTCCCCCGGCGGGGGACTCCTCTGGCTGCGCCCCTGCCGCCTGGGGGGTGCCCTGCCCGCCCCATGCTGCCCGGGGGGGGCTGCAGGCCGGCCACGGCGCTGCCCTGCCACCCCCTCTCCCTTGCAGGCCGGGAGGCGGCTCTGCCCTGCTCCCTCCGTCACCCGCCCCCGAGCTGGGCCTAGTGTTATTCGGCGGCTGCCGCCAGGCCCGAGGGGAAGGGGGAAGGGGATCCCCAGCCGAGCGGCCGGCCCGCACTCACCCAGGCCGATCCCCTCAGGGCCGCCCCCGCCGCCTTCCATTGCCGGGCAGCGAGGGGAGGGGGGCACAGGCGAGGAGGCGAGGCGGGAGGGCGGAGGGCAGGGCGGCCGGGGCCCTCCCCTCTCTCCCTCCGCTCGGCCCCCTCAGCCGCCGCCGCGGCGCTCGAGTAGCCGCTGGTTCGGGCTCAGGCCCAGGCCCCGCCGCGGCCGGCGGACGCGGCTCCCGCTCCCCTCCGCCGCCGCCGCCGCAGCGCTACGTGGCCGCCGCAGCCAGTCTCGCGACTCCGCCGCGCGCACGCGCGCGCGCGCGCCGCTGCGGGCGCGCGCCGAGGAGGCGACTGCTGCGCGCGGGCGGGGGGGGCGCGCGCGTGTGCGCGGGGGAACGCGCGCGGGGCTGGGGCGGAGGGGGACACAGACGGGACACCCATAGGCTGAGGGGAGCCCCGGGGCGCATGCGCCTTCGGCCGCTGCCGCGCTCCCCAGCCGCTGCGCACCTCGGGCCGCGGCGGGCCGGGGGCAGCGCGGAGCGCAGGTGAGGCCAGGCGCGCTGCGCATGCGCGGCAGCCGGCGCCCCGCGGGGCTCAGGTGAGGCGGCGCACGTGGAGGGAGCGCGGGGCCGACCGTTACTCCGCTGAGGTAATTAAAGCAGCCGCCCTAATTGCAGTCAACTGAGCCGGGCGAGACTGTGGCGAGCGCTCCGCCGCGCTGCGGCTAACCCCGGCCCGTGCCTCAGCCTTCTCTGTGGGTGTCCTCGTCGGTGCGGTGAAGGCCCCTGGCTGCAGCTCTGCAGCTGGGGGAAGAACGGCCGTCGTGGGACCGGATTGTTGCCGAGTCTCGGTCCTCACAGGTGAGTAAGGATAATGCCTCACACAGCGGCTGCCGTGAGGGAGCAGCTGTGGCCTCCGGACGGGTGGCACCTTGAAAGGGCTATGTGTCATATGTGGTGCTAGAGCTGCCCCTCAGGAGCCAGGTAAGTCCTTAATAAAGGCCTCGTCAGCAAGGCCCTATCTCATTTACGGTTGTCAGAGGAGTCAGTCACTTCTGTTATTATGCCAGACCCCAGCTCCCACTTGTTCAAACCCTCCTCTCCCCTTAAAATACTAATAACTACTTAACTCTGGCCTGTGGTTTCTTGATTACACCCACCTACAGGGCCTAGGCTTGGTGTATGAGGGAGATGTGACAAGAAGGAAAAAAATATTTTTTCCTAGTAGAGCTCCCAGTTGGTGGCGGGTGTGGGGAGGGTCAGGGCTGCTGCTTTGCGGGCTGGCACAGCATTTTGCAGTGGTGCCACCTCTCCCAGGAAGCTGCGAAGCTTACACCATATCCCTGAAAACCACTGCTGAGTGCTGTGTAGGAGGGAAGAGCACTGCTGTGGTTTAGGTTTGGCGATGGTAAAAGAATTAGAGTAGCAGAAACAGGAAAACGGGGAAGGGCGCCAGCCTCTTGGGTAGCTTCCCAAGGACTTCAGGAATCTTTTGTGCCCTCTAGCTTTGGCTCCCTCTTGCCCACTCAGACCTGTGTTCCTGCTGTAGTCCCCTTATTTAAAACCTTTTGTCTGCAATCCCATCTCTACCTGTGGTTTGTTTCCTCATCTGCTTTGTTTGCTGCAAATGCCCCCCCTAAAAGTGTAGGGCACTTGATTTGAGGTTCTGTGAAAAGTCCATACATCGTTACTCCCCTGAAATGTAATGTTACATGTCTGTGTATTTGACCTGCTCTTGATTATTGAACACAAACCCCATATTTGAGCTCCCTGTGCAGAGCAGGGATTGGGCTTTCAAAGTCGACAGCAAAATAAAAGCGGCTGGGTAGGCTGGGGAAGCCTTATGGCGCAATCGGAACAATGTTGCCAGCTCTCTTCCTTGCCCAAGCAACCCCTGCTGTGGGGGCATGGGAAAGGAGCAGAGCCTGGTGCGTTTCACTCTGACCAGCCCCATGGGAGCTCTTACCAGCTGGTCTCATTCAGAGCAGGCCCCTGGCTGTTCTAATCTCTGCTGGGACCTGTGTATAGCTGGCAAGGAAAGGGATAGTCTGGGCTTTGAGAGCATGGGCACCACTCCATCTTAGCCCAACAGCCTTGTGCAGTGCAGCTTCCTGAGGAAAAATAGAGGATGTCAGGGGGTGTGGTGCTGCTGTTGGTTAGCTGTATGCATGTGAAGGATGTCATGTCATAAAATCTCCCGCCCTGAAAAGGGCCGCAAGAAAAATGCTGGGGACCTTTTTCTTGGAAGGTAAATGAACAAGACAGCAGTGACAGAGCCCCTCTTCCAAATGTGGGACTTCAGCAGAGGAACAACTGGGAGATGCTGGGAGACAATGGACACACAGATGACGAGTAAAGCCATTAACTGTTTCAACATCCACAAAGGCGAAGCTGCTGCTGGTGTCCATCCATGGGACACAAGTAGGCCAGGGCCTTGATGATCTCTCTCTCTCCAACGTGCGAGAAGAGCGTTTAATCTCTGTTTTGCTGTTCCCTCTTCTCTGATGCAGTCTGTGGTCTTCTAACCTGGCTTCCTTACCCTAGGCCTGCAGCAAGAGGTCCCCTCCTGTTGAATGTCTACTGAAGGAATTGCAGGGGCCTTTCCTGATAAAGGTGCTCTGTATCCTCAGATGATGTCAGCGAGAATGATTTCACTCCCTCCAAATGAAAGCTACACTGAGATTAAAAGGAAGTGTTAAGTCCCTCATTCTTGTGGACACCATGACTCTCAGAGGGATGTTTAAAAAAAAAAAATCGAGGACTAAATACAAATATCCTTGGACTCTGAAGGGCTTCTGACATGCTGAAAACAAAGCTTGTCCTCATGGCCCTGCTTGTGTCCCATCAGCATCAGTGGTGGCTTGGGGAAGAGAGAGCTGCAGAGGAGAGTGACCCTTCCTAGCCTTGCTGTATGGTTTGGCTCCTGAATTCCCAGGACACCCAGCAGTCACACACTTTCTTCCCTGGGTGTTTAGTTAATGGAGGGTGACAGCTCCTCATGCTGCTCCCAGGGAGGGATCCAGCTGAGAGACTGGCTGTGGCACTGAGCCCTGTTCCCACAAGGAAGCCTGTTTCAGCTATTTACGGCCCTCTCTTTGATCTAGCTTTTGACATGAAAAGACATGTCAGCCAGGTAGAGGGAAAGGAAAAAAAAAAATGCGGGAAAAGCCCCACATCTCTGCTTGTACATGATCTGCTCCCTAGCACACACCTGCCTCAGCCACAGATCCTTATCAGCCCTCTGATTTCCTTGCTGTCATCTCTGCTTTCCCTTCACACTGGTGTATAACTTCTAGAGACAACTTTCTGCACTTTGTTTCCTGCTCAGTAAGATGCTGTGGCTCCCATGCCCCTTCTCTCTGGCCTTTTCCTTATTTCTACAGTACAACCAGTGTGGGAAATGCCCTCGTGTCCTCCTCATTGCATGCAGTGCCAGTGACAGGTGATACAGATCTTCATTTCTTCCCTAAAATGCTGCACTGTTACAGCAAGCAGCTGTTTGCAGCTCACTTCAGAAGTAGCAGCCATACAGCTGTAGGTTACTTTGTCCCTCCCTGGAAATCAGATCTTTTTTTCTGCTAAGCAGCTTAGGCCCTTTCAGGGTGAAAAGTACAATAAAAGTATGAGAATTTGATGGGCCAGGGGCTGCAGACACACTAGAACACAGTGTTACTCACTTGTGGTTTTTTTACTTGTGTTTTTTTTCTAGGGGACTAGATGTTCTAGACCTGCTAAGAAAGCAAACAATGAGTATGAGTATTGCTGAGATGCAGCGACCTCTGTGGTGGAGATAACCACTAGTACCAACTGCAGAATGGCATGGGAAGGAGAAAAATCAGATGTGAACTCCTGCTTTTATCAGTCAATAATTTTCCTGTGGTTTCATGGCTTTGCAAAGCTGGGTGTTCCTGAGCAATCCCTGATCCACCTGCTCTGGTTCTTTTATATGGCTTTCAGGCAACAAACCAGGGCTGGAATCCTCTTGTACAAGATGTCTGCCTGGTCTGGAGCCTGCAGTCCCACATGAGCTGTGCTTCTGAGAGATGGGGCCTAGTTTACAAGAGTTCTTGGCTTTACTCGGGCAGTGATGGCTCTTGGCTTCATCCAAACTCCTGCTGTGATGATTTCTTGGGAAACTTGGCAGCCAGTGAACCAGGCCTTCTAGCCCTTCCTCTTCCCACAGCCAACAGGGAGATGGGCTGCCTTCCTGCTGTCCTACCTGCATCCTCCCATGGTGAGAGGTGACTCTTGGTGCCTTCTAGGTGCTGGCGGCAGGGTTGGCACTGAGCAGGGTCAAGTGAACAGCACTAGCCCTTCTCCACATGCTTGATGTTTTGCTGAGACCTCCACATCGTAACAGTTCTGTTTTGGGAACAGCCTGAACTGGGCATGACCTGACACTTGTCAGAATGCAGTTGCAATTGGGACTTTCCCCTTCCTCAAGGGGGGAAGGCCCTTGGAGCTAGGTGCTGCTCGAGGATGCTGGTAAAGAACAGGCCCTGCCCCACTAGGAAAACAAGCCAAGTGTGAGAAGGGGCACAGACAGGGCACTGGCACCTTGCTGACAGTGTCTGTAACCCAACCAGTTGACTCTCAGATTAATGCTTTATCTTTTAGGGATCCTGCTGTGTCCTGCAGAATTTAGGATCCTCTCAAGCAATGGGAGAGGAAGCAACAGGAAAACAAAGGGGGTTTCCTGCTACCTCTTGACACAGGAAGCCCTGCACTGTCTGGGGGAACCACCACTACTGAGTGCAGAGGTGTTGGGCTTTGAGACCATATCAGAACAAAGTAGAAGCTCAAGCAGACAAAATTCTTGTTCCCATTCTCCCTTCTCTTTCAGTAATTCAGTGTAAGGCCACAATTAAAGATTTAACTGCCTCCAAATAATATAGCAGAGCTAATACCCACTGTTATCTCCTTGGGCCCAAGATCAGACCTTGAGAGCAGCAGAGTTGACATGTGCTAAAACACCTGAGAAGCAGACCTGCAGTCTGAGGTACCTGCTGGGGGCACCAGTAGCTTTAATTCTGCCCACATTTAGCCCACCCTGTAAGTATTTTAATGCTGCAAGCAAGCACCTGGGTGCTGAGGGGCAGCATTCAGGGACCCAGCATGACCAGCTGGTGTGTTTTTAGAGGGCCTTGTTCATGAAAGGCTTGAACTCAGGCTGGGCAGGGCAGCAGTAACATCCTTATGTAATACATAAAAGCCTGGCTGATTCATGTGTGGGTTAATAACTTTCTTTGGCGTACTTGGGGCAGAGTATCATGACTGTGTTATCAGAGCTGTTAGCCTCTGCATAAAAATCATGCCACAAAAAAAAAGTTCTCTTTGGGTAGCCTTGGTTTTGTGCTGCTTTTTTTTTAATAAAGTAAAATACAGATTCTGGAATATGGCGGTTGGACAAGAGCAGGATGGAAGTGAGGCAAACTCTCAGAATTGGGCTTTTATTGTCAGTTTAATTGACTTTGGTGTTATGCTGTAATCTCAGGAGGTCTTCCCAGACTGTCTACATAAGGGAAGTTCTAAAGTATGTGCTGGGGAAATTGTTAAATGGAAGCATCACCATAGCAGGCTGTTCGAGGCATTTCTGTTCTTGTGTTAAAGAGCACCTCTGCTCAGATCAGCATCAGCCCCTACCAAAGCAGTACAAGCAGCATCTGTGTACCTTGGCTGGTGAGGAATGAATGTGTTTAACCTAGAGTCCTTTCCATTCACACCCAATCTTCCAGCCTAGCTTTTTATGTAGAAACTTATCTCTGGGTTTGAGAAGCACCTACGGAAAGCTGTGCTTGGGAGCAAATACTATGTCAGAGAAAGAGAGCTGTATTTACCAGCTTTGTAGAAGAGGCACTGCAAGACTTAACACCCATGAAAGTCACATTTGAGTTAATGTCTCTGGGACAGACTCACCTTGTTCAGGCTTAACCCCTGCTTCCTTCCTGTTCTTGCCTCTGTTGAATATTTTTAACCTACCACTTCAGGGGCATCCTGCACACACTCTCCTCTAGCCTCCTGCCCTTCCTGCCCTTCCCAGCATGGGGGACATGAACACACTGGCATCTTCCACTGACACTGCCTTCTGCACTGCCCTCCTGCAGCTCAGTTTGGGACACAGTTTCCCATGCTTATGCACAGCTTTGGCTTGTTAGAGATCAAGGGCAACTCACTGCAGGTCTCTGGCCCAGTCCAGACCAGCATCATGTGCATATCCAGTGTGGGGAACCCCAGATTCTGTTTTTACAGCAGCAGTTGAGCTCAGCCTCCTGTGGGAGCTTCCCAGCCTCTCTAGTTCCTCTCCTTTCTCTGGATGTGTTCAGCAAGAACTGGATGTCTGCTCCACTAAGTCCGTTCCCCATAGATATGTTTTTTTATTGCGTTCTGTGGATGGGGAAAGTGAACTCAGCATGGCTATGGGCATGTGGTTTAAAGACCATATTTTTCTAAAGACATCAGATGCTTGTCTTTCTCTGAAAGTTTGTTCTGCATCCACTAGCTAGAGTACACTTTATGTCCCCTGTCAGTCACCCTGATACCTCTCTAACTGTGACAGTCCTCTCCTGCTTCACCAAGTAGCAAACCAAACCACAAAGCATCAAGTCATCCCTAAGTAAACCTGACTACCTCCAAGAATTACACTAGTGTCAGGACTTGCTGGAAGTCAGGTCAGTTCTGCTGGTGGAAAACAGGCATGTGAGCAATGTCTCAACCTCCAGTTGCTGCCTGGTGTCAGGCAAGGAATAATTAAACCAAATTTGGCCCTAAGAGTTGCTCCCCATCTTCCAGCCAAGCTGAGCTCCAGCCTGACTTAAGACATTATTTCCTACCTGCTTCCACAAGTGCTTTCTCCCACACACCCCACCACATCCTCTGTTTCAGGACAGAGGCATTTTCTGCTAGATCCACTTGGATATAAACAGCATAAAGGAAGCAATAAGGAAACTCCTCCCTATCCCTTACTCTAACCACTTCAGGCATACTGCCAGCTTGCTCCAGGGTAGAAATTATCACAAACTTTGGGAGCTTCCTTACCTGGAGAGACTTCAACTCTGGTGCATCAGTGACTGTCTGGGAGTAGATGCCCATTTCAATACAACAGCCATGCTGCAAATTACAACTGCTCCAGAGTGCCTCTTGAAGTGGTTGCTTTTGGTCTCCCCTTCACAAGTCAGGTAGGCTGGTTATCTATTAAATAGGGAGAGAGCACAGAGAGAGAGAGAGAATACACAGAGGAAATCAGGCAGTTTCCTGTTTGTTTACCATGAACAAAAGCTTGTTTGCCTGAAAGTTGCTAGTGGGCCAGCCCAGCTGCTGTGACTGGTGCAGAGCTGAGCTCTTTGACTAGCATGAAAGAAAGAAAGAAGGCAAAGTCTCCCAGGAAGGAAAAAAAAACAAAACCAAAGGTCTTCTTGGAGCTGAGGCAAAGCAGTGGGCAGGGAGATTTCACCTTGGCTTGCAGGGCTCTGATGTGTGAAGGTGGCAACCAACTGCTGTTCTTCCATCTCAAGCAAGATGTGCATTCAGCCCCCCTCATACAGGGCCCTTTAGTTGCCCCACCAGGTCTTACATTGCCCATTACCAGCAGAATTTTCCCAAAACCTGGTCCCTGTAGCTTACTTAGGTTTTGGGCTGTATTTAGACAAATACAAGAAAAACAAGTTATGAGTCTGTGCTGGCATTAATCACTCCGGAGCCACAAATCTACAGGGCTTCAAATTTAAAAACTGCCAAGCTTTTACCAACACTGGGTCCTCCAGTATGAATTCATCATACTAATGTTCTGGACCCAAAGACTCAACGCTCTTCTAATGTCCAGCTAAAAGAACTTGCATCTCTGAAGTCATGCCTAGACACTTCTGTTGTTTCTGTCCACCCTGAATTAGCAATAAACCAGGGACCGCCTTTGGCAGGTGGGAAAGGAGGAATGCTCAAAGGGCTGCAAGGAGACAGGCTGCAAAGCCAAGCCAGCCTGGGACAGAAAAGGAAACAGGCATTTGCACCTTTCATTGTGCTGCATTAGGTTAGAGGAGTTAAAAAATGGAGCTGGAAACACTCAGCAGAGTGAAATGGGCATCAGAAGTTCACCAGGACAGCCCCGCACAGGGACTAAACCCTTGTACCTGCCCTCCTGAGCAGTACTGTCCATCTGACGGCTCTTGTGCCAGCTGGTGCTTTTTCTTCCTCGCCCGGAGACTGTGCTATTGTTTTTGCCCTTGTCCATGGCCACTCCTTGCATCCTCTGCCCAGGGCAGGATGACCTCCCTTCGGGAGGCTGAGGGACACCCTTTGGTCCTTGCTGCCCTTCCCACGTGGAGATAATTGCTGCTGCCATCTGGCGGGAGAGCAGCCCACCTGCCAGCCTCAGCTGCTCCAGCATGGATTCATCTTGCGTCTGAAAAAGGTGACCTCTTTGCAAATGTCCTTCCTGGCTTATGTGGTCTGTCAGAGTTAGCAGCAAAGCTATAGCCTCCGCCACTCACGTGCAAAACACACCCGGCCCTGTGACTTTGGTGCCAAATGTAACAATGGCACCATTGGAAAATGGAAGGATCCAGGAGTACATGGTGTGGTGCTGGCGTAAGTCAGCTCTGGGGATGGAGAGCCTGACAGAAGGACGTTTAATTCTGGCTAGCAAACACCCAGGCAAAGGTCTACAGTAGAACCTTTCTCCAAGTAAATTTTTGGGCTATTTTAGCTGGGTTCCTTAAAGAACTGTGTGCTTTCTTCAGCCCAGTAACACATCCAGCCTTGCTGGGGGAACACTGGCTCTATGCGCTCATGCTGTTTCTTCTCCAGAGAAAACCAATTTCAAACTAATTTGATGGGGGGATTAGAAGTTGTCAAATATACTAAATTCAAAGTGTTTTGTGCAAATAGGTGGCAAAAGTGAAGAAAACCTGACCACATAAAGCATCCCCATCCCCAAAGCAAAAGTTTTAGCATGGCTGCAATCCCTACTAAGTAGCAGAAGGCCCACACAACAGAAAACTGGTGTAACTACCCAGTGGAGGATATTCTTCAATCAGACTTTGCCATTAATTTCAGACAGTGGGAATCCAGGCGTGACAGCCAGACCAGGGGCCCATGGGCTTTTCAGTTCACAGAAAACCTGGCATTTCTCCACTTCCCTTCCAGTGGCATCATCCAGCTGCCTCCCACCTCTGATCACAGCTCACCTTGGGCTGAAGCGTCTTACCCAAAAGATGTGGCACATGGTGGTCATGGAATACTATGTCAGAGACAGAGGTTGCTCCTCCATGTGTGGTCACAAGACCGTCCCGCTTTTGCTTTCTCCAAGAATAAGGTGAAGGGGGAGATCTGCTATTCCTGGAGCATCTCCAGCACCTTTGTATGCAAGAGAGTTGTGAAGCTGGCAGCCCTTGCAATAGCTCTGCCTTGCAGCTGGGAGCCCACCTCCACAGGCCCACAGGGTGGCAGGTGACCATTCACAGCACTAGGCTGATCACATACCTTACACAGGTTCTCTGGGAGGGCAGACCAGGACCTGCACAGCAAAACTCCTTTCTCTGCCCTCAGTGCGAAACCACAGGCCTTGAACCTCTCTCATTTCTCCACCCCAGGTTGTGCTCCACTTTCAGGAGCGAGTTTTTGTTACTGATTATTAAGAGCAACAAAGTTAGAAATGCCAGAGAGGGTGGGGATACCTTGTTTGTTCGAGCAGCAGAGGCCTGCCTTATGTTACCCAAGCCTAGAGCTCTATTGCCCTGACAAGTAACAGTGCTGAAAGCCAGTGCTCACACCCTGCTAATACCCTCTGAACAGTGAGAGGGAAGGGCCAGCATCCTGGGAAGCAAGAGTCCAGCCTTGGCCAGGAGTGCCAGGCAGGCCAGCCCTTGACAACACTTATTTTTGTTTTTACATCAAAGAGTCTGCCAGCACGTGAGAAGCTTGGCAGAGGATGCCAGGCAGTGCCCACTCGCTACTGTGCAGTGCTCTGAGCAGTACCCATCCAGCAAGCAGGCAGCTGTTTCCTCACCCACTACCCCTGTGCAGCCCATGCAGAACTTTGTCCTGATTTTAGGGTCACTGTTCCCATCTGGAGCTAGACAGCTCCACGGTCCACACACTCTACAAGGCTGAAGAGCAGCTATAAGCACAATACAAACAAGGGGTTTGGCTAGCACACACCGAGACAGCTATAGGTTCACCAGCAGCTTTGAAGTCTGATAAGCTCCATGGCAGCTTTAGGCATTGAGTGAGGCGGAGCAAGGGTATAGGAGCAGTTAACAGCCAGGGAACATTTGTAAAAATAATTACACCCAACAGCAAAGAAAACTGATTCATCAGACCCAGGGGCCACTCTTTAAGAGCCTCAGCCACCTCCGGAGAAGCTAACAGCAAAAGCAGCAGGAAACACTCTGCACACCACTGAAAATGCAGAACTGGGAGGAGAAGCAATGCAGAGCCACAGAAGCTGAGAAGGGATTTCAGATGCACTGTTTTGAGCCCAACACCTGGTGCATGAAACTAACTGAAAGAAATGCAGAAAACGCTAAGGGAGCTTTCAAAAGAGCCTTGGGAGAAAAGTGGAAGCTTCTTTACAAGTGTCTGAAGTGGTAAACCAGAAGAATAAAGAACAAGAGCACTGGAGAGGGAAGAGGCCTGGAAGTTATTTGGGAGTTATGGACCTGACTGTTCAGCTGCTGAAAATAGTTTGCAATCTCAGGCACCTCATCACTGCAAGAGCGTATTCTGCCCAGCAGAAAAACCAGGCAATCTTTCCATTTTGAGGGGAGGGCAACAACTCAAAGCAGCTATCGAATGATGAAATGGGCCCACCATTAACAGCAGCTTTCCCAAGAGCTCAACATCCTCAGGGTAGTGATGACACCCACCTAAGACTGCATTGCTCAGAAATAACAGACACCGTACAAGTGTCCTATTATCATCTGCAGGATGGGGATAGTGGTGTGCCAGGCTAGTACTGGGCCTTCTGACAGCAGGTTTGAAGCTCACTGTAGGCTGTATCTGGTACAATACACCCGTTTTCTTTCCAGTAGCATGGTGTTGCATCAAATAAGCACCCTGGAAAATCTACGTACATGCAGTAAACAACAGCCTGAAACGTGCATGGAAAACAGTTAAAAGCCCTCACAATAACCTCAGCAAACTCAGCCTTACCTTGTTGCAGGAATTCAGCTTAAGAATCATGTTTTGAGCTTTTAAGGTGTCAGGAGCAATACCTATTTGCCTGTGCTAAGTGACTTTTATCCAAATAATTAGCACAAGTATGAGGTGTCTTGCTCCACTGACCAAACCTTTGTTCTTCTGAGATATCAATAATAAAAAAACCTAATGCACAAAAAAACCAACCCCACACTACTACATTTGGGACTGTGGCATTTATTGAAGGCTGCTCATACAATCTCATCCATCACATCCTCCTCACAGTCCAGGTTCCCTAAATAAGAAGTGTTGATGTAACAGAGAATTCTGCCCACCTCCAACTGCCTGAGCCACAGAGCACCAAGTCATCCCTTCTTTGTCCCAGGTGCCACCTGCAGTAGGCTGACTGCCACTTTTACTGACCTTGGTGAAAGAACCAAGGCTGCACAACAGGGCAGGTGGCAGCAAAGAGGTCAAGTGGCAGCGGCAGGGGAAGAGGTGCAGATGTTCCATTTCCAGCATATATGTGAGAAGTATTTCCTGCAGGGGAAGTATCTTCTCTGTACCTGAAATCCATCTACTACATAAGTGAAATCTCTGCAGTTTTCACCCCCAGCCTCAATGCACTCATGACCTGTGCCTCCAGCCATCAGTGCTATCTGTTCACACAGGCTCAGCAGAGCCACTGCCCTAACAGCTGAGATGTCCTCTTACTCTCAGCTGACACCTGAAAAAAAGACTGGCTTGACTGAGTGAGCCCTGAGCATCCCTGTTCTGTAGTCCAGGACCTGCAAGTCTGTTGACCCTGTCTCAGCCAGCCTAAAGGCACTGAAGCATTGCTGTGATACCTGATCGATACAGCACTCTAGTGGTCAGGGAGTCACCTGGGCTACTCATTCATCCCAGCAGTGAACAGATGAAAATTCTGCTCCTGTTGCTCAAACTGCCTGGAAAGGGGCAATTCTCAAACTTAAGCTTAATGGTCAGTGAAGCTACTGCTCTGACCATACATGGGAGGAATGCCGGTTTGCTGTCAAGAGTGTTCAGTTTTATTTGATTAAGAATTCAAAATGGGTTGAATTTTAATTTCCTCTGCTTTTGCCAATGAGGAAATTGCAAAGATTCTTTTGGAAAGGGCTGATCTAGTAAGTAGAGGTGACCAGGCTAGCTATGGCTGCAGAGCCAGGTTCACTGTGGCAACTGGAGGAGCACAGACTGTCCAGAGGGCAGATAGGTGATGTTGCGGGACCGCGAGAGCTGGTATGCGATGTCTTCAGCTGCCTCAAGCTTGCGCAGCTCAATAAGACCATCGCCTGCAGTGGCCAGTGAATTGGCAATCAGCTCTGCTGCTTTTGAGTCTCCCTCAGCAGAGATGACAGCTGCTTTCTTCTGCTGCTCAGCCTGAAAGTAAGCAGATGAAAAGGGGAATAACCAACAGAGAAAACAACCAAAAGAGAAGGAAGATGCTGTTGTCATGTTTAAAATATAAATTCCCACTTCGCCACCCTACTGTTGTTTTCCCCAGTACAAGAGCTACAACAGAAGGTGATTTTAATTTAAAGCTGTATCCTGTTAAGACTGTTTTTCTGCCTACTGTGGAAAAAAGGCTGAAAAATTATCTTGAAATTGCCTTAGTCTTAACCTCATGAAACATTAACCCACCTGAAGGCACTGCTAGTGAAAAATTGTCTATGAAAGATTTGAGAACTTCACCAGTGGAGTTAAAAACAGATAAACACTTCTACTGTTTAATCATCCTGGCTGGTTACATGCATCTTTCTACATCCACTAGATTAATTTTGGGTGTAGTTGCAGGTTCTTGCAATCTCAACAGGCATGTGTTCTTAGCTGTACCAAGGTGCTTCAACATGAAACTGCGTCTGTGGATGCTGACCAAGATCCCGGGTTGGTCAGAGACTATGTGGCCTGGGGCATGCAGTCAGTAACACTCCTATGACAGAGCCCCCCACGCCCATGATATCAAACACCATGCAAAACTTTGTCCACCCTCTAAAATTCACAAACAGCAGGATCCCTTCAGCTGCAAGTCTCCACCTTGAACCCCACTTCTAACTGACACTTCCTCCTGAGGGCTGTTTCCTACCTCCTCCATGTGGACATTTCTGTTTAGCACTCCAGTAAGACTGAGACACATTATTAAAAGAAAAAAAAAACCAAAATCAACTTTATGCTTTATCTATCCAACCGTCATGTGCCAGAGCCAAGAACCGTATCAACATTATGACCCTAAGCAACTTCAGCATTCAGCTGCCTGGTTTCCTGGACAGGTAAGTGAGAGATGTTCACCGCAAGCTAGAGTGGGAAAGGAGATACCAGGAACCATTTCCATGTTTCTCAGGACAAGGTACCTTTTCCACAATGAATCTGGCTCTTTCTGCTTCTTGCTGGGCCACTTGCTTCATCTCCACTGCCTCTGTGAACTCCTTGCCAAAGGTCAGATGGGTCTGCAGAGCACAAATCAAGCTAAGTCCACAATGCTGACAGTTTACAGTGGCACTGCTGCGACCCACACAAGCCCCAAGGGGGAGGCAGCCTGCCTGTATCAGTGAAAGTGGAATGGAGATGGAAAGCCAGTATTCCTAAAAGAACAGAAATTAAGACAAGCAGACCTCCCCATCCAGTTTTGAAGTCTCAAGGGATACACAAGTGCAGCTCCAATCCAGCACACCAGTAACACCAGAGACACACCATGCTCCCCCTGCCACCAGCACCTGCTGCATCACCTGGCAGGGGCAGCCCACTCACTCAGTGCTCCCCTCCCAAAGCAGGGAAGCCTGTTCTTTGCCAAGCCTTCCTACACCTTGTATGTTCCAATATGCACTGGTGCACTCAAGTCTGGGCTGTTTGGACAGTTGCAGGCTCCTGGGATGGGACAGGGGAAAGGTGAATTTCCTTCAGTAGCATGCTCAGGAGAACACCAGAAACAGAGTCGTAACTCACATTTTGCAGAAATACGGTCACCTTCCTGCAGAAACTTCCTATATGGCCCTTTCCTCTACGCAGGCTTTCGAGGGAAGTCCCAGAAGAGAGAGGGAGAGGTGCACGCACACGCCAGATTACAACACATTTAATTTACAAAGCTTATAGGGAGATAGGAGAGGAGAGCTCCCTCCTTGATTAGCCTTTTAGAAGACACAGCCAGGAGAAAACCTAGTACTTTGCAGAAAAAGGATGCTATCAAAAGCAGCTATTTTCACTACCTCCTCACGCCTAGCACTTTCTCCCCGTGTCTCAGGGTACCCATGGAACAGCTGCCTTCTCTAAAGTGATGTGCAGCCTGATCCATCACCCACAGAAGCACTTTTCATTTTAACTGTAAAAGCCCTGCAACAGTGAAGTCTGTTGAAAGGCCAGCACAGCAGAGCCTTCAAGGGCTTAGTCAAGGTCACAGAAGGCCAGTGACAAAACCAGAGGTACTGACATGACCAGTAACCACTACATCCCATGCAACTGTAGACAAACATTGTCCACATGTCCAAACTTCCAGCTCACTCGTCTCTGGCCACCTACCAATTCTCTTCTCCACTGCTCTTATTTGGGCACACTCCAAAGAGAAAAATGGAAAGAGGAAAACTCTTACCAAGGACACATCATCCAGAATGAGCCCGAAGGTTGCTGCTCTCTCCGTGAGGTCTTCGCTCACTTGTCTTGAGACCAGCTCTCTCTGAGTGATCAATTCTCCAGCATCAAAGCGAGCCTGAAATCAGGATGGAGAACAGTGAGAAAAAAGCTCCCAGAAGTGATGGATGCTCCATTCCCTGCCTGTCTTTGCACCTGTGAGTCCCAGAGCTCTCCCAAAGCTAGCAAACACCAAGATGCCCAGGCATTTGAAGTAAGAGAAAGACTGAATGTCTGGGAATTTAAGTGTAAGCTGAAGGGGAGGTTGTCCAGTTGAGCACTTAATGTAAAAGCTGGACTAAAACTGGTTAGTAATTCTTTGGCAGTTCCCTGGGTATGCTTCCAAAACCAGATATCTTCTGTAAGCTGAAATCTAAGATTATGTGAGAAGTAAAAAGCCCAGTCTCCTGCCCGAGACTCCCAGCCTGAAGAGCAGAGCTAACAGCTGAGAGCAGGTAACAAATAAACCTCTTGTCATCCAGAGATCAACCAACATGAATCAAGTCAGCCCAAGCAGTCAGGAATGACCAAGAAACAAAAAAACTACGATTAGCTTTTCTGGATGTCTGATGAGAGCCTGGGGGTTGGAAAGAGAAGCCTTATTCCGAAGCACAACATATTCCACACTCTGGTGGGTCCCTCACTGCTAAAAAGAGGAAAGATGACTGGCAGAGCCCAGCAGCTCTTATAGTGTCCTTACCACAACAGATTTAAGGATTTCAGTTGTGATTGAGGGCAGGACACGCTCATCGTAGTCCTCTCCAATACTGGTGAAAATCCGTGGTAACTGGGCAGTCACTGGTCTAAACAGGATACGCAATGTGATGTTCACATTCTGTAGATCTGTTCAAAGAAAGCCATGAGTTTAGTAGCAAACCACAGGGGCAGGAGATTTCCTGAAGCTGTCCTCTCTAGGGCAACTAAATGAGAAAGAATAAACATTCAGACTTCTTTTTCCCAGAAAAAACAAATTTTTTTTACTATGCCTTTCACCTCGGCATCTAAATCCTCCTTACAGATAAGATTTCAGCTTCAGTTTGTTAGTGACCTAGGGAATTACTTGCCCTACTGTAAAGGCAGAGACTTTATGTTTTAAAGGATTTTTTACAGGACCAAAGGTAGGATCTTTTAATCTATTCTGTAACTAAAAAACCAGATCAAATCATTCCTGACTCTGTGCCAAACCGGACTTGAGACAAATGGGATTTCAACGTCCAGAAGAAAAAAAAAATCATCAGAGCATCTGGTTTTCTTATGGTTGCCAGGTCCAAACACTCACCTTTGCTGCCAGTGATCACGGGAATGTTACGGGGGCGAGAGCGGCAGTCAAAAATGATGGGTTTCTGTACCCAGGGGATGAGGAAGTGGGTACCTTCTCCTACCACTGTATCCTGGACCCCACGGAATCGGTCAAAGATGACAGCTCTGTGGCCCGCATCAACTAGAGAAGAAAAGAGCACATCAAACACTGTTTCACTATCTGTTGAATCTACACACCACCAAAACCTTCTCCATGGAAGCAGTCTGTTAAGGATGGTTAAAGCCTTTTGCTACAGGAGACCAGTGAAATTAGTTAGAACATTTGGAGCAACAGGGCAAAGAGAAGATGTAGCCATCACTCCTGGCCCTCCACCTGCTCACAGTGGCAGCAGCTAATTAACAGCTTTCTAGAGAAAGAACCTCACAATCCTCTTGCTCATGCAAGGCACAAGGTATACAAGGTATAGAACAGCCCAGCAAGGCTTCACATCTATCTTCCCCCAATGTCATAAGCAATAAAAGCACAGAGCAGCCAAGTTACTAACAAAAAAAAATTAAAAAAAAGATATGAACTGAAGTGGTCAGCTCTTCCACTCACCATTGTAAAGAGCAGAATTGACAACTCCACCTGCAACAGCCAAGCCCAGGCCAAGCTTCCCAAGGCTTTCAAATACCTTCGCAGCCATTTCACACGTCCAGTTCCAGCCCCTTTAAAACGTCCCTCCTGCAAAAACCCACCAGCTCATTAAAACCCTATGAAGTAAGAAGTCCGGGAAGTCCTGTGTGCAGATGCCTACAGGCCAAGGATTACCCCCCCTCTCCGAAAACCCCACCCTGCAGTGGCTGCACCCCACCAGCAGCCCTGCCTCTCCCCTCAACAGCTGCCTCAGCCCGCAGGCCTCCTCCCTGGGCTCGGCGCCCCAGACCCCGCAGCACCCCGCGTACATGGGCGCCCCCACCCACGAGCACCCCGCAGGCTCATGCCGCCTGCCCCAACCCGCCCCCCGATCACAGCTCGCCCCATCCTTTCTGCACCGCCGCGGCTCCCCGCTTCGGGCCCTCCGCACCCCGAACCCGCTCCGGCCACCTCCCACTGCCCTGATTCCCCCCCGTCAGGCCGCCCTCTTCCCACTCCCACCTAGGCCTCTCGCCCCCTGCACAGGCAACCCCAGGCCCCGCTTGCCCGCAGGCCGCGGCTCGGGCACCGGGCCCGACACCTACCGGGCCCCACCGCACCCTCCTGCCCCGTTCCCCTCCCGAGCGCCCCTGACCTCCACATGAATCCCCAGGCACCGGCCCCAGTGCGCCTGAGCGCTGCACCAAGACGCCCACTGCTCATTGGCCCGCGTCTCCCCGCGGCACTCTGGGACACGTAGTTCTATACGGCGCTGCCCCTTGCCCAGCGGCCTATAACTCCCGGCGTACCCCGCGGAGGCCCGGGCGCTGAACAAGGCCGTTTTCCATTAGCTGCAGCTTCTGCGCGCAGGGCCCTCCTGGGAGCTGTAGGCCTAGCGGAAGGAAGCCACGTGGGCGCTGCACTGGGGCGCCCAGGGCCGTACAGGGGCTTGCGGGGACCGGAGATGCTTCACGGACAGCCAGGACGGGTGGGCCAGCGTGTGCTCGCTCCTCGCTTGTCACGAGGCAAAGCGGGCCTGGACCTGACCTTTCCCGGTAGTGCCCAGGCAGCGGGGCGGCAGGTCCCGGCGGTGCAGCGGCGTAGAAAGGGGCTTTGATGAAGCGGTATCAATGCTGAGGAAGGACCCCTGGCGTCTGGCCGCATCCTGCCTACTTGTGACACTGCCCCCGCACCAGGCAGTCACCCGCCAGACTCCTCGTCCCCCTTGGCATGAGAAGCCAGACAGCCCCCTAGGGCCGCCCCCGTCCAGCTGCAGACAAAGGCCATTATTCCCTCGCCGTGAGCCTCTCCTTTGGCTCAGCAACCCCATGAACAGGAGGGCTGGTGCCGCTAGAGGGAAGTAGCACCCTCCTATACGCTCCAGGAATCCTGTTAAAAAAAGGGGCGACTGACGGACAACAATAAACCCTCTGCCCAGGGAGACCCCAGAGGAGCCGCCTTTCCCCGAGGCAGCCCCTCCTGTTCCTGTCGAGGGACCCTCCCTGGTGGATTCTCCCTCTGATGTGACACCACTGGGCACTTCATTACTCCCCCAGGCCACGACCTCCTGATAGCATCTCAGGGTGAAAGTGGTGCTGAACCCCATCCTTCAGGGCCCAGCAGACCCCAGGAGCCACCATGGAGTGTCCCGTCCCCTCTGGGAGCTCAGAGGGTCTCTACCCCCTACTCTGCTCCCTGTGGGGAAACTGAGGCATGGAGCTGCTCAGCAACCCAGCAACGGAGGTTCTGGTGCTGCAGCCTGCTGGCTGCCTGCACTGCCCTTTGAGTGGGGAGATGTACAGGGCCCCTAAAAGTGGGGGCAGATCCCAGCTGAGCTTATGTCCCTGATCCCCAGCTCTTGTCTGTGTGCACCTCCATTCCCATGCACGCAGCCCTGAGTGGCCGTGCTGGAGCAACTCCTGCCTGGGAAAGTCACCTCCTCCCAGGTCCCCCGTGGCACCCCAGGGTCCCCGGCACAGCTATGCGACAGATGTGCTGTGGAAGTCCTGTCCTGTGTCTAGCAATGCTCTTTTCAAGGCCACAAAAGCTCTTGTGCTTTGGCAACACCAGGAAGCAGATGCCAAAGAGGACCAGGACAAGGTGAAGGTGTTCAGCAGCAGTTGAACCTGCTGGGGAACCTCCCTGAAGCCCAGCTGAAATGGGGGTGCCCCAGAAAGCCATGGCCAAACCCTAAAAGCTGCCCTGAGCCAGGATCTGGCCCTCCTTGTGATCACTGTTCCCAAAACCCTGAGTCACTGCAAACTGATTTGGGGGCCAGATCCTAGTAAGCTCCAGCTGCTGCAAGCAGGAAGTGTAAAGTCAAATTTTGGGTGCTCCTGTGCCTGCCCTCGGTTACGTGCCTCCCCACAGGGATAAACCCAGGGAGAATCCACCTCCAGCCCAGCCAGCAGGATCAGCCCCCATAGCCCAATGCCATCCCAGTGGATCCTCCACCAGCCGCTGGGCTTTCCCCCAAGGATGACTTTGCCCCAGGAGGTTTCTGTCTACTTGCATCTAATCCAATAATAACATCCTAATTGGTGACAAAGCCATGGCTATAAACACCAATAGATTTATTCCCTTTTGACATGAAATTCACACAGAGCACAATTCAATCATTAAAGTTGGAATTTATGGAGCCAGGGTCTGGAGCTTTACACCCCCCTGCCCAGCATTGCCCTGCGCTTTGCATTTTGTAGCAGCCATCATGGGAGCATTTGCTGCTGGGTTCGTGCAGCCCCCTTCCATTTCTCTTGCTGTGTAAAATGAGTGTTTCCCATTCATGCAAAAAAATGAACAAGGCTCATGGCAATGGCAATTTTTGGTCTAGGGCCCAGGTTTTGATATGGGAGCCCCAGGAGCCACCAGGCTGGAGGTGGTGACACGTGTATGGCAAAACTAGAGAAAAATGGGTCCTATGTGGAGGAAATACATGGCAGATGATTCAGCTGGGGCTGATGCCAGCTATATGGGCTGACATGCTACTTGATGGTGTGGGGGGACCCAGTGTGTGTCCCTGCCACCCACCAAGACTATCCCCAGCTTTGTGGGCTGAGGGATGCAGCACAAAGCCTTGATGGCTGGTGACTTGTTGGGTTTGAGATGGAGGCAAGGGGCTGAGCAGCCCTGAAGCAGACAGAAGCATCCTGTGCCCTAGGAAATGTGGCCGTGGAGGTACACCTCAAAACAGCACCAGGCTGAGACCCCACTGCTGGGTGATGGCAGCAAGCTGCACCCCTTGCTTGAGTCTTTTAGTGAGGCTGCTGCCATCCACTGTGTTTCAGGGGACATTCCTCCACTGGGAAAAGAAATGGCAGCTTCAAGAAGTGGCTCATTGTCCTCAGGCAGTGCAGCCAGGGCTGGGCAGCCTGGCCCAGCTCCGGCCACTGCAGCGCAGGAACAAAAAGACTCCTCTTCTCTAGCTGTCCGCAAGTGGCCATCGCTGGCCAGCACCACTCCTGAAAAATTTATGGCATGAAGTTTGCAAACTGTGGAGAATCCAAGCACTCAGCGGCCAGTGACCCCAGGAGCGCAGGGCCATGAAAGCAGGCATCGATTTGCAGGGACACAGTGGCAGATCCACCCAAGCAGAGAATGGCTTTTGGCAGAAATGAGATTTTTCCAACCCAAACCATGGGTTTAGCTCACATACAATAGGATGGGGCTGATGCTGCTGTTCTATTCCCACCCACTCAGCCCTGCACAGGGGTCCCAGCACGAGCCCTGGCAGCTCCAGTCCCGCACCCGGCATGTAACCCAGTTAGTCTCAATAAGCATTTAAATTAAATTATTTAAACTACATTAAACCCCTTCGAGGACACAGTTCAGAGTGGAAACAGCCTTAATGTGATTTCAGCTGACTTCTCTGCCACGATTTGCAAATCAGAGAAATCGAATTAAGGCCGTTTTCTTTCTGAACTCTGTCCACACAGACCTGTAATGCAGTTTAATTAATCTGCTTTAGAATTGAGCTTGTCTGTCACTCAGGCAATTTCACCTGACACGCCAGAGAGGAACACAGCCCCCGCCCAGGCAGGGGGCTGGGACCTTTGGGCAGGCATGGGGCTAGGCCATAGGTTTGGGGATGGAAAGTCCTGGAGGGTTTAGAGAAAACCAGGATTACCCCTAATCCCATCAGGGAATAATCTGGGGTCAAGCTCTGTGCAGCAGTGAGCTGCACCACCCATGCTGGTCTCCCCAGCACCCAGCGAGACGGAACCAGAGCGTCCCAGCTCTCTGCTGCCTGGGGTCCCAGAAGCGGGGCGGGCACCGGGGCCAGGGTTTCTCATCTCTCCTCGATGGTTATCACCACTTAACAAAATTTCCTCCTTGGTGTAAGCGAGCAGCCAGTTGAAACCGGCTGCATTAAGCCCCACACTGCTCCCAGGAAGGCTGCAATGGCTGGTAATTGCCAGCCAGCAGTCCCAAGGAAGCTGGGACTAGGCCAGGGGAGACCTCAGCCCCCCAAAACCCACAGCCCCTTTCCCTTCCCTGCATCCCCCAGCTGCTCCCCATCCCCTTCCTATGGCTTGCACCAAATTTGCAAAATAAATGGGCTGCTCTCGTCTCTGGCACCAAAACACAACCCTGGGGGGATTTGGGTCTCCCCTGGAGCACAGGGGTACCTCACATGCTGTGAAGGGAGTCTCTCCCACCCTCCCTTCACTTCCAACCCATGTTTTCTCTGCAAAGGTAAAATGGCATGTCCATAAAGGAGCTCCAATTAAAAGGGAGTTAATGACTTAATGAATCATAACAAAATCTGCTTGCATTAGCACATGAACTGCTGACCCTCTGTCATTGTGTCTACTAGCTTTTTAATTGCATACCTTTTTATTTCCTTCCCAGCAAATTGGCTTCTCAAGTGTGTTGCGGGGGGAGGAGCAAGCAAGGCTCTGGATGGACCAGGGTGGAGTGGGGAGGGGGCAGGTAAAGCCCAGCCTGGAAGGGGTGAGCCTCATGCACCCCATCCTGCACCAGCACTGACCTGAAGCTTGAGCCCCAGCACACCAACAAACCATGCTGTTAGCCCTTGCTCCTTTCCTCTGATGTGATGAGGTTTTGTGGTGCTGCAGAAAATTAAGACTTTAATTAAATTAAGGTTTAAAATCAATTATCTGGGGTGCTAGGAGCTGTACAAACCCCCAAAGGAGTTTTGCATGCTGCTGCAGCACCTTCATCAGCCCCCACCCACCTTATAGCTCCCCAGAGCAGCCAGGAGGGCTAAGGGGGCTGGACTCACCTCCTCATTAACTGCTCATTAATTCACCATCACATGATGAAGAGCAGCTCCAGGAGAGGCTTTCCCCTTCCCACAGTCTGGGTGCGCCCATCCAGGGATCCACACCACTGCTGTATCCTGAGCCATGAGAGCATCCTCTAATGAGCACCTTCTCACTCCCAGCTTTGCGGGGGAAAAGGGGATCCTGCAGACACCAGAACAGCATCCAGCCCACCCTGGCTGACAATTGCCCACTCCCCTTTCTGGCATGGTTCATCACTTCCCTTGCTTGTTCTTGGTTTCCCCAACACCAGCCCACTGCACCCACCTGAAGGCAGCGCTGGCCACGTGTGCTGCCAGGGCCAGGTGATCGATGGCTCCGTGCTGCTGTTGATGTAGGATTTATGGCTGGCTGCACCCACCCCTGCTCCCCTTCACCCAGGGGCTCTAAAAGCATTTTCATCTGAGCTGGTACATTACAGGAACCACTGGAAGAATCTGGCCCCTCTCTGGCACAGCAGCACGGGAGGGCAAAGCCATGGCATGGCCCCTAGGGGGATTCACCCCAGGCTGGCGGAGGCTGGGGGTGTGGGAAGCCCTGGGACCCCTGTGAGGCTGGTGGGAGCTGCTTTGTTTGGTGGGCACAGTGTTCCTGTGCTGCTGCTGCTGCGTGCATCTTGGCTCATTTGCAGGGAAAAAAAATGAGCAAAATGGACAGTTTTGGAGGTCACGTGGCCAGGATTCAGTGGGGGTCTCCACTGCTGGGGTGCTTAAAGGGAGGAAAAGCCTTCCTGGCGGTTTTTGCACAGCTGGGAGCAAGGTGGGGGTCAAGTCTGGGGGGACACAGTTGAAGCATCCCATCGGTGCCTGACCGACGTGGCCCCGTCCTGCCAGCCCCACTGCTGTTCCTGACGTGGGGCTACCCAGACTTGAGCTGAAATCCTCCCAGGGGGACGGTCTGGGCTCAGCACCTGGCTGCATCCCTCAGTGGAAGGAATCGTGCCCTCTCCTTCTCCAGCCCATCCACCCCTGGGACAACAGCACTTCAGACTTGCCTCATCACCAGCAGCTGCCTGCATGGCTGTGCCCCACAGTCCTTCCACTCTCAGGGTGACCTCGATGCCCCCTATCCCACTGGGAACAGCCAGGCTGAGCATCCCAGACCCACCAGCCCAGCGGCTGTTTCCAGGGAAACTTCGAGGAGGTCAGGTAGAGGTCTGGGATGTTTTAGTCTTACTGCAATGTCCTTAATTGCTCGTTTATTTAGTGTAATTAGTCCCAGGTGCTTGCTCTTGTCTGTGTGACCCCAGCGGATGCTTCTCCAGCCTGGCCCAGCTATTCTGAGCTGCCAGATCGATCACCTCCTGGTGAAGGTTATCAAGTCCCCTCTCACTGCTGAGCCAGGCTGCGGTGATGTGTGTGCACGTCCACGTCCCTCACCCATGATCTTGTCCTTGGCATGATCCTCCTGTTCCTGCCAAGGTCAGCTCATCCCCAGCATCCCTGTGCCTGTGCAGGAGGGATGGGCTGGGGGTGATGCCGTGCTGCAGCCTCCCAGGATGTGCACCTGGTGAGTGCAGTCCCCCAGAGAAGCAGTAGCAGCCAGAGCACCCTCACCCCAACCAATACTGTGCTGAGCACCCAGGGACAGACCATGCTGAGTCATCAGCTGGATGGATAATGCTGGGTGCAGGAGCCATCCCTGGAGCAGCTCCTTGGGAAAAAAGCCTCCCCCCACTTTCTACCATCTTGGAGGAGGCAGGAATGTTGCTGGAGCTGGTGGCTGCTGGGGGGAAACAATCCAGCGCTTTGTGGAAGCTGCGGTGAAAAGAAACCACCCCAAAACGCTGGTGAGGTCAGGCAGCCCCAGGCTGCCTTTTGTCCGGCAGGCAGAGTGCTGGGAGGGACGGGACAGACTGCAGGGCCCCTTCACTGTGAGTCAGGGCAGAAACCACCAGTGCTGGCAGCAAGAGCCAAGCAGGAGGCTTGCAGGCATCGGGGGGCATGGGTTCACAGGCACTGGGGGGTTATGCAGCCCCTGCTCTTTGCCCACCAACACAACCTGTCACAATGCTGGCTTTAGCAGCCTGGCCAGGCAGCCCATGGAAGGGTTTGGCAGCCACCCGGTCGGTGGGCTGAGTGCCTCATCACCTCCAGCCCTTCCCTTTAACTCCTCCGGCTTCTAAAAGGCTGGGGGCTTTCTCTGCCAAATCCATCTCCATTGCTCCCCAGGTATTACTTCCCCCATGGCTCTCTCCCAGCATTTTCATTCCCTGGAACTGTTAACAACCAGGAGCTCTCTGAGATTAAACCTCTTTGCTGCCTATTTCTCCATACACCCAAATTTCAGTGCACTTTAATTGTCTGCCAATTGATTCCCTAAATTCCCCACTGACACACATAATGTTTAATTCCTGGATATTGGGAAGGAGGCAGCTTGGGGGCCATGCAAATCTGTCCTTAACTCAGCTGCACTCAGACATATCGCAGAGTATTAGGGAAAAGATGCTGAGAAAGCCAGTTCTTTGGGGGCTGGGGGCTGGCCAGGGCAGAGGAGAGGTCTGCTGGGGCAGCCCCGAGGGCTCAGCCCAGCCACTGGGCTCCCAGATCCTGCAGCAAAGTTCATGTTGACTGAAAGCTGCTACTGAAAACATCCCCAAAGCCAAGAGGGCAAAGGCATGGCCCTGATCCTGCTCCCTAGGGCATTTGCTGAGTCTGGATGGCCTTGGAGGGCTCCAGAGGAGGCATCCCCCCAGCTCCAGTTCCCCACTTCCCTTGATGCTCTCATCCATGGGATAACTCCTTGCTGTCCCCAAATCCAGCCATGCGGGGTGAGGCCACATCCTGCTCCGTCCTCCCCTCTGCAAAGGGCAGAGCTGCCAAGCCACCACAGGCAAGGCAGGAGGTGCCCCCGGCCACCCTGGCATCCCTGCCCCACACACTCTGGGCAAATCTCAATGGCAGCAGCAAACAGAATTAACAAGTCCAACCACGAAATGGAGATGAAAAAACACTTCAGCTAATGGCTGCCCGTGAAAGAGGCTTTGAAGTTTATTGAAGCCAGACCTTTGAGGGTTGTGTGTCCCCGGGAGAGAGCAGGGGAGGTCGGCCCTGGGGAAAGCCTGGATTCATGCGCTCCTCCAGACGCTCTGGCTGGACATCACATCCCCGCCGGGGTCAGCCCTTGCTACCACAGCATGGGGAGGTCGTGACTCTGGGGACCCAGCCACATCCTGAACCTTCACCACCAGAGAGGTGATGCATGGCCCCCCAGTGCCGCATTGCTGCAGGGCGGGGAGGGGGGGGGCACAGCACCGGGTTGGGGTGGGTGTTCTGGACAGGGAGAGGACCACAGCTTGGGGCACTGCTGTGCAACCTGCAGCAGAGGCACTTCAGGGGGCAGCTCCCCCAGACCCTGGCCAGGGGAGGGGGCAGGAGTGGGCCACGCACCTTCACAGACAAAACTGCTCAGCCATGAGGGAGAGCAGGCACTGGGAGCTCTGGTCCCAGCTGAGGTGTATTGCCCAGCTCTGCTCCAGCTCTGCATTAGGGGATAGAGCTCAGTTTGCTGCTAATCGGGCATGCAGGCAGGCTGGTGGCAGAGCCAACAATGGGACTGGGGGCAGCCTAGGGAATGTGGAGCCCTCACCTTGCAAACCCAGATCCATGGGACCAAGCAGCTTCTCCCAGCACCAGCCATTGCTTTGCAGGGGTGGAAGCAAAAGATGAAATCTCTTTTTCCTGCTGGGATGAAGGAGGAATGGTCCATGAAGGTGCTACAGCACAGGGAAACACCCATTCCAGTCCCAAGCAGCCTGCATGAAACTGGAACACAGTTGCAACTACCAGCTCTTCCCCACCTCCCCTTCAGCAAAAGGGAAATCCTTAAATCATTTAATTCAATTAAGCCTTGTGATCACTGCCAGTTAAATAGATGGATCGCAAGGACCTCTGCTCTCCCCTGTCCTGAAGCTGAACCTTCATTGAACCATTTCCCCAGGTCTGGCAGGAAGGAGGCTGAGGCTGCAGGAGATGGGGCTGGGGGGATGTTGAATGCCCAGAAAGGTGGGTCTGGGGGGCCAGATCCTGCCGGGAGGGTCAGGTGCTGGGCAGCATAAGGGGGTCATTAGTGTCTTGGCATCAGCTGGGACCTGTAGCAGGATGGACCTGAGCCAGGTGCAAGCAGACCCTGGGGGGGGACGACAATGACCTTCCCACACACACCCACCCCCCGCCCCAGCTCTTTCCCAGCCCGTTGCTTGCAGGGACATGCCTTGGGAGCAGCAGGGTCTCACAAACACTGCTGTGTCTGGGCCATCCACCTGCTGTGTGTGGGTTTGGGTGAGGAGAGACCAAAGCCGAGTCCCTTCCCCCTGCTCAAATCGCCTTCACACTTCCAGGAGCAGCTGCTCTGGGAGCTGATCTGTCCCAGGAACACTGGTGGCTGTCAAAGCAGAGTGATGCTCCTAGCCTCTTTATATAGGCAGTAAAAAGGTTTAAACAAAAGCTGCTAAATAAATAATAAAAGCCAAAAAAGACTGGAGGGAATTTTTGCCCTGATAGGAATGGCCTGCCCTGTCCCCCCAGCTTCACCCAGACCTCCCTGCTGGGGGGTACTTCCCCAGGTGACGACTTGGAAGCCTGTGCTGCACCAGATTTGCTCCCCAGGGCTTTGAATGGAGGTTTTATGAGGGCTAATAAATATCGGGAGTGTAGCTGTTCAAAACACCACTTGCCAGCACCTTGCGCCGGGAGTGGGGCTGGAGGGTCTCACTGGGAGGGGCTGGCAGCGTCTCCCCTGGCCATGATGTGGGTCCGGCTGGGCCACAGGGTGTTACAGAGGTTTATGCCTTGGTAGACACATGTAACCTCTCTGGACCTCCTCACTACTGCCAGCTCTGCCTCCGCACAGGCATTGGGGTGGGGGTCACCTTCCTCCCTCCTGTATGTCCCCCCATCCTTCCTCAGTGCCCTTCTGCTGCTGCGATGGTGACCCCAGAGCTTGGTGACACTGGTATGGCCAGCAGCAGCTCCTGTCCCACCTGCTTCACCACCAGCTGGAGCAGATAGTGATGGCTGGGATGACCCAGAGCTCCCTGAGCCCAGTGATGCTCAGCTGGCCACCCCAAGGGCTGGCCAAGGTTGGGCTGGCAGGGGGGGTGTCGGCAACACACGTTTCATGTTTCATCCAAGCTGTCACCCCTGCCTGGCCCTGGAGGGGACCCCACACCCTCCTTTTTATAGCTGTGCCTGGGGAAGGGATCCCTGCTGCCAGCAGCTGTCGGGGGAGATGCTTTTTCCAGAGGAGCCAGGAGCAAAGCTGCTGCTTTTCCCAAAATGCCCCTCCATGCTTTAAAAATCTTTGGGAACACGCAGCAGATTGCCCAAACCCCCTGCTCCGCATGGCTCCCCAGGGAGTGTGGGTTAACTGCCGTGACTGAGAGGCCCTTCCCCGATGCACCAAGCCCTCTCAGGTTGCTCTGCTTTCAGCCTGGGGATGCATTCATGGGAGTTTTTCCCAAGGTTTTCTGTTTTACTGCAACCCCCCATCTGCCCCACCCCCTGGCCCTGATGCCTGCAGAGAAAGCAGGACCTTGCAAAACTGCGAGGGGTTGAAGGTGGGTCCCATGTGGCATCACAGGAGGGAAATGGTGATCACATCCTTGGAGGAGCCTAGGCAAGGACAGCGGCTGGAGGAGATGCCTGGGGAAGGCTCCCCTCAAGGGGAAATGTGTCTGAGCTGCTTTCTGCCCGACAGATGTGGTTAGAGGAGAACAACTCGCTGCTCAAAGCGCTTTGGGCTCAAGGGTTTCCATACAGAGCAAGTAAAGCTTTCACCAAAGCTTCTTACAGATGGAAGTATGACACAGATTCCTTTTTTTTTTTTTTTTTTTTTTTAATTAAATACAATTGTGGGGGTGAAAAGCATGCAGGAGGGTTTGTTGTTCATGCTGGAAATGGGATTTCCAGGAGGGCACTAGCAGGCTGGCTGCTGAGCCATGTGGCATGGCTCTTATCCCCAGCACCTCGCCCTGTTCATCGCAGCCTCCCCATCCAAACTGGGAGCAAGTCCCTGTTCATGAGGAGTCACAGTGCTTTTACCAGGGTGAGCAGAGCCAGATGAAGCAGCAGGGGCTGCATATGCACAGGCACCACAGAGGGATGCCCTGTGGTGCAGAGCCCCAGAGATGAAGCTGCATGGCAGCAGACAAGCAGCCATACCACCAGCTCTCCCATCTGTACCCTTCAGCCTCGACACTGTATTTCCCTGTGCCAGGTGTCGCAAGGAAACCTCCCACAAGCAGAAGACGCAGGAGAGCAATGCACAGTCCAGCAGCTGTCTTTGACCCAGGGTAACCTGCAGAAAATCATCATTGCAAGCTTTCTGAGAGCTGGAGGGCTAAACAATGGCAGCAGACAGAAAACCAGCCCAGGGGGATATCAGAAAACCGGAGCAGGGAACAGCTGCCACATTTTGGGTAATTGTTTATACAGAATAATCCAGCCAAGCACTCAAGCTGCAGAGACAGGACCTGACACAGTGGATCACATTCCCATCCTTAGCAAAGACTTCTAGCCAAAACCAACTGAAAGCTCTGAATTCATGGGTTTGGGTAGAGGGCAATGGGTTGGTTTTTTTTTTGTTTTAAATAAATCTCTTAAGAAGAGAAAGGATGTCATGGGACGAGCTGTTTTCCATTAACCCACCTGTGCAGCCTCAGAGACCTGGCTTGGATGAGGGATACAGTGAGCCTGTAGGAGCCTGTCCCCATGCAAGGATGGGGCTGGTATCTGCTCCTGCCTGCCAGGGAACCAGCCACCCCAACAGAGCCAGCACCATCGCTCAGGTTACAGTGGTGCCAGAGGCCCCTCTGCCAACGTCTCCTGCTCCCGAGAGCCTTTGAGGCTGTGACAGAGTGGGTAGGAGGAAGGGAATAGGATGGTCTCTACTTAGATCCCTGGGATGCTGGTGCACCATCAATTTTTTTATTCTGCCTATTGCAAACACAGCAGGCTTGCACCCTGCTCACCCTGTTCCCAGGAGGACTCCTCTGAAGAAGCCCATTAGCGCTCTGTCTTTTCAAACTGTGACAGCAACCAGAGACCTCCAGAGCAAAACCACCTCTGGGGCCTGAACTGGAGAACTGATCCCCCTGGGACCACCAGTATGCATTCTATGAGGGCCAGGAATGCATTACACCATCAGCAGGGATGCTCTGGCAGGATACGCAAGCACTTCCCTGGTGAAAACAAGTGTGAAAGGAGCTGCTCTTTCCCTGGAGCCTCCCAGGCAGCCCTTTGCTCCAGGGAAACCGCTTGTGGAGAGGTTAATCTCCAGGGCTCAAGCACCCTGAGCTGAGCAGTGGCTTTTCCAAGGGCTTTCCCATTGGCTGTACAGCAAAGGGCAGGCTTTTGACATCCTATCTGCCCTGGAAAATCCTGGCTCAGTGATCTAAGTGAATATGGGTGCATGCACAAGACAAATCCTCCTCCTAAGCTGCCCTGAGTGGTTGTCTGCCTTAAGACCCCTGAGAAAGGGGTGGAAATGCCTCTTTCTTCCTGGGCGATGATTCAGCCCATCTAAGATATAAGCTGCCCCCTAAAGATTCCTGTCCCTCTCCATTGAGTGTAAAGAGACCAGAGCAGCTACGTTACTCCTAGAAACACCTCAGTCTGATGCCCAAGGGAGAGATGCAGCTTCCAGAGCATGCACCAAGCACCCAGCAACCTTGCTGTGGGGTCAGGCCTTGGAAGATCAGTCAGAGACACCAAATCCAGGTTCATGTCCCCATGCCTGGAGCCCTCCCTGCATCAGTACATCTGCATGCCCAGCAGCTCTGTTGCTAACAGGGACCCAATCACCCAGCAAGCACCCCTGAGACTGCAAGCGGGGGGAAACAGGATGCAGCCCAAGGAGCTCATCATATATATATATATATATATATATATATATATATATATATTCTGGATTTAACAGGGCAAAGCATCTAGCATCCAGGCTCTATGGGTCCATGCAAGAGAAGCTCCAGCCCAGATTTCCTGGAAGGATCTGGCTTTCTTCCAAGGATCCCTTTGCAGGAAACCTGTGATAGATGAATGAGCAAACAGGTGAATGAGACTCCCTGCAAGGAAAGCTGCTCTACTTCTCTGGATCTGGGTCATCTGGTCAAGGCGAGGTCTGAGAGCTGGTTGAATAACTCCTGTGCATCTTCCACAGTGGGGAAAGATAACAGCAATCCCACTCTGATTCTCAGCTTGCTCTGGAGCAGGTTGCATATGGAGAGAGAAGGGAGACAGCCAGTGCTGCTCAAGGGCATAAATTAACCTCACGGTTTCCTAATGGGACCCTGATTTATCTCCTGCCTCTGTCTGAACTAATTGAGTTCATTCCACTCGGTGATTCATGCCATGGAAATGGGTTCCAGAGAAAATGGGACCTCAAGCAGCTCCAGCAAATCCCTTGCTTTATTAGCCAGGGAGCCATAACGCTTTTAAAACAAGGAGCTTTTCAAAAGCAGCAGACAGCCCCCAGCTGATCAGTCACTGCCAGTGCCCGCAGCTCAGGTTTCAGCCAGGGCTGCCACATCCATCCCTTTCTGGACCAAGGCTGGACCCAGAGGACAAAATAATGGGGTTTGTGGACCCCAGACCTGCTGGGAAGGACCTGGAGGTGGCTGGGGGCTCAGCCAGCCACCAGTACACACAGAGCAGTGGCAAATGGGTCCCCTGCCCCTTCCCATCCCAAGGGGATGGGGAGAGAGGTGAAGGAAAAGCCACCCTGGCCTGCTCTAGCCACCCTCTGATCGGCACAAGAGGGGAAATAAGGGCTTTTATTTCTTTGCATCTACATGCCGGGATGCTCATCCCATCTCTGACCTACATCTCAGCTGAAAACCCAGCCCCCAAGCTCACGCCCTGCACTGCATGTTGGCCATCGCACTACCTTCCTCCTCTCCATCCTGCCAGCTTTGGGAGCATTTCCCCAAACCTCCTGGCTTTCCTGTGGCTGGCTCATCCAATTGCAGCAGAAATTCAGCCACAACCATTAACCAAGGCAGTCATGGGGAAGGTGGCTTCCCCAGCCCGCAGCTCCCACCCTGCACACACATGCTTGCTTGTTGTGCTGTTTGTGTGCAGCTGAGCTGACACAGAGGAAGGCTTTTGGCGACAGAAATGGCAGATAATGGTTTGTTTTCTTTCAGCACATCTCACACATCCCCAGGGAGTCTGAAGGCTTGGCCTCAGAGCCTGAGCATCCCACCCCCGCTCCTCTGAGTGGCAAAGATGGGGCTGTGCAGCTCATGGAGACCTTGGAGCAAACCACCGATGGATTATAAAGACATTAAAGCCTCCTGGACCTGCACTTCCCCATTCCATGGTACCGACACGGTGCCCACCAGCCTAGCACGAGACCTCTCCAGGACACCAAACCCAGGGGCAGACCTTGTGGGGTTGGAGAGATCCACCTCCACACACATTCCTAGCTGCAGCCCCTTTTAAAGTGTCCCAAGGCTGGTTACCTTGGCCTCACCACATCCACCAAGCGAGCCCAGGAGATGCTCACCCTACCAGGCATTGCTTCCCCCAGGTGGATTTTCAGTTCTCACACTTGCCCAGCTTGCTGTTGCAAATGCCAGCTGTGTTTCTGTATTGCTGTCATGTTATGGACCTCATTAAACCCCTTCTAGAAGCCAGAATACAATTGCCTTTATCAATTTTCTCCTTGTCCTCTGCACTGTTTGCTTACCGGGAGAATTCCAGCAGGTCTGAAAGGCCTGCATCCCTGTGGAGACAGCACTGCTCATCCCAATCAGATTACCCTTATCCAATTGATCTTCATTTATCTGACCTTTGTAAAGCTCTCACCTGATTTCCAGAGCACAAGATGTTTGCAATGTACAGTTTCCTTCCTTTCCCTCTGTGGCTCTGCTCTATACAGGCAGCTGACTCCCCAGCAAACAGCCACTACACCTGCCATAACCTACTGGGAAACAGTTAATTAGAAAAACCCCAGCACTGTAATTGAGTTGATTGAGCTGAAGGGGCAGGAGCTGGACTGTGTATAGGCAGGGCAAGGTGTTGGGGAGGGATGGAGCTCTAGGCACTGTGCACATGGGGCACATATGGATGCCATACATGCAGCGGTGCTGGGTTAGAAGAAGGTGATGCATGAAGCCCAGCAGCTCCCACCCAAAATGGGAGAACGGGGCAGGTCCCAACTCTGCTTTCAGCCTGCTCCTGCAGATGCTCTGGGCTTTGCTGCAAGGGCCAGTGGCTGGCTGATTTGCATAGGGAATGAAGGCAGCAATTAGTTTACCTCATCATCTCAGCAGACTGGGAAATTAGCTCCCTTCTGATTCAATCACGGTTGCTGGGAAGAGGCTCTGGGGACGTGGGGGGAGGTGGCTCTTGCACCGAGCACCCGCTCCAGAGCCATGCCAGGCTCAGCCTAATGGGGACGAGAGCCAGTGTCGCAGCCTCACACCAGCACACTGCACTCACCTGCTGCAGCTCAGCCTTCAGCACATGTCCCTTCTCATCTCTGGGCTCATTTCTGCCAAATCCTTATGGATGAAATGCAGGAAGCTTCAAGCATCCACTTTCCTTGTGGACAAAGTCAGATCCAGTCCCAGTCTGGCACTTCCCCAGGGATGACAGGGTCCTGCTTCACCTTCCTACCAGGGGGTGATTCCTCAGGGGACAGCAAATGTGTTTGCCTACATCTTTCACCCCCAGTCCACTCCCTCCCTTGGCACAGAGCAGTAATTCACCTTGAAGATTTATTCCATGCAGGATGTTAATGAGCCTGGAAAGCGCAGAGAAGCCCCTCTCCCCCATTACACTCCCAGGAGCTTCACCTTGATGAGTATTTCACTGCCAGGCACTGATTGGAGCCACTTTTCTGCAGGGAGATGGACGGAAATGCATTTCTCCCAACCACTTTGCTCCTGGTTAATGCATCCAGCCAAACTCTGGGAGGAATCCACCACAGCTCTGAGGCTCCAATCTTCACCACTTTCAAAAGAACAGAGTGAGGAGCTCATGAGTTTTCTGGAACAACTTCCCAATAACACTTGAAAAGTTTTGCTTTTATATTAGGTGCAACACCTTTGCTGTCCCAGCATCATCTCCTGTCTCCCACCTACTTTGAAAGTCCTTAATTCAATCCAGCTGGGCTCAAACCCTGCAGGGCTTCCTATGTGCCCACTTGCCAGATCATTGCTGTGGTCTTCAGCTCAGGCTGTGAAGGTCCCCACCATCATCCCAAATGTGAGATTTTGAAGAAATGGGAAATTTGGGGAAAAAGTAAGAGAAGGGGTCTCTATCAGGTGACACAAAGGCTTAAACCCTAGGTTGTCCCCATACCAGCCTCCTGGGGATGGCAGAGGAGAGGTGTAAGGAAGTATCTGGGGTCTTGCCATCCAGCATCTCCCAGAGCAGGATGTGGGGCTGCAGCGGGGAGTCACGGCTCTGTTACCCCATGACTCTCCAGGCAGAAACCTCCTGATTTCTCACCTCTCCTCACAGCCCTGTGATGGCACCTGACCTTCAGCCCCCTTCCCACCCTCCCTGGGAGGTTTCCTGCTCTGCTTTTGTGCACAGATGCAGAGAGGAGGAGATGAAAAGGAGAGGATGCCGCAGCACAGCGCTGTAAGCAGTTGCCATAGGGACAGTATCTCTGAGTGGCAGCTCCGGCTTCATTTGCAATCCTGGCCTCCTCTCCTTCCCTTTTCTCCCTTTCAGTATCTCCACAAGGAGCCTGATTTGGCAGCCCTACCAGGGTCAAATCCCACCCTACACTAGGGGACCATTGGGTTGGTGTGGGAGGAAAGTGCTTGATGCTGGAGAGCATCATGCAAGATGAATGGGTTCTGCTGGGGTGAGCACGGACTGGAGCAGGGAGGAGGGAAACATGGGCCAGACAGCTTCCAAAAAGCCATATACCTTGATGAAAGTGAAAGTTTCAGCTGTAGAGACCCAGCAGTCAGAGCTGCATCAACTCTTGCTCGTCCCATGGGGTAGAAGAGCATCCTCTAACCCAGCCCTGGGCAGGAAAATGCCAAAGTCACCCCAAAACCCAGGGGGAGGCACAGGCAGCATCTTTTGCCCTCACTGAAGGCGATGGGGAAGGGCCATGCGTCAGGGAGACAGAGCGGGAGGAACCACATGGTGATGTTAGGCACAGGGCCATCAGGGGTCACACAAGACACACACCCCACCCCCCCCATTAGCTGACATCATTGATAGCATCATTATCCTGGGAAAATGAAGGTGGCTGTCTGGATCTCTCTTTTCCCCTAAATGCTCCAAAACGTTTTGCATTTTAATCAAAAGCAGAGGAGATGGGAGCTTCCTGATGCCGCTGTACCCTGCTCTCTCCTGCTCTTGTCGGCTGTGTGATTTGGGTGTGTAAAAGGAGGAAATGGGATTGTATTTGCACTCCCTCTGCTCAGGTTTGCCTCGCATCCGTGAGAGCAGGGCACGATCCGGCATCGAAGGGCTTTAGCTACTGGGATGGACAGTCGCTCAGTCGCTGAGAGGAAAGAGCTGAGTTCATTAGGAAGCTGTAATCTGGTCAAGTTTATGACCCTGTTTATTACCTGGCTTGGAAGAAATCTTGGAGGAAAAGTTTCTTTCAGCCCCAGGAGGAGGGATTAATCATTTTCCTTCTCTGACCAGGGAGGAGGGGCTGGGCTGGGCTGGGCGGTGTCGGGGGGGGGGGGGGGGGGGGGGGGGGGGAGAGTGAGTGAGTGAGTGAGAGAGAGAGAGAGAGTGTGTGTGTGTGTGTGTGTGTGTGCGTGTGCGTGTGCGTGTGTCTGTGTGTGTGTCTGTGTCTGTGTGTCTGTGTGTGTGTCTGTGTGTGTGTCTGTGTGTGTGTGAAGGGGGGGGCGGGCCACTAGTGTCTCTACGGGGACAGGATGGAACATTTCAACCACTCTGGCCCCCCTCAGTGGCTGATGAAGATTTCACCAGCAACTTAGACCAAGAGCGAAACCCAACAGTGGACTCGGGGGAGCCCTAAGGAGACAGAAAATAAACGGGGCTGGAGCGTTGCAGCTGTCCTGCACATCCCTAGCAGATGACAATCATTAGGCTGGCTCACCCCCTAACCCAGCACAGCTGGAGCTGCTCTTCCCTGGACCAGCCTTGTAGAAACCTCATCACACTCCAGGAAGAGGGCTTGGACCCCTCTCTCCAGACCCTGCCCCTTTCTTCCTGCCCCAAACCAGTCACCCCCTTGCTTTGCTCCCTGCCAGAAATGCCTGGAAGGGGGAAATGAAGGTGGTTTAAAGACCCACAACCATTAGGACCAGTGATGGGCAGCAGGGCTGTCACAGCAATGGATCTTGCTGTGGGAAGAGAGGCAGGAGGGGGCTGAGCCATGGGAAGCAGCCAGTGGAAACGTGCAGGTGGCCAGGGTGGGATGGCAGACGAAGCATTCATGCAGTAGCAAAGGTTTTTGGGAGCAAAGAGTGGAATCTCATCCCTAAACAGGAGCCTCAGCTGTCTCCCTGACAGCCAGGAGCAGCACAAAGCTTTGCTGCCTGCACACCCTTTGGGTTTTCTAAAGTTTGGGCAGGGACGAGCGAGGATGCCCTGCAGACAGTTGCCCAGCTCTGGCAAAGCTGAGCAACCTCCTGGGGCTGTGCTGGGTGACTGGAATGGATGGCTGTCCCCATCCTCAAGGCAACCGAAAACAGCCCTGGGACCACCAGAGCAGAAAACACCCTGATGTGCAAACTGACATTTCCAGTTTCACCGATTAATAAAGAGCCCAAGTATCTCTGAGCACTAGGCAAATAAGCAGCTTATCTCTCTAGATACTGGTGAGAGAAGCAGGGATCAGCTTCCCTGCTTTACATATGGGGAAACAGAGGCACAGCAGAGTTAGCAGGTGATATTTCTAGAAAAAATACTAGTATCCCTGCTTGGTGCAGGTCACATGCTGGGAGAAGGGAAGAGGGAGGCAAAAGAACACTCTGGATCTTCTGCGCTAGGCACACTCTGAAAACCAGTCAGAAAAACATCCCACAGTTGGACTAGATGATCATTGTAGGTCCCTACCAACTGAAATTATTCTATTCTATTCACTAAGTGTTGAAGCAATTAAAATAAATGTCCACTTGCAAAATAAAAATAAAACCAGCAAAAAGCCCAGCTATGAATCAAGGAACCACCCCCTGCTGTGTCCTGCTTCAGCCCACACCGCCTGCCTTGCTCCATCCTTATCAATGGATTTGACATTCATTTCCTTCTAATGGCAGAATTCTTGATCCATCAGCAACAAAACTGAATCAATCAGTTCCCAAAAGCCAAGCTGGTGAGAAGAAACCAGCCCTGGCCCTGGCATGTGGAATCAATCAATACCTTAAGCAGAAAAATATTGATAATGCTGCTGCTGCAGACATATTTATGTACTTTATTATACGTATCATGAGGAGCAATTTTCTCCCCCTGCCCAGCCCTGCCAGTGTTATTTTAATGTGTACAAAATCTTGTTTCTTTCTCAGGAAGGGAAAACACGGTCTGTTTTTACCGTCTTACAGTTTTGCTGTGGCTCCATCCCGAGGAGGGATCAAGTTTCCCGGACATCGTGGTCTCCGCTCGCCGAAGATTCCTTTGGTCAGTCCTTATAAGGAACCAAAGATTCATCTCAGCCTCTACCATGAGTCCGCCCCACTGCAGTCAGGGTGATGGATCGCGCTGGAAAGACAGTTAAAGAAAGAAAAAAGGGAAGGGAGGGAAGCTGGGAGCCGTCAGGCTGGGGATCGGCAAGTGAAAAAGGGAGGCAGGGGGATGGAGAGAGGCATTAAGAGAAATTAGAGGCATGGAAATCAAACTTAATCGAAACCAGATTGGGAGACTTTGATAGTAATGGAAATCAGGTTCTTTTGTGAGCTTGGGGAATGCTGGATCCCTCCTACCCTGGAGCCATGCTTTTGGTGTGCTTTGAGTCTTCCCCCAGGTAGGTGCCCAGCAGTGATTTCAGGTCACATCTGCACCTTGAGGGTATCTGGGGGCCAAAACCCAAGTGAAATCTCTGCTTGGGAGCCCCTAGACAGCACCAGGGTGGCCCCCATCCACATAGCACCTGGCCATGTGCCCCACATGTCCCTGAGCTCTGCAGTCCACCCAGCTGCCATGCACATCACCAGCATCCACATGCATCCACACGGCTGACACCAGCGGGCTGTGGCCATCCCAGTACACACAAAGGGCCAAGGCTGCAGTTTGACCCTGGCCCAGCCAGCACTGGAACAGTGTCATCTCCCACCCTGAGCCAGGAGGGCAATGTCTGAGCTACGTGGCTTGGATGCCATGGTCCAGCCAAGTTCCATCCCCACAGAAATAACCGAGTCCCGTCCCCATGGGAATAACTCCCTGCAGAGCATAGATGCTGATTTTTCAGAGCACTCCCCATTTTTTGTGGGCTGCCTCTGAAGCGCAGCACAGATAGGATGAACAGGCACCAGGCTCGAGTAAGGTAAAAGGGGAAGGTATCAGCAGCCATCCCTCCCTGGCTGGCTAAATCAAGAAAGCAGTTTTCCCCTGAATGGTAAAATCCTGCTGTGGGCATATGAGTCCTGAACCACTCAGTGTTTACTACATTTCAGCTGGGGAGGACAGTCAGCAAATTTTAAGTTGTTGTTCAAGATGGAGCTGATCTTCCCACCCCTCCATCATGGAGAATAAATGGGTGGGTTTGGAGCTGGCAGGGGTGCCGAGGAGAGGATGGGAGCAAAGAGCATGCCCTACACATCAGCTGTATGAGAGCCAACCTTGGCCTCCATCCCTAAAAGCTTTTTAAGTGCCTAAATCCCATTGATCACAAGGAGAACCAGAGGCCCAAGGACTGTGGCAGCCCTCCGCTTCCTGGTCTCTAGACCTGGGTTTGGTTCTTGCCAAGTGGCCCAAGGTGCAAATTTCTCAGCAAAGCTGGCCTAGAGAGCTCAAAGTGATTCTTTTCTCCTCTTTGCCCTTTTTCCATAGAAAAAAAAATATTCTGAAAGGTGCCTTTTTGCCACAAATTCCCCTCCACCCTGCAGAGACTGCCCATCAAGGAAAGCTCCTATGGCTCCCAGCAAAGTGAAGCCCCTTGCTGAAGTCAGCAGCAATAACCGCAGACCCTGATTTCCACCCCAAATTTCCTCCCATTGCTCCTCAAAAGGGATTTTCCCCAGGACAACAGGGGCAGTGCAGGTTCCCCTCACCTTACCATGGAGCAGCCAGACTCTGCTATGCACCAGGACCCATCCCTTGCTCTGCAAACAGTTCCAGCCCAGGTCGCAGGGGCCCTTTTGCTCCCCCCGGGCTTTTCCTTGCAGCCCTTTATTTTTGCTCTCAGCCATGGCCATGAACAGCCGGGATGATATTTTCCCAATGTGTATTATTTATTCATCGTTATTTATAACTTACCATTACTGTGTTACTGTCTTTGTCGGGAAAGTAATTACCTATGCTTTTTAGTAAAATCAATAAAAAGTTTGAAGGCAGGAGCTTGCACCAAGTGTTTAACTTCTGCTGTTTATAGGGGCTCTGATGAGCCCTCATGGGTGGTAGAAGAGAAGAAAGTGTTGTCAGGATTTGCTCAGACACCTCTGGCTTTTGGAATTGGTTGGGGGAAAACCTGGATAGTCCTGAAGAAAGATAACAAGGGGGAGAGACAGCATCTCCAAGGATGCTACATGCTCTGTCCTTGAGAGGAACATAATGCAATATTTCACCAAGCTGTAATTGAGCTTTTGCTAATTAAACCTTCCCTTTTTGGGGGAGGGAGGCACGCCAGGGCACAGCAGTCTCACTCCCAGGCAGCAATGCCATCAGGGTGCCAGCAGCCAGGGAGCCAGGAGCCCCACATTGCCCCTCCAGGGGCGACCTCCCCATGTGTGATGCCCTGCCCCCTGCCTGAAGAGAGGTCAGGGGCCAACAAAAAAAGCCAGAAACTGTTTTTCTTATTACAAATGGGCAGCTCACAGCCAAACCATTCTCCAACCTGCTCTCAGCAAAGCAAACCCAGCTCTGCCAGCGGCCAGCACCATCCCAGCCCCTGCAGCATCATCCTGCTGTGGCAAAGTGGGACTGTCAGCATTGCCGGGACCCAGTTTTGGGCCCCCTCAATGGCCATGAGCCACCCTGGGAGAGCGACTGGCCACACTCTGGCACACAGAGCCAGCGACAGGTGCATGTAGCTTTTGGTTTTCCTTAGGGGGTGCAATATGGCAAAATGCCATCTTCCACCAGCAGCCTACAGGATGTTTCCCCAGCAAATAAACCCCGGGAGCCTTTGGTTTAAATTCTGAGAGGTGACAGCAGACTTCTAAGAGGCTCTTTGTCATCTCATGGAGCCAGTAAAAGACTGCAACATTTTTGGGACAGGAAAAAAAAAGTGGGAGGGGATTTAATGAAAAACGTCAGCAAGTCCCTTCACCAAAGGGTGTTAGGACGGGAGCAAAAGTTTTCACTTACCTTTGCTGACCGCTGGCCCAGCCTTGTGCAGATGCAGCCCAGCTGAGCAGCCAGCTCTGTTCCCCAGGCTCAGCTTTACATCACCCATACTGGGTTTAATCCTGGGGGGACTCCCAGAGTGGCATCAGGCTGTTGTGCATCACCCGTGCTCAGGGTGGTGGCAGGGAGGGAGGCTCGGTGGCCACTTGCCCCAAGCCCTGTGTCCCCAGCAAGTGCATCCTGCAGGGTGGAAGGATTTATCAAAGGGGCCAAGGAAAGCAGCTGGGTTTGCCACTTGCTGTGGTGGCACAGCAAAGGCAAATTAATTGCAGGAATTGCAGGAGACCGGGGCTGCTCCCCTCACTGTGCCCAGCCCCGCCATATGTCTGCAGGCAACTTTGCCCCATTTCCATTCAATGGCGCATTAAAAAGAGAGTGGGATACTGGGATACTGGGCTTATTGCTTCCCTCCATGCCCATCTGATCCTGATCTGCGGGTGGGTACACTGCACCCCACGACCTTGGATGCATCCTGCCCTGGTCCCACCTGGCCCCAGCATGGCTTTCTGGCTGGCAAACCCATCACCATGTGGCTCGCACATGTGTTCTTTCGTCTCTGTGCTGGAGCACAAACGGCAGCTTTGGCTTCAATTTAATCTTGCTGAAAGGCGAGGCTGCAAACAAGGGACTTTCCTTAAGGCCCTTCCCAGCTGCCCAGTGGAGCAGTGCAAGCAACCAGCCCTGTGCTCCTCGGGAGGTCAATAAATTGCTTTTCAAGAGGAAATCCAGCTGAGCTATGCTTAGCCCCGGGTGCATCGGTGCCTGGAGGGGTAGATGTGATCCAAGGGAGAGGAACCCATAGGGCTGTTGAGAGCTGGGGGACCTGAATGGCTGCAGCAGTGAGAAAGGCTGGAACTGAGCGTCACCACAGGGAATCCCAACAGCACCTCTGGAGTCCAGAGAGGTGAGGAAATGCTTAGCATTGGCAGGACACAAGGCCAAACCCACTGTGCAGTGGACAAAGTTGGAGAGTGAGGGTGTCTTTCCTCTGTCCCAGCCACAGAAACCACTTTGCGGGCCAGCAACAGCATGTCTGGGCCATTTCCAGTTATCCTCCCTTACAAATGCCACCAGAAAGCCCACTTCATTTTTCCAGTGAGCTCCACAAAGAGCCTTTCTGGTGCTGACACACCAAGGCGGGCGCCTTGCTGGGATGAGGGACAGGCCATGACATTTCCAGCTTCCATCACCATGGGCTTTGGGCTGGGCAGGATGCCAGGCAGAGCCATCCTGCGAGAAGCTGGTATGTCAGGGAAGAGGAAAGTGGCGAGCAGGGAGCTTTTTAGGAACTGAAATACAACAATATGGGTGGGATGTTTTTTACTGCTAACGGCTGATTTACAAAGAGAAGCAGGCAGCTTCAGACACTGCAGCATCACCTGTGTGCTCCCTGCTGGGGGCTTCTCCATGTCACCTGGCTGGACAGACCTTGGGGTCTGGGTCCCAGGATGTCACCAATCCAGGCACCCATGGGATGCTGTCCCTTGTCGCATGCAGGCAAAGGAGGTCTGGTGACCCTATCGCAGCCACAGCTACTGACCTGCCCAAAGCTCTTACTGGGGCTGCAATAGCGCTAACAAACCCGTCACGGGGAGGGTGAGTGGTGGAGGGCTGGAGCGAGGTGTGCAGGGACAGACAGATGGATGAATGTGGGCATTCGAGGGGATGGAGAGAGAGAGAGATGGATGGCCAGATGGACAGCAGAGGAGGGCGCACGGAGATGGATGGATGGGTGCGAATAATTGAGGAGCTGGCTTAGACAGAGATCAAGCGTACCCCAGAAGCACTTCGTGAGACGGTGGCAGGGGGTGGGGGGGTCCGGCCTTTGTGTGCCGGCGGAGCGGGGTGCCGGCTGGGTCGCTCGCCGTGATGCTCTGGGGGCGGAGAGGAGGAGGAGGAGAAGGAGGAGGAGGAGGGACTTGCAGCTCTTTTCTGGCTGCCGCCGAGGCGGCGGGCGGCAGAGGGAGGACAGCCCGGGCGCGCACCGGCTCTCGGGGGGGGTGACCGGCCCCGCCGCCCCCGCGCACCATGGCCGGGCTCCTGCCGCTGCTGCTGCTCCTGGCGGTGAGTGCGGGCCCGGCCCGGCGAGCGGGGGGACAGCATCCCGGGGGCAGCGCAGAGGGTCCCCGGAGGCACCAGGCGGGGGTGGGATGGAGGGTCCCGGGATGGAGAGTCCCGGAGGCACCAGGCGGGGGTATTTGAAGAGTGCCGGGGGTACCGGGCTGCAGACACGGATGGTCCCACGTGCACCGGGATGGAAAGCCCTGAGGGTGTGGGGCGGGAGGTCCCGGGGGTACAAGGCAGGCAGTCCCGGGGCTCCCCGCCGTGCAGCAGGGCTGGAATGGGGGGAGCCTCGGGGGGGATGGGGGGACCGGGGGTGCCAGGCGGGGCACTTCGGGGTGTGGAGGGAGGGGGCCCAGGTGATGGGGGATCCACAGGGATGCAGCCCCTCAGATCCCACTGCATCGAGCTCTGTCATCCCTTCTACCCAGGAAAAAAGGATGACAGAGCCCTCAGTCAGTAGGGGGGGGGAGAAGACGCCCTCCCCCCCTCAGTGCCTTTATCTCCTGCCATCCCACAGCCCCAGGACCACCCCATGACTTTCCCGCTCCAAGCTTGCTGCCCAGAGCAAAGGCCAAGACCTTCTTCCCCGTGGTGTGAGCCCCTGGGATGGGCACAGCCTCCTGTGCCAGAGACAAAACTTCATGGCACTGGGGGGCCAGGAGAGGGAAACACCCGGAGCAGGGCAGCTGGGTGGGCATGCAGGGATGGACCCACCTACCTGGGGCAGAAACAGGGCTGTTCTTGGCAGAGGATTTGATGGGGGTCCCAGAGGTTGCATTAGGCAGCCAGACACCCTTCAGCCAGGATATTAAAGCTGGTGCTTTAGCGGTTTTGTGCAGAGATTGAGGAGAGCGGTGTTTGCAGCATTGTGCCAGAGAGCCTCATTCCCCTGTACAACCATGGTACTGGGCTGGCCAAGCTCCCCAGAGACACTCGCAGCAGCAGTGGGCAGCAGGAAAAGCAAAAACTGTCCCAGCCATATGGATTCAAATGATTTCACCCCAGGGAATTACCTGCCTTGGGCAGACCCCAACTGCTGCAGCAAGACTGGGCTTTGGCATCCCCCAACTCTCTGCAGCCGCCTCCCTGGGTCAGGGCTGAGCCCAGCCATCGCCAGCTGGGGCACCTGCTGCTGTGGGGCTGGATCTGCCCCCCAGAATTGAACCTGCTGAGTTGGGGGGCTGGCACTGTGCACAGACGGAGCCCGGCTGGTCTGCCAAGCCTTCACCCAGGCATGTCCAGATATTCACCCACAGCTGTGGCCACAGGCCTGGGGCCACCCTGAACCCCAGGCACCCCAGAGTCATTGCTCTTCACCTGTGCTGCTTGGCTGGTAGGTCTGTGTGGGAAGAGGCAGAGCCCTCCCAGCCCTGCTGTGCCAAGCTTCGGCTGGACCTGCAGACCTCAGACGTGGCTTTCTCTGCTGCCCAGAGTTTGGGGATTGCTCGGAGCCAGGGGTTTGGCCTCTCCTAGGCAAGGTGCTTTGCCAAGAAAAGCAGAGCCCATCTGTCAGGCTCACAGGCAGTTCAGATCCAGGCTTGCTATTGGGCCCAACCCCAGCTGTAGCATCCCCTTCCCTCCCCACTCTGGTGCAAAGCAATTTTCTGTGCCAGGGCTCTGGAGCTGATGGTGCCATGTCAAACTCCCATTTCGCCTATCTTCCTCGGAGGCCATCTCCTCAACCGGTGGTGCCTGCTTGGGCATGAAAACCCACTGACACGACTCCAAAAGCAATTAAAAGCTTACAGAGGTGTTGCTTGCACCCTCCATCTGTGGCCCGCCCCGCCTTCATCCAGCTGTCAAAATGCTTTATGGTGTTAATACCTGTGGCTTTGTCAACAGGAGTTGTGTTAATAACATGCACATTTCAGCAGGCTAACACAGACCATGTGCCACTTTTGTAAGTGTGTTAATCTTTATGGTGGTTTCAGTGCTCAAGAAGGAGAACTGAAAGGGAAACCTGGAGGGGTGCAGCACCTGGGACTGGAAGATGCATTTTCTTCAGCATTTAGGAGTGCAGGGGGTGATGGGGAGGGGACATGTGGCCAGAGGGGGTCCCTGGGTTTAGCTGCCAGGGTCCAGGTATTGCGTGGAGGGGGCAGTGTGGCCAGGTCCCATCCCCGCAGGCTCAGTGAGCCACTTGCAGCTGCCTGCGGCATGGGAGAGCCGGCCCCAGCTGCGCTGCCCCAGCCTTTCCAGCACTATTTATAGCCAGGCACGTTTGGCCACTTCCCCGTTCCCACTCATGGCTGCTGCTGCCACAACCATGGGGAGATGGGAGGGTTGCAGGGGACTGAGCCGCAGGGTGAGCTCCAGCCAGGTTTGCTGCAAAGCCCCCTGAGCCAGATCTGTCCTCCAGAAGAGGCATGCAGCCAGCCTACTGCAAAGTGAGCCCCTTCCTCATCCCCAAATCCATTGCCCAGCTGTTATTTGGGAGTGCTGGGACGCCCCCCAACACACCAAGCCCTCCTGTCTGCCCGGCTGGGGCCCAGCACTGGAGCGGGCTGCCAGCCTGGGCTGGCAAAGCAGCGCCAAGGAGGAGAGCACATGCTTTCAAGTGCAGGGTAATTGGAGCACTTTGTCATTCAGATGCCTATAATTGGCGCTCCATTGTCTCAGCCAGGCCGGATGCTGCCGGATGATGCACAGCGAGTTCATAACGCCGCATTGTGCAAGGAGGCAGCCAACTGGCTGACGAGGCATCCAGATGCACAGGGAGGGGGAGCTCCCTCAAGCGTTAGCTGAGTTTCTCCCCCCACCAAATCTGGCTTAGCTGGATGGCAGGGGGATGGTCCGACCCTGGAATACACCTGCCTGCGAGAAAGAGAGCAAGAGGAGCCCTTGCAGAGCTCGGATCACCATGAGCATCTCAGCAGCCCTGCACTCAGGCGGAGATGCCTCCTGCACTGCATGGCCCCAGCAAGGAGTTTTGGGAAGCAGCTGTCCTGCAAATGCACCCCATTCCCCAGGCTGTAAAGTGCATGTGCAGGGTGGCTCTGACCCCACTGCTTATGGCATGTTTATTGCTTCCATATGTGATGACAGGTTTTATAAGTAGGTACGCTTACTTCCATTAGACAGTAATGTTGTTGAAGCTCTTGGTGCTGCCTTCAAAGTCTTCATTTCCATTGTGGGGTCTGATTTCTGATCCCCGCATGCAGCAAGAGCACTGTGCAGAGCTGCCACCCCAGCTCTCCAAACCCTCTACTGCCACAGGCAGGTCTCCCTGCTGCCAGGCTGCATGCAGTGCCCTACCTTCCCCCAGGCTGGAAAGGGCTAAACCCTTCAGGATGGCAAAATATCCTTAAAGGAGATGGCTCAGGTGAGAGACAAGAGCAAACAATGCTGTAAGCCCCACAGAAACCCCCACCCCCCACAATACTCACCAGCCTGGACTGTGGAGATGTGAGCTTTTCTGACCTTCCTCCAGCTGTAGACCTTGGCAGGGGCTTTCCTGATGAGCTGCTTTTGCATAGGAACATAATTTCTCCCAAGACCTATATTTAATGAGCCCCCTTTAGCCCCAACATGTGATGCTCACCCCAGAGCAGGACCCTACCTGGATTTGACACACTTGTCCACCTGCCCCTGCAGGGAGGGTCCCACAGCAACGGTCATCTCCTGGCTCTCTTTTCTCTCCCAGGGATCTGCCTGGGGCTCCAAGGACAAGTGCTTCACGAAGATGTACACAACAAGTGGGGAGTGCTGCAAAGCCTGCAACCTGGGAGAGGGAGTGGTGCAGCCCTGCGGGGTCAACCAGACCATCTGTGAGCCCTGCCTAGACAGTGAGTACCTGCTCCCCTCCGCAGAGGGCCACAGAGGGGTTGCTGGTGTGGGGCCGGGGGTTCAGGGACCATGAGCATTAACATATACTTGGGTCTCCCGAAGTGCATCCTCTTTCCCTCCTGGAAGTGTTGCCTGGGCACAATTTGTGCTGTTTGCTTCCATCTTTCTGTGCACAGCCCAACACTCCAACACACAGCCCTTGCACACATCAGCTCTGCCTTGTACTCAGCCTTCCTAGGCCACCCACCTCTGCACCGACACCAGGGTTATTTCCAATATTTCCCCAAAGCACCCACCCTGCAAATCCCAGCCACGGATTCAACAGCTTACCCTGCTTTGGGATCTGTTAGTACCAGGCACCTTTGCAGATCCCCCTTTCAGCACTGTTCCCCTCCCGATGGGTCCTGAGCTACCGGCTCATGGCCAGACATTTGCCTACAAAAAAAGTTCCCCTCCTCACACTGACTATATGTTGGTCTTGGATCCAGCCACACAGATGTCTCCCAATGATCCACCTGTTTGTTTTTTTTTTTTAAACCTTGTAAAGACTGCAACATAAAAGCAAGTTTGGGACAGGAGAAGCAAATCACATAATCACATAGGTAGCCAAGAGAGGAACAGTTTTCTTTTGGCCAGCTTCAGGCACGTTACCTATGTCAGCTTCATAAATGTCGGCCAGAGATGTGTGCTGGAGACCTGCTTAAATGCTTACAGATGAAGTGGTCCAACTATTACTGTTTGAACAATGCCATGATCGGCATAAGCAATCTGCCCTTCAAATTACTGCTGCAAAGCCTTTGAAGGCCAATGGACAAGTATTTGTAGGAAAAGCTGTGCCAGCCAAGCCCAGATTGCTCTGGAGATGTGATTTGAGAGGGGGAAGGGACAGAGCATGGCTGTGGGAGAGCAAATAGGAGGCAAAGTCCAGTGGGAGAGAAACAGTATAAGCAGAGCAGTGCTAGTACGGAGCAGGAGATGGAGCAGTGTCAGGGCAGTGCTAAAAATACCTCTGCTCTCCTGCAGAATCGATGAATCGCGCTTACCCTCCCTGTGTCTGGCTGCAGGGGCTGAATCCCACCAGCTGCAACCTCAGGGCTGCTGTGCAGGATAACCCTGCACAGCACAGCAGGCTCGCTCCCTCCCGGGCTGCGACAGGCTCAACTCTGTCTCTCTGCCAGGTGTCAGGGCATCCACTGTGCCATCCATCCCCACCAGCCCTTCCTGCAGGGAACCTGGCCAGGGTGTCAGGCTCCAGCTCCCGTGGTGTGCAGGGCTGTAAATACAGAGGGCTGCTTTGCATTCCTGGGGAATGCTCAGATGAGACCATGTCCCATTAGCCGCATTTCCAGGCTGGCAGATGGCTGTCTCCCCGATTTCTTTCTGGGAACTGAACAGATAAAGGGAACTACCACCCTCCCTGGAGGACCCAGAGGTTACGGTGAAACCAGGACTGTGACCTGGGCGTAGCGCTGCAAGCCCATGTGTCAGCTGGGGCACAGGCACCACTGCTCTGGTTCGTATCCCAGCTTCTCCTGCCCAGCCCCACGTTGTGACAGGCCAGGCATTTGCATTTTTGCAGGGGGATTAACATCAGGCAGCAGCTCTATTGGGTCAGGGAGCTGATCTGGAAAGTATCAGAACAAAAGGGTCTGGCCCCTTCCTCCATTACTGCAGAAATAAGAGCAGCTAGCAGCAAACACTGCAGCTGTGAGAACTCCCAGCATCTCACCCAGGCTGAGAGCAAAGCCCCAGGGCAGAACCTTGTGCCCTACTTAGCTTTGCTGCTCCTGGACCAGTAAGGCTGAATGCTCCTGGCCTCCAAGCAGCCGTGTCCCCTTCTCCATGATTTCCCCCACAGCCCTTCATCTGCATGCCCGCAGCTCATAGCTCTGCCACCCCTTGTTTGGGAATATCTAGAACATGGGATGCCCCTCACTTACCCAGCTACACAACAGCATGGTGTGCCACCCACAGCAAGATCAGGCCTCTATCACCCTGATAAGCAGCACCAAGAAGAAAAACCAGCCTACTCACCACCTTAAAAAAAAAAAAGCAAAACAAAAAGCCAAACACAAAAACAACACCCCAAAACCAACAAACTCCAGACAAAACCAGTGAGCCACAACCAAAAGAAAGCCCCCTGCAAACCCTCCTGCTTTATACCCCAGCCCTGCCCCCAGCTGCCTTTCATTCATTCATTAATAGCAGCATGGACTAATCCTTAGCAGCTTGTCAGCTGGGAGCTGCTGGGTGGGGTGACCATGGAGTGACTCATGGGTGCAGGTGCTGCAAGGGGGTAAACACTCTCCCAGCTCTCCTCTGAGCCTAGAGCAGGATTTTGGGGTGGGGAGAGGAGACTTACAAACCCCGTTGTCAGCCCTTGCTGGGATGGGGAGAGGGTCCTTTTGGACCTGGGCTCATGCTGGATCCTGCTGCTGTGGATATTGGGCAGGTACAGGCAGCCCTGGACCCTGCCTGTTAAGTGTGAGGCAGCAGGGAGGAATGCCCACCTCCACCCCAGGCTGCCTCTGAGCTATTGCCTTTGATGCCTTCCTGATTCACTCGCCAAATTGTTTTGCAGAAATTTGCTACAACCAAAGCACAACCCCTGGCAAAGCCCACAGGGGCTGGAGGAAACAGACCCTGCATTAGCCCAAATGGCCACTTGCTTTTTTTTTATTACAATTTTCCTTCTCCCTCACCTTGCTAGCTACCCCTGATTGCTGCCTCATGATTTATTTATCCCTCTGGCCAGCCTGCGTTGCTGTGGGCAGGAGGGAGGGGGACCCTCTTTAAATCTCGGCTGTAATTGCCCAGCTCAGATACCTTGCTGCCATTGAAAATGTGCCCACTCAGCCGTATGCCTTTCCTGGCCACTTCCCCACTCTAAGTGTGCCTATCAATAATTCAGAATAATGCAAAGGATGAGCCCAGGTTAATGGGAGCCACGCATGTCAGCAGCTGACCCAGTGCTGTGCTGGCTGTGCCTGCTTGGCTGGGCAGGGGGGCAGGGGCTGCTTGCCCATGCCAGGGCAGAGTCAAGGAGGTAGCTGGAGGCCAATGGCAGCAGAGTGGGTTCATCTCCAGGTCCTGCACTTCCAAGGAGAGCATGTGGCCGGCTGTGAGAGAGGAGCAGGACGCACAGGCACAGGGCAAGGGGGAGATGGTGTGAAGTGGAAATGTTGCTGCTGTTGCTGCTCAGGGTTTACTGCAGCTGAGCCACGGTGGGAAAGCAGCTACTGAGGCTGGGGTGCCACCTCCATCCCTCTAACCCTGCCCATCACCAGGGTCTCAGAGCTCTTCACTCCCCTCTATCTTGAAAGCAGACAAAAAATTAAGCACCAGAACAGCTATGCCCTGAGCCTGTCTGTGGCTTAGTCTCCATTTGGCCACACAGGGAAGCTGGAAGTCACTAAAGGTGGGAATTACCATCTCCTATGACCATCCTCGGAAGACAGGCAGGTAATTGAAGATTATAGCACATGGCTGGATTGCCTTCCTGAGGAGCCAGGCTAGCAGAAGGATTGTGGTTGAGCTCCCTGGCACCTTCTCCATCAAGGCAGCTGGACTTCCCCCTGGCATTATGGGCAAGTGAAGATGGGGCATTGCGGCACTGCAGGCTGTGAGGGATCAATGTGAGGGAGGCATCCAATGGGACAGCAGCTGTGCCCTCCAGGATGGGAGATGACCCGTCTTCCCAGGCTAAAAATATCTTCAAACACCTTTGGGAGGGGGCAGCAGGAGGGAGAGGGCAGCGGGGGCAGCTTGCTGGTATGCAGGAGGAGGATTGATTTCCCCAGCAGAGTCAGTCCTGCAGGATGAAACTGGAGAGCAAGAAGCCCTGGGGTCAGACAAGAGTCAGCAATTAGTGTTGTAACCTCCTGTTTGCATCATGCCCTGAGTCAGGGGCACGAGGCCAAGGAGGGGGGCACAGGGTGGAGATGCCCCGAGGCCCCTCCTGCCCCAGGCAGGACGCAGAGGAGAAAGCTATTGGGATGCTGGGGAGCAGCAATGGCTGTAGGACGCCCACAGGGACCATCCAGAGGTCAAAAATGGCGATGGTGCCCCAGCCAGGGGCAGGGATGCTTACCTGGGGACACAGGCACCGAGTGCTGGGATGGGCACATTGAGGGCAGCATCCAGCCCTGCCCAGGCTGCAAGAGCTCAAAGGCTGGATCCCCGCTGAGCTGCAAATTGCTGCAGAAAAGTGTGTAGCTATTAATGGGAAGTAGAACCTGTGGGCTAGAGGACTCTCGGTGGTGTTGGGTGGTGGCAGAGGGGACACCTCTCCCCTTGGTTTGGAGGAGGAAGGGAAAATTAATGAAAGGGGCAATGGTCCCTTCCAGCAGCTGCTGCACAAGCCCATCTCCCGAGCCTGGCACCATTTGGTGATGGGGCAAAGCCTGTGCCAGGGAGCAAAGTAGCCATGGGGACAGGGATGCCATGCTGGACCCTGCTCACCTCACCCTCTGTCCCCTGCCAGGTGTCACCTACTCAGACACGGTGAGTGCCACGGAGCCGTGCAAGCCCTGCACACAGTGCGTGGGGCTGCAGAGCATGTCCGCACCCTGTGTGGAGTCGGACGACGCTGTGTGCCGCTGTGCTTACGGCTACTACCAGGATGAGCAGAGTGGGAGCTGCAAGGAGTGCCGGGTGTGCGAAGTGGGCTTTGGCCTCATGTTCCCGTGCCAGGACTCACAGGATACAGTCTGCGAGGAGTGTCCTGAGGGCACCTTCTCCAGTGAAGCCAACTTCGTGGACCCCTGCCTGCCCTGCACCACCTGTGAGGAGAATGAGGTGATGGTGAAGGAGTGCACGGCCACCTCGGATGCCGAATGCAGAGGTAATGCTGCCTTTCATGGGAAGAGCCATTGTGGAGGGGAGAGCGGGTTCACTGGGTTTCCTGTAGCACTCCCTGCCTCAGTTTCCCTTTGTACCACAGCAATGGGGAGGCAGGGGCATGTCTCTGGGCTTGGAGGAGAGGACCCGGGGGTCCATCTGAGACCCCCAGCCCTCAGGCATTGCAGCATCCTACCAAGGCAGCACTTACCCTGAGCCCTTGTCGCCCTTGCAAATGCTTGGCCCCCAGGATCTGCCTGGCCCTTCCCACAGGCTTCCTTGGCTGAAATCCCGGCAGGATGATGCTGTGGGTGCAGGCACTCTGCCAGATGGCTTTTGGTGTCCATGAACAGCAAGCAGAGCCAATAGGTTCACCAGTCTTGGATGCTGTGCTCGCCGCCACCCAAGCCTTCATCAAGCGGGAGCTTAGCAGCTGATGGGTTTCTGATGTAACTGCCAGAGAACAGCCAGCCCCACAGCCCAGGAGGGTTCAGTGCTCAGGGGCAGGGGGAGAGCACCATTCACTGACAGCAGCCCCTCGCTGTTCCAGCCTGCACCCCACTGCGGTGTGGACCCCCCCACAAGGAGTGGCAGGGCTGTTTCAGCTGGGTATGCCCTGCTTGCTCCTTGGCAGCAGCAGCGTGACTCCCTGCCCTGAGCCCAGCTGGGGAGAAAAGACCTTTGTCCTGGCCGCTACTGATTCACAGCACAGGGGCAGCCAGCACAGCTCCCTGAAAAGGGTCGAGTAAATGGAGCCATAAGTCAAGGAGCACAGGGCCAGCTTTGTTAGCTGGCCTTGGGGCCCTGGCGGAAGCGGCTGTGACGGCTACCGAAGCGCTGCTCCAAAAGGGCAGCGAGGTCCAGCTGGAGGCCATGGCTGGGAGGGCTGGCAGGGCAAGGTGCCAGCTCCCTGCCACAGCACTCGCTCCACCTCGCCAGGCTGGCGGGCGCGGCACAGCTGTGCAGAGCTTGGTGCCAGCGGGCACAGGACAAAGCCCTGGAGAGGGACACAGGGGGCTTTGGGAAGGAGCTGGTGCCCATGGGAGGGGATGGGGCAGCTGCAGAGCATTTCCCTGGGGCAAGAGAAGACATATCCGCTCGCTTCATGGGATACACCAGGGCATGGCAGGAACGGGGTCACTCCCAAATGGAGCCAGGCTGGTGGGGCACATGGCTGCAGGCAAGGGGCTGGGAAAAGGGCAAATCCAGGCTCTGGTGCTGCTGACAGCAGGTGAGCCCGGCTCCATGCAAACTGTGGAGGCAGCTGGGTTGCCTTACTCAGGTCCTGGGGCAGATGTGCAGTGGATGGGAGGCAGCTGGGGCTGCTTCCCTGAGCTTCAGTACCAGCGATGGGAGCCCAGGCCTCAGTCTACAGCTTGCACGTGGTGGGAAGGGCTGCAGGACTCGAGCAAACCCAGTGCTGGGAAGGAAGAACTTGCAAAGCCATGTCCATGCCAACCACAACCAGGTGCCATCAGCCATACAGGGCAGGGGACAGCTTCAACTTGTCCTGGGGACCAGGAAGGCTAGTGCTGTCTGGGGCCAGAGGATGAGGTAGTTTGCAAGTACAAGCCTGGGGACAAGGGGATGGGGCAGAGCTGGCACCTCTGCAAGCCCTGCAGCTTTTGGAAAAAGGTCCCTGCAGAGATTGCTGTCCCTTTATCAGTTCACCCACCACAGCCCATTAGAAGACATGGCTAGCTGTGTGACTAATTATTCCGATTTCTTTTCCCTTCCCTCTTGGCAGACCTCCACCCTCGCTGGACAACACACACACCATCCCTGGTGGGCTCTGAGAGCCCTGAGGCCATCACCAGGGACCACTTCAACACTGAAGTGATGCCCAGCACCCCGGCAGACACTGCCACCACCATCATAGGCAGCTCACAGCCTGTTGTGAGCCGCGGCACTGCTGACAACCTCATCCCTGTCTACTGCTCCATCCTGGCAGCTGTGGTGGTGGGCCTGGTGGCCTACATCGCTTTCAAAAGGTAGAGGACCAAGGCAGCACTGTGGGGTCATGGCAGAGGATTTAGGTAGTGGGAAACAGGCTGCGTCCCCCCACCTCGGAGGTCCCACAGCCAGAGCTGACACCAACAAGGGAAGGAGGGGACCAGGCTGGGTGGTAGGAGATGGATTTCCAAAAATGCATGAGAAATCAGGCAGCTGAGGGGTGAAAGAGGGAGATGGCAGCAGGGTGGGGGAGCCCTCATTGCAACTCCCGCCCTGCCTGGTCTCTGCTTGCTCTGGCACACTGTGAGCGCCCGTCGCGGCTCATCACACTCAGGGGCTCATCCCCTGCGTGTGCTGGGTTTGCACCTGGCCCCAGACAGGCCAGGGCCAGCTTGACGGCTCCCCAGGCACCCCAGGCTGGAGGCACCCTGAGGGACCCACAGGCACCCCAGGTCCCCTGCATGCTCCGGCAGCACAGACACATTTTTGCAGCAGATCCATGCAGGAGGGAGCCCTGCCCCAGTCCCTTGCAAAGCTCGGGAGCTTGGCACCTGCAAATGCTGATTTAAACTGATCCAGCCGCTGTGATGGAGAGGTTGAGCCAGAGGCTGTAGAAGAAATGCTGCTCCCTAGGAAAAGTCGTCCCAAGAAAGGGGGACAAATCAACAAACCTGCTCCCAGCCCAGGGGATGTCGCCAGCTGCTGTCATCTCCCTGCTCCTCTTCCTGCAGGTGGAACAACTGCAAACAGAACAAGCAAGGGGCCAACAACCGCCCGGTGAACCAGACACCTTCACCAGAGGGTGAGAAGCTGCACAGCGACAGCGGCATCTCGGTGGACAGCCAGAGCCTGCATGACCAGCAGCCACCCAGCCAGAGCACCCAGGGGCCAGGTAGGGCAAACCAGGTGCTGCAGGGTGGGCAAGGGCACCCCAGGGATGGACTTAACACCGCTTCATCCTTGCCAGCGCCCAAGGGAGATGGGAATCTCTACACCAACCTGCCACCCAGCAAGCAGGAGGAGGTGGAGAAGCTGTTGGGCAGCTCCACAGAGGAGACATGGAGGCGGCTGGCCGGGGAGCTGGGCTACAAGGAGGACCTCATAGACTCCTTCACCCGGGAGGAATCACCTGCCCAGGCTCTCCTGGCCGACTGGTCCTCCAAGGAGACAGCCACCCTTGATGCCCTGCTTGCTGCCCTGCGCAAGATCCAGCGTGGGGACATCGTCGAGAGCTTGTACAGCGAGTCCACCGCCACCTCTCCCGTCTGAAGGGTGGCCTGGGGCAGCCCCATGGGGTCCCCTTCCCCCTTCACCTCTCCCCTCCCTGGCACCGAGAGCCCTGAAGGGGAGGGTGGGAAGGAAGTGGGGGGTCCCCAGGCCCCCCCAATTTACCGTCCCGTATGCACTAAGCTCCTGTTTTCGGTATTGCCCGCTCCCTATGCCGCCTTCCCCTGGCAGCTCATAAGTGGGTTGGGTGCGGGGCTCAATGCCCAAAGCCTGTCTGCCACTGGAGCATCCTCTGAGCCCTGTGAGGCTGGACAGACAGACGCAGGAATGAGCACTGCACTCTCAGCCCTCTCCTCTTCCAGCCCCTTCTCCTTCCTCCTTGGGGGTCCAGTCCTCCTCTTCCTTCTGCTCTTCCTCCTTGGCCCACCCTGCCGCTATTTCCTTCTCCCTTCCAACACCCTGAAATCCAGCTGCTTTCCCCAAACCACAGGTCTGGGGTGGGAATGGAGAGAACTGGATCTGCTGTACCAGGATCTGGGGAGGGGTCTGGTCCTACAGATGGGCTGTGTCAAGGCGGGGTGTTCTGGCAGAAAGGACTTGGCTTCCAGCAGCCCAACTTACACTGTGAAATTTGGGGGGCACAGCCTCCATGCATGGTCCACGGGGCTGCCAGCATTTGGTCTCAGTGAGGAGCGGCTGGGACCACCCAAACATTGAGGACCAGACATATAGGTGCCACCAGTTCCCCAGAACTGGAGCTCTGTGGGGGAACACTGAAGGTCTAAAGGGCTGAAAAAGTGCCTGCCTGCAGCAGGGACATGACATGGGCGCTGCTCATCCTTCCCTTGGCACCAGTCCTGGTGTTCCTGCACTGCATCAACCCGGGGGCAAAGCCACCCTGCTGTGATTGCACTGTCCCTCCTCGCCTGGAGACCCAGTAGGGGCTGGCGGTCCCAACCTCCTTGTAAGGGCTAAGGGCTCCTTCTCCAGCACTGTGAAGGGTGGCTAAGAAATGCCCCTGCCTGATCTGCTGTGGGCCTTTTGCCTCCATGTGGCTGCACAGTGGGTGCTGCCCACCCTCAGTGCACCACCTGCCTCCCCACGGCATCCCTGGTTGGCCTCAGCACCTCCCTCCACTTGGGACCCCACCACAGCCCTGGGGAAGGGACATCACTCACCGCCTCCACAGCTGTAAGTGCGTTTTCTTGGCATATCAGCACCCTGCCCAGCACCCAGCTTGCTCAGAGGTGATTCTGGAGAGCAGCAGCCGGGCAGGCGAGCACCCTGTTCCCCCTGTGAGCTGCTGCTGAGCAGCCAGCACAGTCCTGGGGGACGTCCCCAATACGGCTTTGGTGCCTCGCTTGCCTGGAGCATCATGAGCTTTTTGCAGAGGAGGGACTGCAAGGTGAGCTGGTGCACGCACCTGATGCTGGGTATGTCTGTACCTATGGACTCCCCTTTGCCTTGGATTCAGCCAGGAACGCTTTCCTGAAGGCAGAAGGTGACGTTCTTTCCCTCCTTAAGGAGATAAGCAAGACTTGTAAATAACACTGTGTCGTTTTACTAACTGCTTGATGTTTCTACATGTGACATGGGGTGACGGCGCCTGCTCCAGCCCCTCTACTCTTCCTCACAGCCTTTCTGCCTGCAAGGCAAGCTTTTGTCTTGCAGCCGAAGCCTTCGGTCCCACCTTGTTTCTGGCCTTAAAGACTCAATGGGGAGGCAGGGAAACATGCACACCCCAAAAATCACTGCAGCATGTCCATGAAAACATGGGAACTTGGGAACATGGAAAGATTTGGTGTTCCTGGTGGAGCTGCCAGGTGTTGGGAAGGAGTGCTTTCTGAGGGATTGGAGCCTGCGTCAATAGGATTCCAGTGCCCAGATCCAGTGCCCAGATCCTTCAAAAGCTGTCAGGAATTTTGCGCCCTGTGCTTTGGATGATAAAGCAGCACAGGCTGAATCTGAATCTCCAGTATATGGTATTTGACACCTCCTGCAGCAAAAAAGCAAAGATCCCTTTGGAGGAACACCACCTGCAACATTTTGGCCGCTGGCTGCCCATGCCAAACCCGTTGGTTAGAAACACTTGGCCCTGACAGGGCTGTGAGTCCCTCGTCCAAGGCCTGAACCTCTCCCATCACTAAAATCTAATGAAACTGCCCTAGATTTGCAACCCTGCTTGCAGTGGGCAACTCTGGCTTGCAACCCCCCAGCAGGGTTGCTGGCTTCTGCCAGACGAAGCCATCCAAAGGGGTGCTTTTGGATTAATTTAAACATTGGTTATTGTCAGGTTGTTTCCATCAGTCCCTTTTTTTGCTGAAGCAACTAAAATATAAACTGAGGGCGACTGGAATAAAGTGCCCAGGTCAAAAGCCAAACAAACTGCTCGAATCAGTCTGACAAGTCAACCTGGCCATACCTTGCCAGCTGGAAATTGCTTTTCTTCAGGACAATATTGCCATGGTCTCAGGTTTCAATTGCCATAGTAAAGGGATTTCCTCAGGGCTGAGGAAATGGAGACAAACTCAGCATCCAAAGAGAAGCTGGGGGACGCCTTACATCCCTGATTGCAGAAAATAAATAAAAATATTTTAAAAAAAAACAACAAAGAGGGAAAACCAAGCCAAAGTTAGTGCTCATCAGTATGTTTTGTGTTCTTTTCTAATGTTTCTGTTGTACAAAGAACTTGTGTTTCTCCACTCACCCCTCTGTAATACCAGTGCCGATTTATTAGGAAGTATTACGGTGAAGAAATAGCCGTCATAGGAGTTTGGGGGGGTTGTGGGTGGGGTGTGAGCAGCATGAGGTGGGAGGGTGATGCACGGGGTGGGGGTGGGGGTGGGGGGGGTGGCAGGCCACTGTGCTGGCGGGGTGAGTAGCTGTCCTTGTGTACTCATCGGATGCCAATAAAGAGCATCACTAGGTTGGCGTGCTGCCTGGTTTTTTTCCCCCTCCACCAAGAACTGAGGTTTGTGAGTCTGTGATAAGAAGGATGGCCTCAAAGCCTTCGAGGGTGGGGTGGGGTTTTTTCTTCTTTCTTCCCCATGGTCCTATTATAATCTTGTAAACAGCAGGAATGTAAAGCCTGATCTTACCTGGTGGAGGAAACTCAACTCGGAACTCAGCCAGGAATGTGGAATCAGGAGCTTGACACCACTTACCCAGTTTTGTACAGCAGCTTACTGCCCTGCCGGGCAGCATCCTAAACATCCGGCAGCACTGCCCACCACACTCCTGGGAGGGCAAAACCAGTGTGCTCCAGGAGAGACCTTCGATGTTGGGGAAAAAACACCCTGAAAAAGAACATAGCTTCCTCCTTTTGCCCCTCTGAGTTACTTCAGCTGCTGTAAAAGAGCATCAAAAGTCTCAGTCCACTTATTTTGAAGCATTTGCTGATTTGGGCACAAGGCTCCTATTTCTGCACCTCAGTGCTGTTAGCAATGCTGCCCTCAGCACCCCAAAGCACAGGATCAGCCTCCTGAGAACCTACACAAAACCCGCAGACCCAGGGAGATTTATTTAGACAGAGGTAAGTTTTTGCAATGAATCCAGGAAGGTCTTGGAGGGCTCAGCTCCAGGTAGGCAAAGGGATACAGGGTGCATTTCAGATGCTGAATACTCACATGGCAGTCAGGCATCCAAATTAGGGGGGAAAACCCCAGGCAGGGAGACAGGTAAATCTTCCCCCAAACAAGAAGTTGGTACTTGCCCCAAAGAGCTTCCGATGGCTCCTAGGATGGTGTGTGTCCCCAATGAACTTGGGACACATGGGCGAGGGCAACTGGGACCTTGCAGGGTTGGTGTTGGAATTGCTTTGCACAGGATTGTGTGTGGGTTTGCGCATAAAAGTATTTACACGTCGCAGTTTATACGAGCTTGAAATAGGATGCTCATATGTAGCTAGTTTTATTTTTGGCTGGCCTGGGTCGCGCTCTAGCAGGAAACATAATGAGGACCAGAACTGCGCGCACATAAAGAGCATTCCCTTTTTTCATGCTCCCACACCACACAGCACTGCAAATAAACAAAGGAAAATAATTGCAATCAATCCATTAGGTTTAATCTGCTTCCTCTTAATCCCCATCCTCCCCTGGGAAAGAGGCTGGAACGGAGAAGAGGAGCAGAGCTGGGCTGTGAATGAGAGCTGAAGGGTTTCTGCCTGCAATGCCTGGGAAGGGAGCCTGGAGCCGGCAGGCAGGACCTGGGGGTGGCAATGAGCATCCTCACTGCCACCCCCCTCACCCTCCCTGCATCCCTAGCTGAAGCCATGCTGGGGGTGGGGGGGCGCAGAGAGGGGGAGGGAAGGGAGGAAAGGAGCTTTGTGAGGTGGTCTTCATGTGTGGGATCAGCTGCATTAGATGGTCCTTGGGGAGAGCAACCTGATTTACGGTTAGTGGGGGGGGAAACACAAACCAACCGAAAAACAGTAAGATCTGGAAAGGAGCCTGATGTTTGCATCAGCTGGTGAGCAGAGCTGGGGAAAAGGCCCTGGAAAACTTCCTTCCCCTTCTTTATGGGTGCCTGGGGAAGGAGACAGCAGACCCTGCTTAATCTCACATCTGCTGTAAGGAGCTCTGGAGGGGCTCCCCAGGCTGGGGGCTGCCTTTGACGGGCAGAAGGAGGAGGAGGACAGCCACCAGCACAGGAACACAGGGACAGATCCATGTGGGATCCACACACCCAGTCTGGCCACCCCCAGCAAAAAAACACCACTTTGCTAAACCACTCACCATCCCCAGCACCAGGTCTCAGCTAACCTCACCAGTCAGCCAGAAAAAGGAAAAAAAACCCAAACCCCACACATTAAAATCCCACAACACATTGAGATGCTTTTGATTCAACTCCTGGCCCCTGCAGGGAGCTGGGACCTTCCCCTTGCAGAGGGACAAGGATGGGAAAAGAAAGCTGAGCTTCCAGAGTAGCAGCAGGGCTTTGCACCTGAAACAACAGCTTACGGCACCCAGCTGCCACTGACAAACGCTAATCTCACCTCTATTTCTTCCCCGTCCATCTGTCTGCCTCCAGAAGCAAGCCAAACAAGTGTTCATGCAGATTCCTCCAGCAATTTAACATGGATTTGGGGGTACAACCAGCCACATGGAGCGGGGATTTGGAGAGACTTCGTTCTCTGACCCCAGAGACAACCTTGACCTGCAAAAAGCTCTGCGGTACCTGCCCCAAGCAGGGCATGCGGGTCAGTGCCGGCATCAGCAGCCGCATCTCCCCGCTTTGCAGCCCCAGGCAAAATCTGTCTCCCATATACTGGCAAAAGCCACATTCCCAAATAATGGGAAGCAGGTCGGCAGCAAAGCTGGGAGCATGGGGGCGATGGCTGTGTGCCAGCGCTGGCCCCACAGCTGCCTTGTGCTGTGCAAGCACAGGGAGCTCAAGGGCTGCTAGGAGGCCAGCAGGACCAAGGTGGGACTAAAGCCCCCAGGAGAGGCAGCCTCCCTCCTTCAGCCTGCTCTTAGTTCCTCACCTAAGGCTTTTTCAGCCCCACAGCCCAGACCAGGAGAGGCAGGGCTGAGTCAGCATCACAAGGTGCTGGTTTAACCCATCACCGCATCTCCGTTGACTAGGCTTGGGGGAACACTGTGGTCCGAATGTCGAGTAACTGTGGGTGCTGTTGCAGCATCTACAAACTCCAGCAGAAACGGGGCTGTGCCTGAGGCAGGATAAACCTGGCCCAAAAGACAAGGGGACAAGCTAGTGGGTGAAAAAAGCAACATGCCCTGACAAGGCAGGGCAGAGGCGGGAAGGTCCCTGCATCTCAGGGTGTCTCCCTCACCCTACATGGGGTAGGGGACACAGGGGAGTGGGATGTGGGTGTCCTGGCACAGGTAATCATGGGACAAGGATGTCTGAGCAGTGACAGAGCCAAGACCATCCCCTGCATCCCCCTCACTGGAAACCACCCCTAATTCAATGCATCTGAGAGATATTGCATGTCACTCACTCACCTGAGAAGGAGGGACAGCACTGCCACCACCAGCAGGGACAGGCAGCAAAGGAAAAGGAGAGGGGAGGGAAAGTCCTGCCGTTCTTGTTCTTGCTCTTCTTCATCCCCGAGTTTCCTCCAGGTAATTCTGTTTTGCTGCAGCTGGGTGCAAACCAAGGGAGGTGGTGATGGGGCTCTACTTTAATGGATGTGGTCTTTCTGAAGGGAGCAGGGAGAGGTTAAACAGCCCCAGATGGGTGTGAATTGCAGGGGGGAGTCAGCAAGGAGACAATGTGAGAGGGGATACAGTGGTTGGGGTAAGGCAGTGGTTTGCTCCAAGCACGTGCAATTCCTGTTGCTGCTGTTGAATCATCTGAGCAGGACCCCGTGTGGAGGGTCTGGCACAGCAGATGTGAGATGTTGCCCAAAATATGCTGAGAAAACCCATCTCCAGCCCAGCAACACAAGAGCAAGGATACAGTGGAACTGCTCAGGGAACCCCAAAGTAATGCCTCAGCCAGGCGAGCTGCGGGGTAAATGGGGGAAAACACTCCGGTTTCCCTCAGAGCTTCACTGAGATGCAAATTGCTGCTGGCTGGTAACTCTGCTGACATTGGAGGCTCCTGTGCAAAGGCTGGCTTCATCTGAAGCTGAAAAGAAGCCGCCTGGGTATTGAGCAGTGCTTTTGTTCTGGTAAAAAGACAGCAAGCTGCCATCTCAGAGCATGGGGAAGGGAGCAGTGAAGCCACAGAAGTGGTTTCTGATGGAGGCATCACAGCAGCTCCCCTGAAAGTCCACCCTGCTTCTGCAAAAGACTTCAAGCCCTGCACAGCATCCTAGTGCTGAGCAATTTTGGAGGAAACTTGCCAACAGCTCATTTTCCTGGTCTTTTAATTATTTCCTTCATCTGAGTATAAAAGGGGAAGGAAGGCGGGGAATGAATTACAGAGACCGGGAGAAAGTGGTCAGGTTGGTTTCTTTCCAAAAGTGACTGAAGACAAAATCACCAAGAGCAGCAAAAAGCCTCCAAGAGGTCTGGAAGAACTGACTTTCTCCTGTTTCCAAGGGAGGATGGGACAGATGAAGGAGATTTTAATTCCCAGGCAAACTGGAGATGTGCTTCAGCCAAGACATTGCTGCTTCACAGGAGGCTTCCAGTGTCCCTTGCTCCCAGGGTGAGCGTGCAAGCAGTCTCCTGGGAGACCTGCACCAGGCTGAGAACCAGACTGTAAGGTTGGTAAAGAGGTTTCAATTCCCTCAAAAGGTGAAAAACCCCACGTAATTCATTCCAGTTCATCAGCTCCCTTTGGCCGTTAGTTGGTGACTCATTTCCCCCATCTGAAATACAGAGAATATAAATCCTCCTTAGACATAAGCTCCCAGGTTAGTTTATTACTCACTTTAAAATAAATATTTTATTCTTTTTTTTTTTTTATCTCCAGCTGCTGGGTGTTGGGAACATCTCTTTGTTTTAGAAACAAAACAGAAAAAATCAGAATAAAATTTTCATTAGATGCAAAAAGAGACTCTTCCAAACTGAGCAGAGGGCAGGCTCCAGTCCTGGATGACGGTTGCTGGAGTTTTGCAATGTAAAGCTCCGGCAACTGTCAGCCAGGACCGGAGGCTGTGCTCTGCTTTGCAAAACTGCCAGATTAAATACTCACATATACAGATTTCTGGTTTTCCAACCATGGAGGCCGGGCTGGGTGCCAGGTGAGCCGTGGGAAGGCAGCAAACAGTGGACAATTCTGGTGCACCAGCACTGACCCTTGTGCATGGTCTCCCTTCCCATTTCTGGACACATCTGTGTCCCCCGCTCCATGGACAGATGCTGGGGAAGAACCTGGTTTTGCATCCTGTCCTCAAAACCCAAGCCGAATCTTGGTACAGCCCTATCTTTCCAGCTCTCTGCATCATTTCACATCACTGTGCTGCCACGGAGGGGTCACCACCATGGCAGTCTCATGACAAAATCCAATTCTCACTAGTATCAGTCTTGAAGAGTGAAAAAAAAATCCCCCAAAAACTGATGTGAGGCCAGCAAGGATTTTGCTTAGCTCCTGAGCAGGGAGAAAAGTTTCCCTCCCTGCAGGTCCAGCCTGTCTTTAAGCTCAAATCCATCCCACACAATTTCTCCCCCGTTTCCCTTGCACCGCTCCATAGCTGGAAGGGTTTTGTTCCATCTCTAATTGCTTCAGACCTGCTTTTCAGCCTGGAATAATCAGGGCTTTCTGGAGAGATGTTTCAGCTCAACCTTGGAAAATACTCAAGGCTACACACACACACACCAGCCAAGGTCAAAAAACCAGGGGCATAAACCAGTTGCAGATCTGTGGGCAAATAACCACCACCAGCCCGAGCCGAAGCCCAAGCTGGACTTTTCCAAAATGTCCCGAGGGAAGCAGCATCATGCTCATGCAGCTGGACCACACTGGACACATGCATCCTTGCTGCCCCTGGCCCATTCCAGTGACCCAAAGCCAGAGAAGCACCAAAATGGCATTTTTGAGCTAAAACCTGGTGCAACCTAAAGTACTGACACACTTGGGCTGGGTGCTAGATGCAGTGGGACATGTGGGGGGCAGCCTGGGATGGGGGAGTTCAAACAGGATTAGTGGAATGAGATTGTGGGGAGGTTAGTGAGGAGAGGAACAAAGTCACCAGGCCCTGGAAGGGGAATGAAAAGCGAGGAGAGTTCCATGGCTGCCATGGTCCCCTACCATGCCTGGGAGCATGCCTGGAGAGCAGGGGTGAGTGCTGCCACCCTCCAGCCCTGCTCTCCTGAGGAAGCCCAGGTTAAGGGCACCCAGGGGGATGTGTGCTGGGCCAGCAGCACAGTCCTGCTTTCCAGGGCTTGGTGAGAAATATATTTGGCCCCCACAGATGCTGCCCAGGGGGGTCGACCACAGCCACACACCTCTGCCCCCCTCCCCCACTCCCAGGCAGGGCTGCCTGCACAGACCCAGGAAAGAGCTACCAATCACCCCCTTTCCTTCCAAAGAGCCTCAATTTTACGCTTGAAGTGAAAGGATTGAAACATTTATGATTGAGCCCAGGCTAAAAGTTCCTGGGAATTGCCCATTGCAACCATATGGATTTGTTCCCTGGCTTAAAAAACACAAACACAAAACCCCAAAGACCCCGACCCCAGCTTCCCACCCCCTTCCTTCCTCCCCTCGGCTCAGAAAAACCCACTGGCTCTCCAGCCATGGCCGCTGGTTTCAATTATCTCTGTGATTAACTTTCTTCATTTTACAGATGGTTCCTGCCTGGCACCCCATTTCCACCCCACTGCAGTGCGGGGGGCAGCGTGGCTGGGGGAGCAGAGCCACAGGACACCCTGGAGTGCTGGTGTGGGGGTACAGTGACGCTCCAGCCTCACTCAGTGATGGGGAGGACAAACCTCTGGGCAGGCTGCCAGAATGCTGAGTTGAGAGGTTACAGGCAGGAAAAATTAAAGGGAAGGGAAGAGAGAGGAGGAAGAGAGAAGCGATGAATGGGGTCAGGAAAGGTTTGGAAATGCAGGATTTGGGGAGGGAGCAGGGAAGAGGGGGGACCTGGTGCTGGGCTTGCAAACACAGCTGCCTGCTTGTTAAGAGGGAAGGTGTGAATGTCAGAGAAGAGCCAAGAAGGAAGCAGCAGGTGATGTCTTTTATCTTGTTGCTCTTGCCCACCCTCAGCCCCTGGGATTCAGCTCTGAGCCCCAACCAGCCTCCCCTCAGCACCCACAGGTGCTGCCTTAGGGCATCCCTGTCTTCCCTACAACAGTCGCACCCAGCGCCCTGGGAACCCAGCTCCCACAGGATGTGGTGGGCTGCAGATGGCGGTATCCAGCACAGTTCAGCACCAATGCCCTTCTCCATCCCTCCCTCCCCACCTCCTGTCCCTTCCACCAGCTCCAGGTGCTACTGGGCTCATGTTGGTCCATCTATGCCAAAGAGCTCTTTAAAGCCCAGAGACTGCAGGGAGCCCATCAGTCACCATAGTGGGGGGGTGACCTCCAGCCCAGGCCCTTCCTCAGGCCCCCCACCCTCCACAACAGTGGGAGAGGAGCAAGGAGGACCAAACCCCCCTTCATCACCCACAAGGATCCTCAGGGGAAGCTGTGGGATGCCCCAGCCCACCTCTCCCCCAGCCATAAATCCTGCCCCAATTTCCAGCAGGCACTAGAAGCTGATTTTATTCTGATTGCCTTCTCTTGACTCAAGATTGAGTTTTTAATCCCCTCCAGCAGGCAGTCCCTGACTGTACCACCTCTTTCCACTCCCCTTTCCCTTCCAGTCCTCCCACCAGTCTCCTGCACTGGCCAGGCAGCAAGTGGGGCCAGCTGGGCTCCATCACCAGCCCTGAGGGGCTCCCCCACCAGCCCTGAGCTTGTATGACCCTTCCCCTGCTGCTCAGCCAAAGGTGGGGCAGACTGCAGCTCAGATCCTGAGATGGGTCCTGGGGTCTCCCCTGTGCTGGAGAAGGGCAGGATGGAAATATGAAACCAAGGGGCAAAAATCTCCACCTTTGAGGGGGACAGAAGGTCTCAGGGCTGTTTAACCCAGGAGAGAATGGTATATGGAGCTGGGGAGTACCCTGCAGTATGGAAATCTGTTGTAGGATCATCACCTCCATGCCTTTTGGAGCAAAACAAGTAGCAAGAGGTTAAATCACAGCCAGGGGAATTTCAGCTGGATTATGGGACACACTGGGAGAAAACAGTTGCTGCACTGGCTGTTAGGCTTTGCCAAGACTGGCCTGCTGCTGGGGAGGGTGATGGGGCAGATGCCTGTGGTCTCGCTGCACAGGGTTTGCTTTGCTCAGTAGGCTCTTTTCCCCGTGGTGTGAGGATGCAGTGGATCTCCCCCACCATTCACACACCTGTCTGTGTGTCTGGGCTGAGGCACAAGCTGGAAGCCTTTGCTCAGCTGGGGCCACATGCAGACAATTAGCAGATTGGAGCATCATTAAGGGTGCCAGAAACCCTTAATGAGGGTCCAAGGGCTTCTGTCAAGGTTTCCTACCCATCCTCGTCTCCTCCCAAAGCCCCCCATTCCCTGATGGCCCATCACCCCTAGGCTGCTGTGCTCAGCCTCTGCTGTAGAGTGAATGCAAAGCCCTAGTGATGGGTTGGGAGGGAAGATGTTGATGTGGGAGAAAAATGGATGTTAGGAAAATACGGAGTGTTTGGCTCTGAACACCAGGGACAGAGACCAGGCTCTGGATGTGGGGGAGTAACAATGGCTGAATCCAGAGATTGGGAGTTTTGTCTTCGAGGAACCAGTGAGTCAAAACTGCAGAGCATCAGCACAAAACCAGGGGAGTCCATGTTTCATTCACCCCCCTGTAACAGGGGTTACAGATCTTGCTGGGCTTTGCCAGGGGGAGCAGAAGCATTTTGGACCCAGGGGAGGATGCAGGGGGATGATGGGGGAGGGGAGGCAAGGTGGGTCACCAGCCTTTCCACACCTCCTCCCTGTAATCCCAGCCTGGGCAGCTGTAATCATCCCCTTTGTCCGGATGAAAAGCAGAAAGGTTGGGTTACCAAATTACACCCATCTCGCTCTCTCCTTCCTGCTTTGTCCATCACTGGCTGCCCCCACCACCGGCTACAGTTACTCCATGGACAGAGGTGCTGGTGGCAGGGAGCTGGGTGTCCCCAAATGGGGACACAACCTGGGCCACAGTGCTTTCATCTCCGCCTCACCGCCTGTGGAGCAGAGATAACCCCTGCCCTGCACAGATCTCCTGGTGAGATAGATCAGAACCAGTGGGCAGACAAGACTCAGCCCTTCAGCACCCAAAATCTGAGAGTTTCTGCAGTGCCTTCTGCCTCTTTGCAACTCAACCTGTACGGGGTAGTGCAGCCTCGGGGGCTCTGGCTCCAGGAAAACCACAGCTGTTCCCCTTCACCTGGTCCTTGCACAGCTTTCTCGTTGCTTTTCCAAGCCGTGCTGGCCCTTTGGAAGCAGGAGATGAAATGAGAACTCCCTTGGCATGTTACATCCCACAATGGGCTTGGTGGCTTTGCCAAGCAGCTCAAACCTGGGCAATCCTGGCAATGAGAGCAGCCTGGGAAACCAGGCTGCATTCCAGAGAGGTTGCTTCGGTGACGAAACACAGGTTAATTCCTCTGCTCCCGCTGTCTCCATGCCACCCGGTGCCTTTGAGCCCTGAGCTGAGCCTGCCCATTGTGGTCCCCACAGTACCTGGGAAGCACCTGATTGCAAGAAAGAAGCCCAAAAGTGCTGCTCAGCCCTTGCACAAGCAGCCCAGGGCCTGTGCTCTGCCAGGGAAAGCACCCCCTAGCTATAACAACATTTCTTGGCTTTTGGGAAAGCTTATTTCTTAACACAGTTGGAGGCTCAGAACAGGGGCTGGGGAGGAATAAAGAGCATTGATCCAACTGAGCGCTGCTCGCTCTGACATCCCAGGCTTTGGCCAAACTCAGCTCCAGTAACACTGCCTTTTTTCTCAGAAGGAGAAGCAGTATTTGTCTGGGATGAAGGAGCTGGAAAGCCAGGTGTTTCTGTGCTTTCCCCACTGGCCCTTTGATGGCAGAGGACTAGGAGATGTGGCAGATCCCTGTGTGGCTGTGGGCATCTCCATCTCTCTATTTAAGGTGGGTTTCAGCGCTCCTGGTCTCAGCCCAGCTGGGGACAGGGTCCTGTAATGTGGGATTAGTGCACAGAAAGCATCTTCCCCCAGGGATGTGTGCTTTGAACAAAACCAGGGGTAAGGGGACAGAGCAGAGGTCCAGCACTCAGCAGTGAGCGTTAGATGGTGCTTTTCACCAGAGACCTGACAACCTGCTGAAATGATTACTTTGTTCCTGAGAGAAACCTGCCCCTTATTTGAAGTTACTGGAAGTCCCCTAAAATATGGAGGCTTTTATGAAAAGGATAATTGCTCTTCATTGCACTGAGAAGCAGTGGGGAGATGGAATCAAAGGCAAACAGCCTCCAGGGTACCTCTCCTGTGGGTAGGAGAAATATTGTGTCTTGGCTGCCCCTGCCACTCCTGCCCACCCTGCCGATGCTTTAGTCACCTCTTGGGTTTCATTCATGATGTTCCTAAAATAACTTTTCATTTCTCATCAGGACAGGAAGCCATAAGAAACAAATCAAAGTCCAAGCCTGCTCCAAACACTGATTCCTCCAGCATACCAGGCCAGCTGAGGCTGTGAGCATTTGGATAAGTAAGAACAGGAGAAAGGGCTTTTTAATTTCCTTGAAGCGCAGTGAGTTGCCTGAATTTTGGCATCAATGCTTGCTCTGCACTGCATTCACACACTGCCTCCAGCACCCAGCAGTTTTGATGTCGGTGCATTTGTCCCTTCATTTGAAATTTTGTGTTGCAGGGACAGCTTCAGCAGCTACCACCCAAGGTGCCGCTGTCACCTCTGGAGCTCCCTCACTCCCAACCATGTCCCCAAAATTTTAGCATGTGTATTTGCATCACCCCAGCATGTGGGACTGGCTCCCACATGTTCTGACAGAGCAAGAACTCAAGGGAGGGCTTCCAAATCCCTCCCCAGCCCCTGGCCACTGGCAAAGCCACTGACCTGGGAACCGCAGACAAACCACTGAGTTTTGGCTCTGAAGTGCTGGCTGGGAGAATGATGCCGGCAAGGACCCAACATCCCTGAGGAACCCTGCCAGCTACTCTGGAGCTCTGCTGTCCCCACTCACACCCACAACTCTGCTAGGACTCTCCCCGTACTGCAGCAGCTGCCGGGATGGCAGCTGGGGCCGAGCGAGGCTGGCTTTTGCTGGCCAGCACGGTTGCTGCTGGCAGGGATGGCTGGAGAGATGCTCAGCCGGCTCCAGTGCTCTGTCCTGGCTGCCAAAGGGGTTTTGACCAGGCAATAACTACGTGATGCTGCAGCTGTTGCAATCTGGGGGCTGACAGCAGCTGTAGGTGCATCCTTACACCAAGGCATGGGGCAAACCCTCATCCTCAGCCCCTGCCTGGCTCCACAGCACTGGCAACAGCAGAAACAACAAAAAGGGAAAAAATGCCCCATTTCTGCTGCCAGAAGCTGGCACCAGGCACTTGGACTCCTCTCCATCTAAGGAAGAGAAAGGACCATGGCAGAGTGATTCCTTTTCATGAGAGACCCGACACCCTACTGAAAGGATGACTTTGCTCCCCAGAGATCTCAGGATGTTCCTGGGAGATGCTCTGGCAAAGCCTCGGAGCCAAGGATGGGGGGGAAGGCAAGAGCTTCATGCAGCACATCTGGATCTGGACGAGGACATCTGCCCACAGCCTGCCAGCTGCAAAACATCAAGTGTGCACTGAGGGAACTGCAAACTCCCCCGTTTGTGGGACAGAGTCTGATCCAGCGCAGAAGTAAAAACAAATATTTTCTCAAGATTCCCAGGAAGCACAAGTTGGGCAGGGGGGAGGGGATCAGAGCATGTCGGAAACGTTCACTTTTCCCTTCCCTTTTATATCTCTTTTACATGCTTGTTAGTCAGTGGTTTTAATACACTTCTGACCCACACTGTCATGTTATAAGACTTAATACTTGGCGCTGCGGGAGTTTTTCAGTGTATTTAGTCATGGCAGGGTACAGGGAGAGCCTGAACACCGTCTGTGTATGCAGAAAAGCACTGATGCTGTAAAAACACATGGGAGCATTTTGTTCCTTCATTGGATGACAAAAATGCATTAACGGATTATTATTATTAAGCTGGGGAATGACAAATAATCCACCTCTGAAGAAAGTCCTAGTGAGAAACAGCTGTGCAACATTTGGTTGTAGGAAATATTTCCGTGTGGACCAGAAGCTGGTCAGGACAGACTAGTCTTGGGACCCCTGAGGAGCAGAACAAGGGGAAAAAGTGTCTTATCAAGAAAATATGTCACCCATCAGGTGACTCAGTTTGCTCTTTAGCTAAACGAAAGCACCAGAAATAGAAGGCATTCAAAGAGTTTGCAGTAAATAAATAGAAAAGGGGAAAAAACAGGTCTAATTCTAGCTTTCAGGCTGCAGGGAGGGCAGCAAGTACAGCAACAGCCTCTGCAGAAATCTGGTCTGAGTTTCGTGCTTATAATAAAGCTGAAACCTCAACAAGTTTCACATGGTTTTGTGTTTCTCCCACAGCCACAAAAGCAGGGACTTGAAAACCGACCTCAGAATTTTTATCTGAATTGAGAAATCTCTCCCTGGCCCCTCTGACTCATCCCATCTATGGATGGCGAGAGTATAAAGCAGGAGCAAGGTCAACATATGTGCACCAAACACACATGACACAACCTGCCTCCAGATGTAAGTCCTTTCCAAAGGGGGCCAGAGCTCTGCTCTGATTTCCCCATGCCCACTGCCATGCTTCTCTTGCCTCAGATAATGGATCAAGTGACACAGACCCCTGTCCCCAGACGCTCTGGCTATCCGCGGGGTCATGGCAGCACAATGCTGCTCGGAAGAGCTGTGGGATGCGATGCGGACCACAGGGATGACAGTTCAGACCTGCTCATGGATTTCTAGAGGCAGTAGGGAAATGGTGGCTTGTTCCCAGTGCTGCCTCTTCTATTCAGCACCAAGAGGCAATTCCATGGTTTTTCTTGCACGCCGGTGAATTAAAACATCTCCAGCTGCTTAATATATGTGGGGACGTGATGGCACCATGTCCTCGTGGGGTCTCACCATTGCATGCGAAAAAGGGGCGATGCTGGGGCTGGGAAAGTGTTGGTGCTGGCTGAGCTGAAAGATTATTTTGAAAAAGCTTAATGCCAGCTGCCTGCAGGAGCCGTGGCATTTGAAATTCAGGGTGTCACTTTAGCTGAGTCCCAAAATGGCCAGTGCCTCAAAGGACCTGGCAGGGCATGTGTTCCAGCAGCATACTCCATCCTGGCCAGGTAGCAGGATCAGCACCCCAGTTTGTAAGAAGAGGAAGTGGATGGGAATGATTTTAGCCCCAAACATGGGGCTGCTCAGGGGCACAGGGGACACAGTGGCTGGAAAGCAAATTGTGGTGCTCCGCAGCTGGACAGAGTATCGACTGGCAGTTTGTCTGTGCCCGACACCACCACTCCAATGGGCTTTTGGTGCTGATCACATCACCCCACGTACTTGCCCCATCAGACTTTGTGTATGAGCAAAAGCTGCCTTTTGGCAAGCCCTGCTTTTTCTCTAGAGCAGGGAAGAGCCTGGGAACATCCGCCTGCCCGACACCTTCATAGCAGCCCTAAAACTCACAGCTCCCCCCAGCTCTCTCTGCTTTCCAGGCAGAGCCACCACCTGCAGACCCTGAGGGGACAGGTCTTGGCATCCCCAGCCTTCCACAAAACAGCATCTCCAAGAGCTTTAGCATGTTAAATGGCAAAACACAACCCCATCCCCAGAACTGGGCTCTTATCCCAGGAAAATCCAGCTGTGGGACCTTGTCCCAAAGACATCACTGCACTTGAAGGGTTTGTGGATGATTTTACACAGGATTTTTTTGGATTACCTCCCCTCTTTGCTAGCAGAAGCACCATGGAACGTGAATACCAGCATCCTGTTGCTTTGCACTGTACCTGCCTGCATCTCCAGGGGTTTCCCCAGGTCCTGCTCTTGCTGCTCCTGCTGCCACCACTGACAAACTCTCTTTGGATATTTGGGATGGGAGAGGGCTCACCTGAACAAGCAGCAGATTAAACCCATTACCATCTCAGTGCCACACCTCCCAGGGTGGAGGGGAAAGGAAAACAGCTTTATTACCCCTAACTGAATTGAACTCGCAGACCTCTCCCTCCCCCCCCTGCCCCGGATGCAGTGAGAGCTTCCCAAAGAAACCGAGAAGGTTGTTTTCCCCAGAAAATGTTCCCTCCACCTTCCTGCCTCCCCCACACCTCCCACACTGATTTAAAACAAATTAAGCTCTGGCTACACCTGGCTCCCTCCCAGCAGCCCTGGCTGGAGGGAGGGCTACAGGGAGTCCTGGGGGAATGCAAGTGAGCGGGGTCAGGGCAGGAGGGCGGATGTGGATCCGTTAACCATCACCTGGTCATTGCAAGGAGGGTGCCAGACCACCTGATCCCAGGCACAGGACCCCCAGGGATATGCAGACAGGCAGTGGGTTTTGGCAGCACAGCCCTGGCTGGCTCCATGTGGGGTGCTGGACTGCGGAAGTCACAGTTCAGGATGGGATTTTGCGGGACAGATGAGGCTGTTAAGTAGCTGGGAGGGCTTTTCTGCTCAGCTGGGATTTTTACCAGAAGGAAGATAAAGTCTACAAGCTTTTCTAGGGGAAAAAATACCCCAACCAATGATGAAGACAAGACCGTTCAGTTTTACTGCTCCATAAATCAGCCCTCAGGCCCCTGGCCCAGGGATCATCCCAGGTAAATCATCACCTCTTCTGAAACAAAGTCCAGCACCAGCATGAGTGGGGACAGGAGGAAACATTATCCCATTTTTCCATCCCTGCTCCCCGCCCCCCCCCGCTTCCCCTTGGGAGGAGGTTTTAGGTTTTCAGTGAAAGTCACTGCATATATTTGTAATTCCAGTTTTTAGCAGCTGACACTTCCCCTGCTTTCCGTCAGCTGCGAACTCTCCGGTTCCCAACGAAAGGAAGAAACAAATAAATAAAAGCTGCTATAAACCCAGCCACATTCTGCGAAGATTTGGGGTGAAATGAAAACCTAGCTTCCTGTTTACTGAAAAAATAAATGAGAGGGGGAACATTCTGATGACCTTGAAGCCAGTCCAGCCTCCAACACTGCCTTTGCACTGACAGCCTCGGGGTTTAACTTTCTACCTCTTCAGCTCACCCCAGAGAGAGAAAATCTGTAACAAGAGGGGAAAAATGAACTGGGGACAAGTGGTGCCACCCATTCTGGGCTGGGTGCAGGCAACCCCATGGGGGCTTCGTGCTCATTTCACAGATGCTCGCCCATGTGGATGCTCTTTTGGGGGGGCTGTGCTCCCTCCACCCCCTCCGACCGCTCCCTGGGGATCCCTCACTGCAGGCTGGGGGCTACAGGGATGGGCAGGGCTGCCACAGCCCCCTCCCCAGCTCAGCTCCCTAGGAGATGCCCTCACAGACACCCATGGGGTGACTGCTTGTCCTGTTTCCACTGAAGCAGCATTTCGCTTTCCTGACACCACCGAGTGCTGCTGGGTTTCTGCAGCCTATTTATTTTAGGGGGATTATCATACAGTTTTTGGATACGCAGCCTGCTCAGTCTCCACATTCCCCACTGGCTCCCTGCAGCAAGGAGGCTTGATCGGTGTTGAGGCTGTGGGAGCCTCTAAAAGGGCTGAGGTAGCTCAGAAAAGGAGCCAGGAGGTTTCCTCAGCCCTGATGAGTTGTGGGAAGGGTCGTGGGGGCTGCAGCCCAGCTGTGCAGTCTAGGCAGACACAGGGGAGGGCTGGAGGGGACCTGGATGCAAAAATCTGCTGGAAGGAGCCTGTCCTGGTCCCTCCACTTGCCTCATAGACAGCGAGGAGGCCAGACGAAGTAATTCCTTTAAGCCTACAGAAATGCCTTTTCCTTGTGATATTAGCAAGGCATGGCAGGGAACAGCTGGGACATTTCAGCTTTTACCTCTTACCTCCTGTTGCTCCCAATTTCAGGCCCGAGATTAGCATGGCCCATTTCCCCAGGCTATGGTTTATGGTTGCACATGTTTCTTGCTCAGCAGCAACAGCATCACGTGCACCAGTGCCTCAATGGATGCATTGCCTACACCATGCATCAGCATTTCTGCACCAGTTCACAAACTCTGTCCCAAAAACACCTATAAAAACTGACAGAGGAACCGAGAAAACTCCTCTGGGAGCTCTGCCAGGCACATTGATCCTGGTCCCATGAAAACCTTGGATAAACCAGCTCCATGGATGCATTTTCCCCAAGAATTTATGCCTGGGAAATGAGGGGATGGTGCAGCACCCTGTGAGCAAAGGCATCCATGTAATGCAGTTGGGCTAACACAGCATCCCAAAGGATTTGCTTGCACCAGGCACCTGCTCTGGGCTGACAAGAGGATCAAAAATTACTCTGTGGATAAATGCCCCTGCCATGTCCTGCCAGACACCGCAGAGCCATGGTGGGAGCCAAGCACCCAGCTCCTCTCCTAAATTTCTGCCACCAATAGCAACATCACCATTATCTGTATTTTCAGGCTTGTGGACCCATTTCCTTGCATGGATGGGGGTGTAGGAACCAGTTATCTTCTCCACACGGAGCCCTGCCATGGGCTTGTCCCCAGCTGCTGCCATCCCCTTGCCCCAGCCCAGGGTGGGCTGCAGATCCCCATCCCCTTCACAGCCTTTCCCATGGATCTATACTGGATCAATACATGTCTAGTCAAGAGGTGAAAGGTGAATGCATTAAAATACACTTAGTAAACACCATCTGCAGAGCTGGTGAGAAGGTGAAGGCAAGAAATCACTGTAAAATAGCCCCTGGAAGACAAGTAACAGGAGAGAGCTGCATCCAAGAGCCGATAAATCTCCAGCCGTGGGTCTGAGCTCTGGTGGGAGCAGCTTTGAATTGAGCAGAGCAGGGTCTGAAGAGAGCAAATGTAATGGGATTCATTTGCTTTCCAGGAGGGATATTTCCCCAGATACTCTTCCTGACCCAGTTAACTCAGAAAAGGCTTGTGTTTTGCAGCAGGCAGGTACAGGAACAGAGCAGCAGGGATGCACTTGGGAGCCCCATGAGATTTTTTTGCACACAAAATCATCTCTAGTTTCTGTGTGATTTAAACTGGGACTTCGGCGGTAGCAGGAAACATCCCTGAGAAACCTCAGTGCCAGTTTGCAGCCCATCACACCCCAGTAGTGTGGGCAGGGACAGGAGGGAAACTCCCTAAACCTGCCAATAGGACTGTCCAGAAAAGAAGCAAGCAAAGCCAAAGGAGAGGGGATCCTGGGGGTAAGGTCTGGGAGGTGGTGTGGGGTCTAGGGTAGGACATCTGGAAATGCCACAAAAGGTACCAAAAAATGCTTCATTGCACTCAGAGCTGGATCCAGGCTCAACAAATGCTTTGCATAAAGGAGATTTTGCTGGATTTTACCTTCAAATGGAGAGTCAAGGGGAAGGATGGACAAGCTCCTGATGCGCCCATGGCATGCCACCCCTTGTGTCTGCCCAAAAACCAGTCCCGTTTTGCCACCAGCCACTGTGTGATGGGGACAGAGAGGCCATGGCAGCTCCTGCACCCACCGTGTACCAAAATCTTCGTCCTACTCATTAGATCACAGGGATCCATGCCCAATCCATGCTCGCATCCAATCCATGCTCGCAGCACCCAAGAAAAACATGGATTCTCGCTCAAACCAGGATTAATTGGGATGAGTGGGAGGCATTGCAGATTCAATAAAACGCTATTCCTAGCCCTGCTTAGGGCAGCAGGATTTCCAGCCACTGCTAGTGGCATCCATTGATCTGGGAAATGTATTCCCTAGAGACTTACAGAAAATGGTTCAAATCAATTTAGATGGAATTATCACACCAGTCACCTAAGAGCAGGGTAAAGAGAAAGCTTTCCTCCTTCTGCTGCAGGAGAAGGAGAAACCTGGTAAAAATGAGTGTATAACCCCAAGCAGGACTCACAGGGACCTTCAAAGATGCCACAGCATTTCCAGAAAAGAGCTTAAGTCTTCAAAACCAATAAAACAACATCACTGGGGAGCAGCCCAGGGTTTCCATTTGGAAACTTTGGCTTTGCTAGTGAGCAGACTAGCTTCCCAAATCCATGGAAACACCTTAATGCCTGCAGAAGAAGTAGCATCGAATATAACCCATATAACCGAGAGCTCCCCGAGGAGATGCTGACACGGCATTGAGTCCCAGCAGCTACATTGGCTTCTGGAGAGCAAACCTGAGCTGCTCTGCTCCGTCCATCTGCACTCTCATAGAGGTGACAGTGGCTCACTAACATGACTACTGCCTTTCTTCTGAGCAGAGGTCCCAGCCTGGGGGGTGGTAGGTAAATACGGGGATAGGATGGATGAGACAACAACATGGGAAAGTCTAATATGTAAAGCACAACATATGTGTGCTGTATGTCCTCAGAGGAGGAGCACATCTCTCCTGCCAGTGACATGGAATCCCCCCCAGCCCTGCAATACGGCAAAATACTCAGTGCTGTCACCCGCTCACATCCCAGCTCGGTCCAGAAGCGCTTGCCTGGGCTGAAGCTCCACAGACCTGGCATGGGGCCAGCCACGCTGTTCCTGATGGCTGAGGGAAGAGTTAACACAGATGTTAGGAGGCAAAACCAGAATACAGGATCAGCAATAAATCTGCCTGCCCCTGGTGGGGAGCAGAGCAGTAAGAAAGATTAAAGGAAGCAACCCAGACCTCTGCTTCCATCGATAAACAAGGAAACAGCAAAACAACGCCGGGATGAAACTGGCAAAAGGAAAGCTGCCTGCACGGCTGCCAGGGGCGTGAGGCCACTGAGCTACGCTTCCACATGTGTCTGGGATGTACCCTTTTGCTTCAGCCTTCTGGAGTGATACAACAACCAGAAGCAACCGTGGATCCCATGCAGTGATGGCAACCCCCGGAAAGACAAGAGTCCCTTTGGGATCATTTGCTATCACCAACCAACAGAAGATCACTAGAAGATGCGAGAAAGAAATCTGTATCGTCCCAGCACAGACTCCTTCCCATCCCTTTCCTCTTGGTCCTCTGGGCTTTGGTTTCCTCCATTATTTTGTTTGTTTTACAGCATCCAAAAAGGGCCTTTGTGTGGGGAAGGCAGCAGCTGGGGTGTGGGACCCCAACCCCTCCATAGATCCAGCATCTGCTCCCACCCCCATCACCTGAAACACGCGAGGTTTATTCTAACAGGGGATAAAAAGAGACAAAAGAAGACTGAAAATAGCTAAATGAGTGAAAAGTTAATAACAAAAAAAGACAAACGTTACCTGTATCAGGGTGGGAACTTTCACCCTGATATATTTTCATCCTGGTACATTTTCATATCCTGGAGAAATGTAACGGTGTTAAAGGTTTTTTGGTGCCTGGATCCCAAAAGCTTGCACTGAGCAAAAGAAGCTTTGTTAAAGCACTTCAGCAAGCATTAAACAAGCCAGTGGTTGGACACCAGCAGGGTTATGTTTATACTCGGATTACAAGCACTTAACACCTTTTGGTTGTCTTTGCAGAGCAAATCAAACAGCAGAGCTCTGCTCTGGATCCCTGCTCTGACCCCATGAAATGAAGGGTCACCTGCAGGGAGAAAGTGCTTGCAGGAGCTGCTTTCCCTTGTTTTAATTCCCCAGGGAAAGTAGCCCTGGGCCAGAGCTTGCCATGATGAGAACCAGGAGATACCTCTCTCCCTGCACTGCTGGCCTCGCACTGGGAAGGCATTGAGCCGAACTGATTCTGCCCCTGTATGGCATTGGTGGCTCCCCCCATTACTGGGACAGCTGGACAGTGCTTTGACACCCGAGTGAGGTTCACTGGGCTCTTCTGCCCGTGAGCTGCTTCCACTTGCCTGCGTGGCATTGCAATTAGCTGTGGCAGTAACGGCTGTGATGTCAGAGTGGGAGGATTAGGACTTCAAAAGGAAGAATAAGCAGGAGGAACAAATGACATCTTTCTCCCAACACAAGGGATGCCCACATGTGCAGGTAATGCTGCTAACTAAGGAACAGAGAAGGTGCTGGCAGTGCTTCTGGCCACCCATGCTGCTGCCTGCCAGGGGCTGAGGCCACTCCACTGACAGCCCCAGCTTTGGGCAAGGACCACCCAGTGCCAGGACCTCCAGACACCTCTCAGGATGCCTAGCCAGTCTCTGGGCATGACTTCACACTGGATCCACCAGCAGCTCTTGCAGGGTCTCTGGAAGCAGAGTGCACCTAAGACATCCAATTAACAAGGCAAAGTCATCAGCTGAGCAGCCCCACAGCCTGCTTTGTCCTGAGTCTGCTCTCTGACAGCGACTGGCATGTGTGTCCAAGGGAAATATCGCAGCCCCACAGCCAAGGACAGAGCCAGGCCTCCCAGATGACAGTCTAATCTCAAATCGGGCTCGGGCTCAGCCTCTCCTCCAGGACCCTTCTGTGAGCGTGAAGCACGGCCAAGTAAACACGCAGTTCCTCCAAAAAGGTCAGTAACTCATGTGAACCACACCATTTATTTCCCTATTTCTCCTACCCTGGAACTGCAGATCCTGCTTTTGACACTGACTTTCTCTTGGAGACCAAAAGGCATGAACCCTTGGTGTATAACCTCGCCATGCCTGGGTCCCTGGCGGGGGACAATCTGCCTGCATGGGTGAGATGCTGAATATGTAGGGATGTGAATCCTGTAAATATCCTTGATTACTTCCTACCCCCTTGCTGCATCTTTCCAGCTGCCCTGCCTCATGCATGCCTTCCCCAGCCCTGTTATTTGCTTCTCCCTTCCAGTCCTGATCTCCTGAAGGTGCTGGGGCTCCCATTTTCCCACAGCCCATCACAAGTCAGGAGACTTGGGGGGTGGGGGGTGCTTCAGGGAAACCAGGGCGTTTCACCGCCAATGTGTGTTATTCTTGGCCCCCTCGGTGACGGCAGGAGGGGAATCTGCCACCTGCAGAGAGCAGGGCTTGGGGTCCAGCCTGATGGCAGGAGCAGGCGCTGTGAACCAAACAGACTGAAACTTCAGAACATCTGGCCAGGAGCAGCTGCAGCCACCCAGGCACGGTGGCCAAACACCAGCCCAGCTCACCAGAGCACTCCTGCAACACGCACCGCTCCAGCGGAGCCAGAGCAGGAGCCCCACTCCTTCCTCTGCCCCAAAACTGAAATCCCTTCTACCTTTCCCATCTCCCTGGGTTTACTCCCCATGTCCTCACCATCCCACAGAGCAGCTTGGTGCCAGCCCTGGGGTACAGACAAGGTGCTTGCCCCTGCTCTCCCCCATCACTCTCCAAAGGAGCTGTGAGACCAAAGTGGTCACTGCCAGGCTGTCAGGAACAAACTGGGCTCTGTTAGCAGAACCTGGGGATGAGCATGCTCTCCAGCCACCCTTTTCCTGGCAAACACTCACTCCCATCAGAAGCCATTCAGCAAAAAGGTAGGGCTGTCCCCGGACATTTTTGTTCTAAAATGATATCAAGAGGAGCCTCACCCCTGTTATCCCAGGGCATCACGTTTGACCCTGTAAACACCAGTAATCCCACTTGGCAAACCTTCTTTCTCCCACACCCCCTGTCCCCTGCAGGGGTGTCCGTGAAGCTGCAGTGGCAGAAGCATGGGGAGGGATTCATGCCCCCACGGTGTGCCCGAGTGGGTGATGCAAGGGCACTCATGTCGGAGGGTATTTCCAGACTGAGCTATTCCCAAATGCTCTGAGGAAGGGAAGAGTGGAAAGCACCTCTCTCCCCCTCATTCCCAGAAAGGCTTTTTCGTCTGGGAAGAAAATGGTTGCATGTGCTCAGCCACAGTGGGAGCCAAGCCCTGATATTTGGCTCAGTGAGAAGGTCACAAGAGGCAACCGGCTTGTCGTCCTCCAACCAAGGGAGGCTGAAAGCCCAGGCTCCAGCCAGACACACGAAGGGGACAAGCCATGCCAGTCCCCTGGAGCCAAGCCAAGATGCCCACCAAGCCCCACGCCACACACTGGGGCACCCAGGGGTCTGGGGGAGCAGCCGGCAGTGGCCATGATCCTCAGCAATGAGGGGTAGCAGCCCTCAGCTGGCCAAAACACCAAGTATCTGGCTTTGTTTCCTGCTGAGGGGCTCCAGACTGAGCAAAGACAGAAAATAAAGGATAAAGCCATCAATTGAGGCGGGCAGCTCGCCTCGGCCCTCGCCCCTCAGCACAGGGGCACAGCCAGCCCTTGACTCACATCTCCAAGCACTTCAAAGGGTCCTTTGTCTCCCATCAGCACCAGCTCACTTGCCTGGGAGCAGGGTAGAGGCACTTGCCCATCTGGGGGGAAGCCACGAGCCCGGGGGATGGCAGGGAAAGAGCAGTGAGCCCCAGGGATGCTCTGCTCTTCCCTCTGCAATGGGGTGGTGGCACCTGGAGGCAGCTCTGCTCACCCATTCCAGGTTTAAACCCCTTTGGAAGGGGCTTAAGTCAGGGCCCGTTGCTCATGCCCAGCAAATGAGCACTCCCCAGCATTAAACTAATATTGCAGTCCCTTCGCCCCCAGCATCTGGGGTGCCAGCTGTGTAGCCCAGACCCCCCCCTGAGACAACTTGCTCCAGCTGTGGACTTGGGAGCTGATCCCTCCAAAGGAACCTGCTGCTCTCACAGTCCCAGCCTGTGATATATTTAATCGATCTTTGGATAAAGTCCTACATATATTTCCAGTTTCCCTGGGAGGTTTGGATTTTTTTTTCTCCTTCCCGCCCCGCCCTCCACCCCCCCACCCCCACCCCCCGCCTTTGGCATCAGCTGTGCTCTCCCTGCAGGGACAGAGAAGGGGGAGCAAGGAACGCAGCCGGAATCGGATTGCAACCTTCACACATTTCCAGGCTTTTGGAGACGTGTTTCCCACCAAGAAAGCTGGAAACCTCAATCTGTCAGGCCACCTAAACAGAAACACATGGTTTGCCAGCCAGCAACGTAAAGCCAGGAATCAAAGCGAGGGAGCAATGAAAGGGCTGACCCACAGGAGCAGGTTAAGCAGAGCCAGCGTGAGGCAGCTAGCCGGGGACTCGGGCAGTTTGGTGGTTCTCACAAAGAAGAGGAGATGAAAGATGTTCAGAGCTGGAAAAGAGAAAAGGAATCTGAAACCTCAGGGCAGAGAGGATAGAGATGCCGAACAAGCCTGGGGAGCCCTGCTTGAGGGGATGGGGAAGAGCATGGCTGAGTTACACCCACTGCAGCAGGGGAGGGAGGGAAATTCATTGAAATTTCCATTGAAACAGGAGCTCCTACTCATAAGTGGGCTGTGAAGCTAAACATGCCATTCCAGGGAAAAAAGTCCCACAGAAGCACTTAAAATATTTGCATTAAATACCCAACAAGCCTATCTGGATTAATAGCATTACAGTAAATTCCAGACAAATTAATAACCATTAGGCCGTCACATAAAAGCACTCCTGGAGCTGGCTGGCCTAAGCCTCACTGTAAATCACTTTGCTATCAGTAGCCAACCCTCTATTCACAAACCAAGGCTCCTTTTGCCAGCAGTACCTCATGATACAAATAAAACCATCCAGACGGCATCGTGTGTTGTGTCAGCACCATGGGTCTCCGCAGCCTGAGAATGAAGTACCTCTTCACGTTATCACAAATAAAAGCCACCAAGACTCTAAATAAAATTGCGCATCACTTTTTTTGACACAGTGTTTCTTGTGATCCCAAAGCACCAAGATAAAAGGTGTTCAGGAGCTCGGTCCTTACCTACTTGCCATTACATATAGGCAAAGCTTTCAGAAAGGTGCCCAAGGTGGAAGAGGGATGCTTTGGGGTTAACAGAGCACTGGGGAGGATGCATCTGATTTCCAGCTGCCATAAACTGACTGCATGATCTTACCCAATTAATCCACCACCCTGGCTCGGTTCCCTCTCCTTTCCAACTCAGTGAAGCAATTTTGCATCCAGGGATTTGCAGCTGGGTCATCCCCTCAGCTGCACACAGCTGGCCCTGGACCCCCATCTCATGTGCCGGCCCCAGCCCCGTTGGGCATGGAATGGGAGAGGCAGCGTTTGTCTCCACTGCTGCCATCGCCAGCACACACGCCTTCAGCCTCAGCTTCCTGAAAGTAGAAGACAGGGAAAAGCTTCCCCAAACCATAAAAGATGAGCAGAAGTGGGTGCAGAGGGTGGATGGGGAGAATTAATATCTCCTAAGCAATTACATCGTCACATCTCCCAACCAGCTTTGAAAACATTGACCTCTACTGTGTTCAGTCCCTGAGATTAATTACCTGGGTTAATCACAGCTGTAATAACTGGCTAAGCATTATGGCACTTTCTCATCCTGCGGGTCTGCCTCTTACCTGGAAAAAAAATCCCTGGCTTTTCCCTTCCCATTTAACAGGGTTCGGGTGGAGGAAGCTCCTGCCTCCCTGGAAGGCTTTTTTTCAGCCAGGATTTACCCATTTTTTTCATGCACTTGTGGTTTTTACCCTGCCTTCCTACCAGCATTAGGTGCAAGAAGACTCCTGCAGACAGCTCATCATGGAACTGGCCATTATTCTCCCAAAAGGACCTAGTGAGGTCACAGCTATTTCTTTTGGCAGAGCTGGTGTTTCACCCTGGTCATGTAGAGCAAAGAAATCACCAAGCCCCAGTTTCCCACCTGAGGGCTGGCTGACACTCAGACAGATGTTTTCTATAAATAACAAAATAAGGAGTACACAAGCTGCAGAAATAAGGAAAGCAAATCCAATTAGGTTGGAAAAATTCTTTGCTGGGCTTGCGAAGGTTCTGTAGTGAATCATCTCTCAGGGTGCATCTCTATTAAAATACAAGAGAGATTTTAGGTCCTAGTTCAGCCTCTCCTTTGGGGTAAAACCTGGCTGTGGGGCAGGGAAATGCATCCCCATCCCTATCTCTTTGTCGACTTTAGAAATAAGAATGGGAAAATCTAAGCCAAAAAAGATTTGCCAAGGGAAGAAGGGAAAGGGAGCTTTGGAGTTTGCTTGATTTCCTATAATAATGATTGATTTTTCTCGTGCTGCTCTCTCAGATTTTGGCTCTGGATCTGGGGCTCCCCTGGGAACCAAACTGCAGTGTAGGTTTCACTTAAATGGACAATTTGTTGCTTTAACTTGCTAAAACCTCAAAAGCCACAACACGGCTTGGTTGAACAAGCTGTTCCTTTCCTGTCTCAGGTCAAGCAACAGCTGGCAATGCGGACCCTGCCAGGTTAGCTGTGAAGCCACGATGCTGGTGGTGGTTTATGCTTTCAAAGGGCCTCCCCGCCCCGTGATTTTCGGTGTTTGAGGTGGGCCAGCTCAAGACCTCTTGAAAGCAGCCCCAATTCCCTGGTGCAAAAGCTTTTAATCCAGCAGCAAAAGCTGAGCTGAGACACAGCGGTGGGATGCTTAAGTGAAGCAAATTCAGCATCCTGACATGGGTTTTGTTCCTAAATCAGACAAAAATTAACCACCAGCTGGTTGGAACTTAAAAAAAGACAGAGAAATCTTCCCATGAAGTCATTCAAATGAGGCTGGAAATTGTCCTAAAGGGTCGGCTTTGCCGATGAGGACAGCAAAGCTGAGCCATGGGTTTCTGTCCCTGCTCCAAGGACTCCTTATGCATTTTGCATTAAGCAGTAATTGGATAAAATGCATAAACAGGCACTGGCAGAGGAAGGAAACCCAGTGCTCCCTCTCCCCAGGGTGCACAGCTCTGCCAGCCAGAGAGGCACAGTTTCTGACCACAGCTTTTGGTAAAAGGTTGTGGGACTTTATCCAAAGATCCCTGGTGGGGAGCTGTGCCCTGACCCCCAGCCACTCACCTACAGGTGAAGGACACATGTGACTCCTCCACCAGCAGGAAGGAGGATCAGGCTGTGGTCTCCCTCAGCCTGGAGAGGACCATAACCCACCCACAACGGCACCAATAATCCCCATGACCTTTATGTGTTCCAGTTTTGGGTGCTTCTCCCAAGGCTCTGGCTAGCCTGGGATGTCATCCTTAAGCAAGCATCCTGCAACACCCATTGAGGCTCATCCTTGGCTTCAGTTAATTAGGAGGAAAAAAACAATCTTGCATTCACTGGGAGACTTTCTGATCTAATAAATCCTCCTCCCTCCCTAGCTGCCATGAATCGCTTCCTTTGCTGCTGCTAGACCTCGAGGCAATCGGACAGAGCCTGCTCGCCACTTCGTTCTGTAAATTACAGCATCAATGGACCCAGAGCCTCAGCTGCTTTAAACTGGCCCTGATCCTCAAGCTGCTCTATGCTGTCTGGGATCCAGCCACTGGAGTAATTAGGAAAGCTGCATCATTATCTGAAGTACGGTTTTCCAAGAGCAAATCCATCTGGGTTATTCCCTGGGGAGTCTGAGCTTGTCAACACAGGCTTGCACAACACGCTGTGCTCTGCCTCCGCCTGTGACAGCAAGCACTTGGTTTGGCCACAGGAAAAGGGTTTGAAGAGAGCAAATGGGTTGTTTTGGGGGTAAAATGGGAGCTATCACACCAAAAAAGCAATGCTGGGACCAGTGTTGCAGCCTCTTTGCGTGCAAAAAGTTGCTTTCCCCCCACTGACCTGCCAGACTTCTCAAGCAGAGCAGGAGGGCTTGAAGCCCAGTGAAGTGACAAGCAGAGCCTAAAGAAAGGCAGAAATTCCCCCAAAGCTCTTGTACAAGCAAAGCTGTGATGCTGTGGCCCTGGAGGGCAAAGTCACTCATCAATCACAGCCCCACCCAGCACGTGTCCATCCCCGCCCCCCCCCCGTCCCCCCTGCCCCACCCCCCCAGAGCCAGGACTCCACCTGTGTGGCCCTGTCCCCTCCTTGGGGACAAAGCTGGGCTGGAAGTGCAGGTGTCAAGGAGGAAATTTGCAGCTTTTTGGCTGGATTTGTTGCTTTTCAGTGGTGATAAGGCAGCTGGAGGGTCAGGGGGTGAGAGGAACTGGGAGGCAATGGGGCAAACACAATCGCTACAGTATTTTCACTTGGGGTTCCAGACAGTGCCTTATTTTGGGGAAGAAGCCAAGAGCAACCCCGGGCTGTGTCCCAGCACGTGGATCTGCGTTGAGCACGCACGTCCAAACCTATCTGGCTGCTCTCAGCCTGCATGTCTCACGAGGACAGCCTGCAGGACCCTGTGTCTGAACTGAAAGCACTTTGTGCTCTGGGCTGAGCCCCCCAGGAGCCCCCCAGTGCCAGGTCACAGCTGAAGGCTCAGCAATGGCAAAGGGGACCGGGCTGGAAAGGCTCAGGTCAGTTTTTCCATCACCACTGAGATGGATTAGGGATGAAGGCCAGTGCTACTACAGAAAGAAGGGGCTGAAAAGGCAAAGCCATCCCCAGGAAAGCGCAGGGTCTCAGCTGCACATCACCCCATGGGGAGCCCCCAAATGCAGAGGTGAGGGCAGGACCAGGGCTGATGCTGCTCCAGCCCCACAGCACACAGAGATGTCACTCAGAAACACACATGCAATGCAATGCGTGCTCACCTCCTTTTTTAAAAGCACTGAGCACCTGCCCCATTTGTCCTCCTCCTGCACATTCCCTCCAGCCCACGTGCTCCTCAGCCCAGTGGCCAAATACCCTCAACAATCCCCCCACCTCCACCCAAAACAAGCTCAAGACACCTCTGCCAGGCATGTTTCTGTGGGTGACTGGATCCCCAGGACAGAAAACAGCTCTGCTCTGAGCCTGCCAGGACAGGGGATGCTGCACTTGGCCAGCACCAGCCACCCCTGGCTTGGACCCAACCCAGGCTACTGACAGAGTGCGAGCACTGGAAACACATCACTGAATACCTGTCCTCTGCCTCTCCTGCTGGCCCTTCGCCACCCTCCCCTCTGCATGGGTTGCCAAAAATTTACATTTTTAATCATTACAAGGAAATTTTGGGGTAGGGGTGTCATTAGCCAAGCCTGCGAGATTGCCCAACCACCCTCCAGGACTGTCAGCAGCTACCATGCACCACAAAAATGTATTTCCACATCATCAGGTTAGCAAAGTCATTGGGAGTATCAAGGAGCACCTGGGCAGAGCATGATCGATGCTGAGCAGGAGCGGGGTGGGCATCCCCACTACATGCAGTGCCCTGGTGATGCCGGCAGAGCATATAGCCCCGGGTGGGATATCGCCCATTCAGAGGACTCAGAGGCAGGTCTCTCTTAGATCAGCCAATGCAGCTGAAAAAAATAATCAGGTCAGGTTTAGGGCACTAGTGCCCTTTAGAGGAGCTGCCTCTGACAGTCTCCTAGAAGAAATTACCTCGCCATCCTTGGACCTCTTGGGCAGATGTAAAACATCAGCAAAAGGGCCCCTCACCTGCATTTTTTACCTGCTGTGACATGAGACGAAGCTACAGCCCCAGAGCCAGTGGCCAGGCTGGGAGTCCTGTGGCATGCCAGGCTCCCCATCCTACCCCAGCCCGGCAGGTTCGTCCCTGGCCAAGAGCATGGAGAGTCTCAGCAAGGTGGGGAAGAACTGTTCTGAGGTGAGGCTGGAAAATTCCTGGGGGTTTATGGCCCAGACGGCAGGTGAGAAGCTCTGTGAGAAACAGTCATGGGCAGCGTGGAAAATGGGGCCAGTGCTGGAGGGTTGCCTGCTGGGCTGCTCAGAGAGCAGCTTAAATATTGCCAGGAAAAGAAAAAAGAAAAAAAGAAGGAGAGAGAAAAAAAAAAAGGAGCTGTTTTCCCCCCTTCTCCAAATCTTCAGAAAAGAAAAATAATCCCCTTCCCCCGCTTTTTCACCAGTTCTTATCCCAAAACACCCTCCCTGCTTCCTTATCCCATTTTTTTATGACAATAAGGCAAAATTTTCCATGGGGAAAAAAACCCACCACCTGTCCAGCCCACTCTAGAATTAATAAATATTAATCATGAGTATTATTACATGCCTCCAAGACAAGGCTTATCTCCCCTCCGCAGCCAGCCCAGGGAAGCTCAGAGACTTGAACACCCAACACAGGCACAGGAAGATGCAGAGGGGGACGGGGCCAGGGGTGGAAGGTTTGTCTAAAGCAACTCTTATCTAGAGATTAGCTAAGGGAGGAAACCGAGTTTTCAAGAAGAGGCATTTGAGAAGTTCAACCATCTTCCTCTAAAATGTGCCTGAGAAATTAAGGTTTTTCTAGGAAAGCTGTGATAATTCAAGGGGCCTGGTAGGGGCATCTCCTTCCTCTGCTGTTAGATACACACTGGTCGTCTTTCCAAACCTCTCTCTGCAAATGTCAGGTGTTCACAGCACATTTAAAATGTGAGGTGAGATCCCAGCATATATCCCTTGACTCCAGCAGCTATGACTTAAATATCAGTTGACATGCAAGGCGGGGGAAAAGCAGCCCATCCTAATGCAGCAGAGCTGCAGACAGTTGCTCTTTCGGGACCGAAGCAGAGCTTTGAGCCTCTGAGATTTGCTGCTAAGAGGTTTTTCCTCTCCTTCCAGCTTGAGCAGCAAACTGTAAAGATTTCAGCCTCTTCCGTGTCCAGACTAAAATAGCACAGATGGCATTTTGCATGCAGATATCTTTTTTTCCCCTATCCTTTCAAAAGCAGGCAAACAACTCAGTCCCAGCCAGAGGCATCACAGCATTTTTACTGATCATTTTAATTTCATTCAGCACTGCCCCACTCCAAGAGCCAGTCAAGAAACCCTGACAGCTGCAAGCCATGCAGTTTTTGTGCCAATAGATTGTACTGCATTTATATTGCCTTTTCACAGTGATAGGATCACAATGTAAATATGGGACTTGACCCATATTTATGTTACTGTAAATGTTACTGGGACATGAACCTTTTTCATCTCCAATTTATCATTTCAGATCTGCCCTGGAAAGCCGGTGGCATTGCCGTTTGCTGAGCCCAGCAGAAATGAGCTGTTAATCTCTGTCCTGCTCCAAAGGAAGGAGATGCTGTGAGATGCATCATCTCACCATCACCTCCACCAGCGATTCATCCAGCAGAACGCCCTGCATTGCCTGAACAGGCAGGATAAATGACTTTTTTTACCCTGATGTTTGTGTTTTTGAGGTGCTGTTGTATTGGCTGCCTGCACATGCTCTGCTGTCCTATGGGAGGATTTGAAGGTAAAAATTAAAGCCTTGCTTTGAGAAAAATCCTACACCCTACACCCAAAATGCAGGGAAGGGCTGATCATGGCTCCAACCCTTATCTCTTCACAAACACTCCTTTGGCACGGCTTTGTTTTCCCCAGGATTATTTCTTCTCCCAGAGAGACTCCAGTTGCCTCTTTGGTTATTTTTATGAAATTATATTCAGCCTCAGAGGGTGGGAAGGGAAACCAGAGCCACCAGTCCCCAGCCAGGGGGGGACCTGCTGGGCCTCTCAGGCTGGAGCTGAGCACCCCTGGGGCAGCCAGCTGTAACGGCCCTCTCCCAGCACCCCGGACCAACAGGACCCCCTTTGCAGACCCTCCAGAGCAGAAGCAAGAAATTTCTTTACTCCCTCATTTGGCCTGAGAAAATCAAATGAAACAACACAGAGAAACCTCAAGGAGATGGAGATGAAAAAAAATTATCAAACCCCTCTGTAGCACAGCAAAACAGGGCACACTCACCCTTGCCAGGTCCCCAGCTTTCCTGGGATAATCATGATATCCGCTTGCAGAACCGTGTTTTAAAAGTTTCCTAAGTTATTCAGTTTTCACGTGCGATCTGGGCCATAAATAACACCTGACATGGGAGGTGGGTTTGGGCAGCATCGTCTGCTCCCAGGCCAGCAGGTTGTGGGGTGCGCTGCGCTCGCAGCCCCAGCAGCAGCGGGTGCACCCCGAGCCCAGGCGGTGCCCAGAGCGGCTCCCTGCTACCCTCTGCAGTCGCACGGCAGAAGGGCTCGCCGCCTCCTCTGCCTCTCGCGCGGCCTTTCGCAAAGGCAGAATTCACCCCCAGTCCTTCCCCAGCCCATCTTCCAGCTCCCCACCCGGGTGTACCCTGCATCACATCACCCCCAGATGCCTCAGTGAATCCCCAGTCGCATCCTCACCACAAGATACTGGGCTCCAGTTTCGCCTAACCCCCCAGGTTTTCTCTATTTTTAGGCAATGCCTTGCCAAACCACCTCCCCCAGCTCTTTAGGAAAACCCCATTGCCTGCAGGTGTCTGCAAGAGAAAAAGGAAATGGGGAGGAACCTTTTAATTTGTTTTCCTGCTTACAAATCCAAACGGACTCCTACAGCCTTGGCCAAGAGGTCTTGGCACATGGCAAATGTGCTGCGATGAGGTGTTACCTTTTAGAAATTATTATTCTTCATTACTGGAAAAGGAAGGGGAAAGACATGTGTGCAGGGCTGGGAACAGGGCAGAGAGCTGAGGCAGCACAAGAAATGAGATTTAGAGAAAGTTTTCCCAGGAGCAACATTATTTTGCATTTTAGTATCCAACAAAGGAGCCTAACGTGTTCCAAAGACAAAACCAAACTGCTCTTTGGAGGTACCCAGTTCCCAATCCCCAGCAAGATGGGTCCTACCTGGCTGGGAGGGTTCAGCTGGATCCAGAGAAGGGCCGAGCATAGCCAGGGGATAGGGCTGTCACCTCCAAACCTCCCACCTGGCAGCTGAATTCCAACAAGGCAAGGAATTTAGGAGAAGTTTCCCCAGGACAGCACTGGAACCCAGAGCATGAACATCCCCTTCATAATCATTTATTAAAAAAACAGAGCTGTATTACATATGTGAATGCCAGCAGATGCATGCACACATACAGTGATACTCTGGGGGCTGGAAATCTGCTTGTCTTGCATATGGAGAGAGATGCAGGTGATGGGCACCCAAGAACCTGTCCTCTCCTCCTAGCTTTGCTCCTTGGCCCCTAAAATCAAATCAGTCTGGAATAGCTGTATTTACCAGCCTGGAGAAACGTTTTGGTACCTGCTAATGAAAGGGCCTGTGAGAGCTAAGTATGAATTAACCACATTTCTTGTATTTCTGGGTGCTGACGGCATCCAGCTGCTCCCTGCGCGATGGGAGCACACCCCTCCACATCAGCCCAGCCGAGGAAGGCAGAACACATCCAGCCGCTCCTGGAGGAGAGGCAGGAGACAGAACATTGAGCCATGGCTCAGTGGAGCTCAGCCGAAATCTCACTGCTGTGGCCAAATAACCTTGGGGTGTTGGGCTGCGAAACAAAAACAAGGATGGCAGCCTCTTTCCCGGAGTAACTGGAAGAGGAAAAGGCTACATCAGGGAATACACAGCCTCTCAGGCTGTATATCTCTCTTAATCAACACCTGAATTAATTATCTGCCTCCCCTTACAGCTGTCAGGCATCTGAAGGCTTGGATTCCCACTCTCGCTATGCTCCCTTGCTTCTTTTAAGTCTCTGCGTAAGCCAGTCTCCCTGACCTCCTGATCTTTGCTGTCTCTCCCAGAGCATCTTCACACTCAGGGCTGGGTTTTTTTTGGTCTTTGGCACTCACAGCCTTGACAGTGCTGCTTAACATGCAGCTGCTCCAGCTCTGCAGGAGTCGCACTGTGGGTTTACAGGGGCGTCAGACCCATTGGGCAGTTCTGTCATGCTGCATCTCTCCTCCTCCGTTCCAAGCCCTGTTCCCTTTAGCAATGGACCTTAGAGACACATGCCTGGCAGCCTGCAAAAGCCACCAGGACCTCACAGCACGTGTCCCATGTAGCTAAGCTGCCTCTGTGTACGTGGGTGTTTGCAGCATGTTACCGGAGGAAGATGCCCAGCAGCACCCTGCCACAGATAACTGCAAAACCCTTATCCTTGCTATTACCGCTAGTGATGCTGCCGACAGCCAGCATATCCCCCAGCATCACACCCCTGCATTTCAGGTCACTGCAACCTTTCTGCTTAAAATATATTCCCCTTCCTGGCCTTTTTTTGTCTTATCTCCTTCTATCCCTAATTCTGCAGATGTTGGTAATGCTGCACGGAAAAAAAATGCTTCCAAAAATAATATCCCTTAATAGAAAGCTGCTTTGGTAAATGGGAGGTGCTTGGTAGAGCCTCTCCCCTCCCCGTTTCACTCCCTCCTGGTGCTCAGCATCCTGTGATTTCTCGGCAGAGCTCAGCACCCCTAGGCTGAGCCCATCTTGCCAGCACAGGATCCCACTAGAGGGCAATAGAAACCCAGGAAAAGAAATGCGGCGCTGGGCTGCGCAGCACAGGGGAGAAAGGGCCTGGTAGCACGGCCAAGGCTTCTTTCCATTCAGCTTTCAGATAAATGACACCTAAAAAAAAATAATATCCCAGGTGCTTTCCTGCAGCCTGGATTGCTTTCCCCTTGCGGGATGTGCATCGGGCGAGGTACAAGAGGCTGCATCCTCCTCCCCCCCTGCAACCATCTCCTGCTTGCTGCAGTGGCAAGAACATCCCTCCCAGAGAGCTGGATCCCCTGGACCTGGGGAAAAAAGAGTTTTCCCAAAGCACCAGAAACTCGTGGGTAATGTTTGATTTTGGAAATATGCACAATTTGAGAGTGTATTTTTGCAGCAGCCCCTGGAGCCCTAGCTGGGGTGGCCAGGCCTTAGTGCTAGGTGCTGCACAAAGAAAGGCAGCTGCAAGAGCCCCATCACTCCACTGTAACTGCATCCCAGGAGTGTGTCTCACCCAGGGGGAGAAGCCCACACAGGACAACAAGGAAGGAGCAATTTTGATCACTGAACCTTCCATTATTGCAAAACTCAGCAGAATAAACTTGCAAACCCCACCTTGGCACCCACCAGCTGGAGCTGCAACTTTGGAGCAAACGAGCTGAGCAAAGCCAGGGCCCAGACCTCGACACCAGCTCACCCCATCCTCAGCAGCCACCTGGTGAGAGGCCAGGATGCCCCCTCCAACCCTGCCACCATCCTGACCTGGGACCCTTCCGGGCAAAAAGCAGCAGGGACAAAAGTTTTCTTTAGCTGTGTGGAAAGCAACACCCAGCCTTTCCATTACCTTCTCCCACCCCAATCCCATCTAATTTTACAGCACCGGGATTATATTCACCGGTGTTTAAAAGGAAACCTGTCCCTAAATGCTGGCCTGGACTTCCCTGGATTGTTTTATTTCCACCACTGAGGTCCCGTTTCTGCACGGGACATGCAGGAGCCCACTTTTACTCAACAGTCCTCTCAGATGCACCACACGGGCTGGGACATGTCCCCAGGCTGAAATGGGGGTGACATCCCCACCACTGCCCAGGGAAGGTGGAAGCAGCAGCCCCATGCTCACCATGCATGGACTATTTAAGTAGCTCCGGAGGGAGCCATCGCAGCACAAGACGAACTAGAACAGCTCCTAAATCAGTCCTTTATGCTGCTCCAGTCCCCAGCTCCCTCCAAACACCAGGAAACCCAGAAAGTCACATTAAATCATTTTTATCCCTTGTTCTTCCTCCTTGTCCTGAGCTGCGCTGACCTCAGCTCAGCCTCACCGAGTTGCGGGGAGGCAAATTGGAGCCACAGATCTGCTCACCAAAAGTATTTTGCCACCCAGAACCACTGAGGGAATAGGTGGCATGCATCCAGCATGGTGGGGGAGGTGGCATGGACCAGAGCACATGGAACACAGACGGCTCTGGGAAGGCTGTGCAGGAGATGCAATGCTTGGAGTGATTGAAAAGCCAGTGATGGCACAGGCATTTGGAAGTTTTATGAAGATCTTTTATCGAAATCACAGTAGTTAGAGACATGCAGCCTATTAAAGGTATCCAGCATGCCGCTGGGGCCAGGACAGCATTAGTGCTGCCATATATTCTCCAATGCTGTGTTCCTTCTGGTTTTAGGAGGCCCCAGGGTCCTTCCAGTACCACTCCTGGATGAATATTCTGGAGCTTAACAGCCCTGGCTACCAGGAAGCTCTTTCTGAGGGATTTGTCACTCTTTTGCTCCCTTTGGCATAGGTTGACCAGGGGAACCGGGCTCCCTGGGTTCCTCACCCTCCGTTAAGGAGGTGTCTTGCCTTCCTGTGCCCCAAAATGTCACCACTCCAGGGAAGCAAGTGCCATCAACACCAAGCAAGTCACTCAACAGCAAATAAAAAGTGATTAAACCCCCAGGTAACTCCCATGGCATCTGTCTGAGATGGTATTTCCATCCTGACTCAGATTTCCAACAAACCCAGGAGGTGACAAGGCAGCACTGCAGGCAGGCACCTTAGATGCAGGCAGTGGGCAGCAGCCACCACACCGATTTGTCACCCACCTCCCTTTCCTCCCCAAAACCTCCCTGTCCAGATCCCAGCACAGCAATTGCAGCCAAAAGCTGGACCAGTTTGCTGTGCAGATGGGAGTGCTAGCAGGGCATTCAGCAAAAGCATCCTGCATGTCACAACATGCTCTTTCCCTGTCATTTGTTCCATCTTCAGCATCACTGCAAGAACTGGCTTTCCAAAGCCTTAGGAAAGAGGGAATACAAAAAAGAAAGAGGAAGGCAAAGTGATTTAAAGAAGAGGAACTGTCTCCTAGGGGGTGAAAAAATACATGGGTTAATTCTAGTCCTGTCCCTGGCAAGTTACATTTCAGTACTGCAACTTCTCCTGCTGAAAGATGGAAAAAGGACAACTGCTGCCTTCAGTGGGACAAAGCCCACCACACACAAATCTGTCTTTCTGTAACAGCAAACCAGTGGCTTCTGTTTCCTTTTTAAACACAATGCTGCCTGCCATGCCTTTACTGCTGGGATAATCCAGAAATCAAACCGCCTGGCTGGGGGGAACAGGATCTGCATTTCTTTGTTCCTTGTATGATTTCCCAGGTTGCAGAGTAGCAGTGCCCCGGCACAGGTAAGATTCGCCACATCCCACTCCTGCCATGCAGAGGGAAGGGGAAAACGCTATTGCCCAGACTTACAGGTGCAGGTCCATGAATCACAAATAAATTCAACATAAACTTCCTACCCAGTCTGTGCCTTTTGCTAAGGAGATGCAGGACTCTCCAGGGAGGAGGAAAAAGCTTCACATCCTTTGCAGGTGGGTCGAAGGGGCCACCCCCCCATCCCCCAAAATCAAAAGACCCTGGAAATATTACAGTTCTATTTTAAATAATTTTAAGGGTGGGGAGGGAAAGAAGACTGCACAGCCACGTAGCCATGCAATGGGGGAGGAAGCATCGCTGCAGCAGCCAGTATTAGAGGAACAAAAATGAAACCTCCCCAACAGACCCAGGCCCCAAGAGTTTCCCTCGGGAGACCCCCCTGGCCTTGTCTATCACCTCCCAAAGGGCACAGCCACTCTGCCCCCGGCGGTGCCCGCCTTGGCCATGCCCGCAGCTGGGTCCTGCAGTCTCCCAGCGGGGACTCGGAGGAGAAGAAGCCTTCTTCCTTTCTCGGAGGGCTGGACTGTAGGGAACAGGGTGGGAAGAGCGGAGCCGCGGGCAAAGGGTGATGCCACAGTCCTGGCTGTTCCCCTGGTGCGAGATAAAGACAATCTCTAAGGGCAAAGCCAATGACCCCCCGTGTGTCCCCCAAGTTGTTCCCCCACCCCAGTTCGCTCCCCTCCTGCCAGTTCACCACCAGCAGCCTGGGATGCTCCCCTCTGCGGAGCGATGAGGAGCCTTTTGCAGAACGGCTCCCCAGCCTTCCAGGGAATACACACACCCTGCCAGAGCTCCCTGAGCCCTGGGGACCCCCATCCTCCCCAGGGACCCCATCCGGCCCCAGGGACCCCCATCATCCCCTAGGGAACCCCATCATCCCCTGGGGACCCCCAACATCCCGGGGGAAACCCCCCAGCCGCCGGGTTGCCTTGCCTGGGTTGCAGGCAGCAAAGGGTTACGCTCAGAGGTGCCGCTCTGCTCCCAGCACCTGGCAGGGGAGGGAGCGAGGAGGGGATGGAGCGGAGTTTCTCTGAGTCTCCAACAAGGCAGCGAGGAGCAGGCAGCAGAGCAGGCAGCGGAGCAGGCAGCAGGTGAAGCCGCCTCCCGGTCCGGCAGAGCGGGGTGGGAGCTGCCGGAGCCACCATGGGCCGGGGGGGGCCCTAGGAACCGGCTGATAAAGGGGGACACCCCCTTCCCCACGCTGACGTCCCTCGCTTAAAAAGGAGGGAAAGAAGAGAGGAAAAAAAAATTAAAACCCACCCAAACCCTCTCTAAATTTGAGATCCGGTGAAGGCGGGCGGCACCGTCTGGAAAATGCATCTCCCTCAGAGCTGCATCGTCCTCTTCATCCAGGGGAGCATCTCTCTGCTGGTGAGCGCTGGGGAAGGGGAAGGGGTGGGGGGCTGCAGGGGATGGGGTGGGGGGTGACAGGCAGTAACATTTCCCAAATCAATTTTTTCACCTCCCCACCCCCCCACCCCATCCCCTGAAAAAAAACAAGCATCCCAAAACTTCTGTTATTTTGCAGCAGATAGTGGGCGTGCAGTGGGCAGGGTGGGCTTGCAGGTAAGGGTACTTCCTGATCGCTCTAAAAAATCTGTACTGTGTGTTGTCCCCGTCCCCATCCCCATCCCGTCCCCCGCACAGCAGTACCGCTGCTGGGGGCAGCTGCTTGCACCCCTGGCCTGGGGCAGAGCCCCGCAGGCCGGCCTGGAACTCGGCTTCCCCATCTCCTGCTCTGCCGGGTGGCCCCGCGCACCCCAGGTGGCACCGGGAGGTTTGCTCCACAGCCCGGCACCGGGGGGGCAAGGGGGCTGCAGCATCCACCTCCTGCCCGGGCACCCTCCCAGCCCGCTGCATCCACAGCCTGGCAGCAAGGCAGCCCCCGCCCCAGCAGCCCCCCAGACTCCGTGTGTGTTTATGTTGGGGTCCATGGCTGGTTGCGGACAGAGCCCCGGTGCTGGCAGGAGCAGAGTTTGCAGAGGAGCCTGTGCATGACTGTTGGAGGCAAAGGGCGTCTGCCTGGGGTGAGAACTCACCTCTGCGCTTTAGCTGTCCCTCATGCTGGCCCCACTGCTCCCAGCACCGTGTCTCCCCAGACCATGGCAGTTTGGAGGTCAGAAGAAGGGTCCATGAGACATGCTGTCAGCAGTGAGGTCGGTGCAAGGGCCACAAGGTGGGCACCCTGGTCGCAGCCATGCATCCTCCCCCGTAGCACCCTCTCCTCAGCATCCGCAGAGATCCCCCAGGCGCAAGTGCCCTACCATGAGAAAGGTGCCAATGCCAGGCTGCACCAGCAATGGGCAAAACGCACCCGTGCCGACTCCTTTCACCTATTCCCCCAGCAACCACGAGAGAATGAAAGCAGGGCAAAATTGCTGCCAGAAGGGAAATCTGGGCTACAGAGAGGTAAAGGCAAGAGAATGGGGAAACAAGGAATGCAAGGACAGGAAAGAAGATGTCTAGGTCATGTCTGGAGGAGCGGGGCGACCCTGAAGAACAAACCTGGGCAAGGGTTGCAGGCACCCATCACCCATCTCTCACTCTCCACCATTGCTATGTCCAGGTGATCCGTGGCCAAGAACCAGGGAAAGGTGCAGAGCAACATGAATCCAACACCCAGGAGAGCGCTCAAGTGCAGAAGGCGAGAGGGCTGCTCTCTTCAAAATCCCTGTTAACTCCAACCTTACTGCAGAACATGACCCTCCTGGAGCTGGTGAGCAGTTCACGAGAATTATGGGATATCCTGGATAACTTGTCTGAGCGGAACCATGCACCACACCCCAGAGGACAGAGGGACTTGGGGCCAGCCTCAGGCAAGCTTAAAAAAATTTTTGGTTGGGGAGATTTCTATTCTAATATCAAGACAGTGAAGTTGAACCTCTTGATCACTGGAAAGGTGGTTGATCACGGCAATGGCACAGTCAACGTCTTCTTCCGACACAACTCTACCGGGCAAGGGAACATCTCCGTCAGCCTCGTCCCTCCCACCAAGGCAGTCGAGTTTGACCTGGAGCAACAGATCTTCATAGAGGCCAAAGAATCCAAAATCTTCAACTGCCGTGTGGAGTACGAGAAAGTGGATCGTGCCAAGAAGACCACACTCTGCACTTATGACCCATCTAAGACCTGCTACCACGAGCATACCCAAAGTCATGTCTCCTGGGTCTGCTCAAAGCCCTTCAAAGTCATCTGCATCTACATCACCTTCTACAGCATAGACTACAGGCTGGTGCAGAAAGTGTGTCCCGACTACAACTATCATAGTGATGTACCCTACTACCCGTCAGGATGATGTGCTCTGCCCATGGCAGGATGCCCCGGTGATGAGTAGGGGCAAGGGGGGGCGGGGGGGAGGGACAGGGACAGTTTTGTAAGTGGGGGCAGGAGCGCAGCAGTCCCTAGAAACCAGAAGCAAGGAAGGAAGAGGAGGATTTTCCATTTTCCCCAAAAGCTCCAATGTCAAGAAGAGGAATCTTAGGCTATGGGGTACCAGCATTGCTAAACCTGGCCTGGATCTGTGGTCTTTAGAGACTGGTACGTGAAGGCAGAGTCTGAATTTAGGATACAGAAAATAGGACATAAACCCACAATCAGGACTTGTGTTTCTCAATGCAATAATGGATTTGCCTGGATCTAGGCCACATGGTCCTATAAAAGGTTGGTGACCAGGCAAAGAGGGCTCCACAAGCAGGCTTACACAGCCTGGAGCCAGGGGAAGACCTTGGGGAGGAGAAAGGCACCTGATGCCCTCCATAGCTGCAAGATGGGCAGCCACATCATCTCCCCCACGTCTGAGTTCTGCAGTGGCAGGAGCTGGAGCTGAGTTTTCCTATGCTGGGGTGCAAAGGGCTGCCTGGATGGAAATGGGGAGCCAGGGTGGGCAGGAGGGACCCTCCCAGGGTGTCACCCCACCACGGCTCACACCAGGCACCACGGCACAGGGAGGTTGCAGGGACTTGAAACTGTGGATCCACAGGTAGAGAAATCCTGGTGGAATCTGTCAAATCTGCTGACACAATATATGATTCATGTGTTTCCCCTGACACGCTGTGATTCATGCGTTTCCCCTTCTTCTCATCACATCCATGCTCCGTATCACTGCTGGCTCCCCAGCACCTGCTCCCACCCTTGCCCAGCCACATTCAGCTCCAAGCGTTGCCGTTCTTTGGTGCAAAGGTGTGCACCCACCTGCGTATGTGTGTGTGAAGTGGAGCTCTGACTGTAGCATTTAATTTACTTTGAAGGGAAAAAACCCCAAAAACCACAACAACAATGTCCTTGAGAGAGAGAATAAAGTTTTCACAGTGGCACCGAGGCAGGTCAAGTGTTTTTACTGAGAGCAATCTCAGTCTTCTCGGGGGAGAAGGAAAATACACTGGTGGGGTTGGGAATGAGGCACGGGGCGTTGCGATGACCCACACCCAAATTCAGCTTCGTTCAGATGCAGCTGAACTCACCCCATCTTCACCCCTTCTGGCGCTGCGTCCAGCTGGGCTTTCACCCAGACACCTCGTTACTATTGCTCATGCACGGGTTCATTCTGCACCACTGATGGGTATTCCCAACTGCCTTCCCTTCCCCATACATCCAAACTCAGGTTTCCACATATGTGGATACATTCCCTCCTACAAAGAAGGCCAAAAAAAGCAGGTGCCCCCCCCGCTTCCTTTACCCCCCAAACTCCCCATATCCAGAGCACCAGGCCAGCTCCAAAAATCCCACTACACCCTAGCAGAGTTACAAGGCAGCTATTATCACTAGAGCAGGTTTTATGCTTCAAGCCTTCACAAGTCAAATTCCTTCTCTACAGCTTTGAGAGAGGTTTGCTGGCTGCTGGCAAAGTTTCATTATATGCACTTTTACATCTAGGCAGAGGCTGGTTCCAAAATACATTGAGGAAAGAAAGCCTTTTAGTGCAATAATCAATGAGAACAGAAAGTTTAAAATGCTTTGAGAGCACGGTTTCAGAAAATAACAGGAGCAATATTCAGTATTGGGGTGGGGGGAAAAAAAAACCCCTACCATGAGCTATCTCACAAAAGTATATTCCCCAAGGGTTCACAGTTGCTTTAAGGAAGGAACACAAAAAGACAGGTTAAACCCTTTTCTGCCAGAACAGGCTAAACAAACATCACCACCACACACACAAAAGTTGCTCATTTGGAGAAATTTCAGACAATTGCCATTTGAAGAAACAGAGCAGACAGCGGGAGCAGAGAACCAGGCTACAAAGGATGCACCATTGTCAAAAGTGATGTGGCAGCTGCAGTTACTAGGAGACCAGGACAGGCCATTATTCGGGCTTGGGAGAAGAGGATTCCTGCTAGCAGAGTCACAACCCATGCTCAGAAAAGAAGGATTTCGCTGAGCTGAAGGGCAAACTACCCAAGAGAAAAAAAAAACCCCACACCCTAAATCCACCTGCCCTTAGCTCCCCACTCACCCCTTGCTACAATGAGATGGAAAGGAGACCCTTTGCACCAACTCGCTTGGTAAAATTTCCCTCATTACAGACCAAGTCAAGGTGTACCTGAATGCACTCACTTATAGCTTATGATTATTTGCTTTGTGGGGTGCTGCTCAGGCTGTGTGGCACGGCGGAGATTGGCCACGGAGTTTTTTCTGCTTCTCAAAGCTCTGCAACTGCCTCTGCTGCAGGGTTACACAAGGAACCAAGGTTTAATTTCTTTCCCCATTAGTAGATGGACATAAAAGAGACTGGGGGGAAGGGCGGGGTGTGTGTGTGTGTGTGTAATTTATCCAAATGAAGTTCCATGAGTTGCAAATTTCATTACAAATGAAGCAGCATGTAATGACTGTGGAAAGGAGACTTCAAAAATCCTCCATGACACCAGAGTTCAGCAAAGTGCCACAGAAGTATTCACAGGCATTTTTGCAATTAAAGCCTATCTCCATTTATAAAATGCAGGCCCTTATCATCTTTGATAACTCAGTGGACAGCCGATTCCTTTGTCTCCAAAGCAGGAAAAGCCCTGATGGGACCTACTTATTGCTGTCATCTACAACTACACAGTGAATGTTCTCCATCTCCAGTAATTAGTTCTCTCTAGTTTGGTAATACTTTTTACTCTTCCCCACAAAATCCTCCTAATTTAAATTTCATGAGTCTCCCAGCCAAGCTAACCTGTGCTTCTGCACATTTAGAAACCGGCTTCCCAGAACAGCCTGCTCCACCCTCCCACCAAAGTCAATCAGCAGCCCCCAGCCATTAATTGCAGTCAGAGCTGGTGAGGACCAGTCCATCTGGGCTCCCCAGCACTGGGATTAGATGAATCAGAAAAAAAAAAAAAAAAATAATCAGGAGCCCATGGACTCACTGCAGGAACACAACACCCCAACACCCCCCCAGCCCTGACCGGGCTCTCCATTCCAGGGCAGTGGCTCCCATTGCTTCTGCCTCCTCCAGTTTTAAGGACTGAAGTGATGAGACATCTGGTTTAGTGGTCATCTTGGCAGCATTAGGTTTGTCGTTGGACCTGATGATCTTAAAGGTCTTTCCTAACCTAAATGATTCTATGATTCCTTAAAATGCTGGTTAACATTTGAATAATTCTCCCATTAAGATAATTTTCTCAACTTTGTGCATTCCAAGTGTTCCTTTATTAATTTTGCCCTATATCATAAAAAATAATTAGGACTAATCAACCTAAAATAAATCCATCTCTCTGTAGGTTACCAGGACTACTTCTTGGTTTGTAATCTTCCAGTCAATCAGACCTTGCCTTTCTATCATTTCCTATTTACCATATCCAAAAAAACACCCATAGCCTCAGATTCAAGTAAGATGCTCCCAGCCAGCTATCACCTCCAAAACGTGCTAATGCATTACTCCAGGATTTTGGAAAGAACAGATCTCACAGGAAGGTATGATTTAATGCAATGATAGCACAACCGGCTCCTTCTCACCACTACAATAACTTCAAGGCATCAATTTTCCTCAACTTGGGGTCAGTCAGGTATTTTCCAAACATAAACATTTTTAGCAGGTTCCAGCCGGATGCCAAGATCTCAAACAAGAAGGAAGTTTGCTCATTAAAAGCCTGTGGACAAACTAACGAGCAACAAAATGTTTTTGTCACAAAAGCCCTACTTGACATGAGAACTTCTTTAAAGGCATCAACATTGGGGAGATGCCAACTATTGAGGTTTTCACCAGAATTTGGCATATTTGGAGGAGTTCCCAGACTAGTGGCTATTGCAGTCGCTTGGTTAATCAAGAACTTCAGCTTCCAGAAAAACAAACAGCTGGCTTAATCACAGAAAACCCCAAGAAAATGGGATTTCTGGAGGCTTAGATGTCAAAACACAAATATTAACCTCGATTTGTGTTAAATTTCATGATTTGTACATCTAGCTCATTTTACAGTCCATCTCAGGTTTTCTTTTATGAAGCTTCCAGGTTGGTAATACTGGAGTTCCTGCAGCCCGGTGAGCGTGTGACATGTTGCTTGGAGGGCAGGGGAAGCTCAAAGCATTTACACTTTTGTTGTTCCTGCTTTTTGCAATCCCCCAAGTCTCCAGCACAGCTCCCCGTGTTGCTGGTGACGTTGCAGCTTCTGGAACATCCCTTCCTGGGACAAACCTGACCCTTTTGCTCCCAAACCAAACTGCTGAGGTTGAGCATTGTGGAGGGCACCCCGAGACCTAAGTGCTTTCACAACACAAACGTACACATTTTACGGTTTCATGCCCAAACTATCAAATGGCTAACAGAGCTTTGCTGAACTTTAGTTCAGATGGGCTAGGGCTGCCGCGTGTGGGCAACACTGCATCTTTACAGAGATTATTAGATTTTAATGAGGTCTAGTGAGTCAGCCAAGCTTTTATGCTTGCAATCCCCTATTTCAATAGCCATAGGTGGCCCCTGGATGCATTAACGTTGCTGGTTCTCCTGCTCTTCTGGGTGCATAAAAGTAACTTGGGGTCTGATTTTGTTATGGCTGGTGCCAGGCCAGCATCATGCTGACCACAGAGCACAGCGCTTGCCCGGCTCCTCAGGATGGGCCCAGTGGCAGAGCCAGGGCAGCGAGGATGCTGCTCCAGCCCCCCCTCCCTA